>NC_051178.1:184286143-184312133 GCF_013339695.2 Rhipicephalus sanguineus
GAACTTCTGTGAATATCACTCATGCTTCATACGACCAGTCAATCGACCCAGGAGTGCGCCCTGATAAAGTTGTTTGCACGATATAATTTTCTGCCTGCGATAAAGCATGAATGATTTAAGCCTGATATTTTCAGGGAATATACATTAGAGCAAAAGGCCACGGTTATCACATTGTCACATGAAGGAATGTGCATAAAGGACAACTTTGTTTTCGATTTATTCTTTTCTCCAACTTCATTTGTTTGTTTTAATCCTTCGTCATCGTGTCAATTTGCGCACATTGACATGTGACAAGACCGGGCCCTCTCATTTTGCAGCATCTACTTGGATGCAGTCAACTACCCTGGACATTTCTCCCGCCATGCAACTGTGAGAAACCACGAAGCACAGATTGTCAGGAAGTGAAAAGACTTTTCGGCAACAATTTTGCATTGCGCACTCTGCCCGTCTCCTGAAATAGCATATTAAGGTACATAAGCACTGTATCTTCATAGATATGCATCAAGGAACAATGAAATAGCATATCGAGGTACATTAACATCATTAGCTTGGATTCATTTAGCTAGAACGAATAAATCATGTTAAAGCTATACAATGACGGCCATATCATGTGACAGACATCTGCTAAGTGCAGTGTGTATTGTGAAGCACATGCGTTTTATGGTATTGAATGAATGGATAAATGTTTATTCCAGCAAAATACAGAAAATGGGCCTCAAGTGAAAAGCGACAATGGTAGCTTGAGAAGTGCACAAGGCCCAGTAGAGCAAAAAGAGAGACAGAGCAGCAGAAACGTGTGCACGTCAAAGGCAAAACATATACGCATACAAAAGAAACAGGAAAGACAAAGCAGAAGAAACGTGCACATTCAAGGCAAAACACCTACGCCATCTGCAAAGTGACAAACTCAAAAGGGTAAACATTTACGCTAGTGAAAACAATGAAAATCAGAAAACAGTGAAAACAGAAAAGAAGGAACGGCCATTCAACAGCATGGAAGGAATGCAACTTCATTGGTCACGTATCAACAGTGGAATTTGCCAAGGTTACATGTGCATATTCTTAGCCATTAGGAGATGTGCAAGGCTAATTTAATCGCATTGGCATAAGTCAGCTGTTCAGTCTGTTGAACCAGATTGTTGAATCATCTTGCTTATTCCCTCTCGTTAATTTGCTGTTTTGCATTATGTTGCCATAGTTTTCAAGGTCAATACATAGTATCATGACTGTTGACAATATTTTACAAGGTGAAAGCGTTGTTATTGTGCCCAGGACTTAGTTTATCCTCATTAGAAGTGCGCTGTTTACTTTTGCCATGGTTCAGTGCCAATTTGCCCAATATTCACTCCTAAACAGAGTAGGTGCGGTTAATCAAGACCTTGCTAACATTCACAACCCTTTTAAAGTGTCCTTATAATGATAACTTTACTGACATCAAAAACTACCCACATAATGGTAAACATGGCAAGAGTACACTTCTGGTGGTGTTTCGCATTTTTTTACATCCGTTTGTTTTTCGCCCTGTGCACACGACGTGAAACGCTCACAAGGAAATACTTAGCAGCATCTCAATCTTGTATTTATTTCGTGTTTTGACAAAATGTCTGCAATAAGGATAGTCAAATGCGAATCTTCGGTAAGACATTCATTTTTATGTATACAGAAATCTTAGTGGACTTCTTTTTTGTGTAATTTTCAGGAATACACTTCTGGCAAAGCCGCAAGTGCTGCTTGCCCACCAGTCTGTGTTCAAGACAAGTGTATTGTGGGCATGAGTGTCGGCAAGATTTTGTCTTGGGGGTGCAAGGCGGCGTAACGTGTCGGCCTGGTGAGCAGGAGAGCATTGGTGTAGCTTGGGTGGGGTCAAGTGCTGGTATGTCTTGATGGCGGCAGGTGCCCTTTGTGCAAACCCCTGCCGACACCCATGATTGTGGGAACACCCTGATGTGCCTCACTTTACACTATGTCGAACAGCTCGTACATCTTACCACATTTAGGCCAACACTGGTATTGATGCAGAGTGTTATGCGCAATACTGTGTGCAACCTTTCTGATATTGTGTGCATTTGAAAATTTCCCATTGTTTAAAAAGACGCTGAGTGGACCCAGTGTTATTCAGCAAACATATGTCTTAACAGGGACAGTTGGGCGAGTTGGTGTATATTCATAGTTAAAGAGGGTGCAAAAAAAATCACAGCACAGATAATGAAGGGACAGGATGACGCGCTACTAGCAACTGAAGTTTGATCGAAACCACAGAAAGATGTATACACACAGTACGAAAAAATTACAAGACTAAACAATCACACATCCATAGAGGAATGAAGGGGGCAGACAGGACAATGCGCTACTAGTAACTGAAGTGTAATCAAAACCACAGAAAGATATAAACACACATGACTAAAAAAGCCAAGCACATGTTCAACTTCAGTTGTTAGTAGTGTGTCGTTCCGTCCCCTTTGTTGCTATGTGTTCTGATTTCGTTTTCACGTTTTCCTTACCTATGAACTGAACTCCTGACTGTTTCACAGTCTCTATATATGTGTGGTCAATTTTTATTAATTTTCATGGCATATCAAGTCCTAGGATCCAATGTGCAAAGCGACCAGTCACTATTTACAGGAATTTTTTTATTTAGTGCCTGTGATTGCCTAATTGCAAGTTGACGTTGCAGCCATGGTGCTTGGATTATTTTCAATGTGGTAATTATGCGTAAGCCATCAAGTGAGGAATTAAGGATGAACTTTTGAGTTACAGATGGCACTAGCTGACATAAAAACATTGAAGCATGGCTGTACTTGTTATGCATATTAGAAGTATTGGTATATTGCAGTCATGTGATTATGCCGAGAAGTTCCCAAGCACACTTCCAGAAATTTACGATGGCTTCCAGGTATCTGTGAGTAAATATGTACAGCAACATATGAAGGCAACCTTGTAATTTTGTGGGCATTGCTGAATGCTTTTATGCACCTTGGTAAGTGGACCTACAGTCAACACCACAGGTCTATTTTGGGCTTTTTTGTAGGAAACTCAACTCCAAAATCATGTGCGACATGTTTTGATGCCATATGGCAAACTAATGCAATAAAAGACTGTACAACTGCCTGTCTACACGGTTTCATATTTCCCAAAAGTGATGCTAGACTTATTGTACTAATTAGTTGCCTTCGTGTGTAGGCTGACACCAAGTTCCTTGGCTAGCCTATTTTTTTGGATTGTACTTACATACTGGCACGGTGAAGTGCACACGTTAGTGCGCATCATGATGAGATTTTACACCCTATTTTCGTTTTGCTTTACTGCTGTGAATTATGTATAGTACTTAGGCTGTACTGTATATGTTGTTCCACGTGTTCAGTTTTGGGAGTAGGTTCTGTGCACGACGACGGAAATATATACATATATCCTTACATTGACACGAGAACTGCTGCTGTTTTGATTCCAATAAAATGTTGCAACCACTGGTTCTTGTATCAATTGAAGTATGACTACTTGTGCATGCAAACTGAAGAAATGAATTTGTGCTTGCAAAACAAATTGCTGAAACACTGCCTGCTCAATGTAACTGCTTGTGTTTTATTACCAAACACATTGAACAGATGATTCACAGATTATGACACGTTGTAGAAGATAGGCAACGGAAAGTTACACAGAAAGTCATCACTGTGTTCTAACGTAGAGTGGGTGATCTTTTATCAATAGTAGCATAATTGAAGGTTGCTGTTGTATAAATAAAGTTTAACGTAGTGTGCAGGTGGACGAGAGAGTGCACATATGATAGTTTTTCCAGTTTTCTGCATATTTGCTACAGTCCTCGTGTTTCTGTGTTACGATTGTGAAATTCTGAATTGCAAACAAGCCAACCTCTCTGCTGCTGTGGTGAAGTCATTCAACAGAACCATATTTTCTCAAGAACAGCTGTTCCATTGAGGAAGAGGGTATATGCTTTTTTTTAATGGGTACTGCATCATCTGTCTGAGGGGAGGGCCATGTACACATGGACGTTCACAAGAGAGAAGTGCAAGTACATTAACTTTTTTGTTTTGTGGGAGACCTGTCACTGGTAAACTGGGGAGGTTGTCCTTGACGTTGGGGCACGCGTTAGGCATTCGCTAATTAGTAAGAAATGTAGGTAGTATCCGAGTATGAAAGCAAATAAATACTGAATATGCGTTATAGAGAATCACTGAATGCCGTGCTAAAGGGTGCATTGCGAATAAGCGCTAATTGCGGAAATAGAGAAGCGTTCAGCTGCTCAGAAGGCGCTGCTCGCGGCTGTACGCGCGCATTCAACGCACTTTATGTAGGCGCGTTACAATGTCCTTGTAACTCTGGAATTTTCTGCGTCTGTAAGTTTCATATGCGAACGCAGGCGGCCCGCGCTAAAGAGTGCATTGCGAATAAGCGCTAATTGCGGAAACAGATTTTTGTTCAGCTGCTCAGAGCGCGCTGCTGCCCCTGCGTGCAGCTCGCGGCAGTACGCGCGCATTAATGCACTTAATGTAGGCGCGTTACAATTTTCTTCTAAGTCGGGCATCTGCGTGTGTAACTTTCATATGAGAACGCAGGCGGTCTTCGAACAGCTCATAACACGCTGCCGCATCTGGACGCGCGCAGTTCGCGGCTGCAGAAATAACGAAAATTGCTCCATAGCATACGCTCATGGAATGCACATACGTTCGCTCATCTGAAGATACCTTTGTCACGCTGGTATTCACTAATTTAGCGCGAGTGAAGAGGGCACACGTTTACAATTTTTATAGCGGCACGACATGGTGAACCGGAAAATTCGGAGCCGAGGGTGTTTACGTCGATCGGCTCGGCCTGCATGACGCCCCACAAATTATGTATTGTCCTTCCGCAAGAGCAAACACACGCCGATGGTACAAGAAAAGAAGTTCGAAGTTGTGCCGACGGGTTACCAGCCGCTTTGTACATACATTGGTACATATATAAGCCCACGAAAAAAAGCAAGCTTGCAAGTGGTGGCGCTGTGGTGTAATGGTTATAGTGCTTGCTTTAAGTGCGTGTGGTCGCGAGTTCGATTCCTGTGTCGTGCGTACTTGTATGCAAATGTCATGGTTGTGCATAAATACTTCGATGTCCATTTTCTATTAGTGATCAATAGTAGCGGAAATTGGCCGGTAAACGTAATATAGGGCCTAAAATATATTTTTCTTCATTTCGCGACCGCTCTAGGGCCTCGTATAAAAGGAGGCATTAACAGCTCTCAAAAGAAGCAGAAAAACTCTCAATGCGCTCTGTTCAAGCCCCCAAAATGGGTTACATAAAAACACCAACTTTACCTCCAAAAGGAGGCTTTAAATGCTCTCAAAAGAACCAGAAAAACTTCCAATGCCCTCAAGCCCTCAAAATGAGTTCAATAAAAACACAAATTTACCTTCCGTCTAATCACTCCCTCCTTTTGAACCTCCTTTCGAAGGGGGTTTTGCGTAGTACCTTTAGGATGCACGCTGCGCAACGAGCCCAAAACTCCCTAAAAGGCTCAAACCCGTTTGCAGTGTAGCTTGCCGCGGGCAGGGACCGAACCTGCGACCCTCGAATAATGCGTCCGATGCTCTACCAACTGAGCTACCGCGGCGGCCATCTCCCCGTCCACTTTATGGGGTATATATGTGTATTTAAACGGGGGAGCGTCAGTCAGCGCCGCCAGTAGCCATGACGGCGAGTGTGGAACACTCTTTTTCTGCCTGTTGGCGTCACGTAGCACATGAACTTATTACGAGCTGGCAGCTGACCAATAATTTCTCTCATACTACCTAAAGCATCAAGTCTGCCAGAACGAGACCCTCGCTATGAATGAAGAAGCGGCAATTTTAAGGGCTCGTTTTTCTTTGTAAAATATGATAGAGCTGTGTAATAATCGGCGATGTGCACAAGTGACCTCGTAGATGTCATTGGTTATAAAAAAGACGAAATAAATTTACTTTGGCTTTTATGTCGACATCACTGCAACGAACTCGTGATAGTTAATTTTCCCGTCTCCGTCCATGTCGGCTTCCCGTAACATGTCGTCGATTTCTTCGTCCGTCACTTGCTCGCCCAAGAGGGTCATCATCATGTAGCGAAGGTCAGAGGCAGTGATGAAACCCTTCCCGTTTTGGTCAATCATCTGCGAGAGCAGTTGAGGTAAAATGTACATCGCACGTGGACACACGTACACAGTGTACAAACACTTTCACGATGACTGGTAACTGGAGCATTTAATAGCATTTAATCGAGACTTTTATCTGTAAGAACAATCGGAACCTTGCTGTGTACAAAGTGCCGAGTACATTTCTAGCTCACGGAAACTATTCTGCAATGATCGCTAAACACGTTTTTCACGCGCTGTTTTACTCATTCAGTTTGTTTATATATTTCTGTTGGCAACAAGTTACTCCTCATCCACATTTGAAACTTGAAAGAGAAAGTGATATTTTTGACATCTTTTTTTTCTATCAGAAATAGGAGTCGAAATTTCTTTGAGGGGTCCATGGCTGTAGTACGAAAGGGTTGTATTTTCCTGGAACAAAATCCGTACGTGATTGATCTGTGCACAAACATCCTGCTTTCACAGCTGTTTCATGGTCGTATGTATCAAGAATAGAGTAAATGCCAGTGGATAAAACGCTACGCCTACTTCCTGCATTGCCAACTTTTCGCCGTTCTTCACCGCTCACGTTAGACGAAGCAATTAGAGACATTCTTTTGAGATTACTTCCAGTTTCCCTTTATTGAAAATGGCAGTAAAACAATAAGGGTATCGAAGTATAAAATATGTTTTGTGCTACTGTCACGAACAGTGACAAGTTGATTTTAGAGTGACCCCTGGCGACTCTAAGAAACCTTTTTAAGGCCGGTATTACTCTTCATCACTAAATTCCTGATGTTGGGTGGGCCTCCACGCGACACATTTAAACCATACAGGCTATTGAAAACTATGTCGTGTCGCAGCCGAAAGCCTGAGAGAATACAATGTATGCACGTATGTTTGTTAAGGCGAAAGTCTTCGATGTCTCATCAAACGCGATAGTTGACCGTCAGCGTCGACCGTCGTCCCGCGGTGTCGGCGTCAAGACAAATGAGGGCAAAAATCATCACGTGATGACGTCGCCGTATGATTGCATCATGAGACACAGATAGAAAATTTGTTACGTTACCATGACATCTTCATGACGCCACTATGATGTTATCCCAATGCATCGTCGATTGGTTAAAGGAGCGATGATCTTGGAGGCAGTGCAAAACCAGGTGAGGGCCAGGAAGCTTGCAATACCTCCGATCCTAGGGGCAGTGCAAATCCACGTTAGGTGCCGAAAGCTTTCGGAGGGGGGCGGCGGAGGCTCAATGCATCGACTCAGGAAAAAAAAGCAGCTGGCTTTCGCTTTCGAGTTGTGTTAGGGGAACTTATAAGCGACCATAAGTTCTCTAAGTTGCATAAGTTATTTAATTTGTTTACAATACCCCAATGGCCCTCGTGCGGATGTATTACATAGGGGATATGATCATACATACACAGCAGAAAAACAGGACAAACATAGCACCACCGCTCGAAATACAACTAGTCACACAAGTTGTGCAAAAAATTTGAGATACTCAAAGCATGAAATATCTTTACAGCGGAAACATGGAACACAATTTAAGTATATGAAGTCAATATATGAAGTATGATCACGTAAATGAAAACGCACACAAAGAATAGAAAAGAACACATTAGCAGTGAGTATGCGCTGTCGTAGATTTAAATCAGGGCACTGATACAAAATATGTTAGTGTCTACTATCGTGAGCAATATGAGGTGGATCACCGAATTCAAGCTTATTCAACGATTACTTGCAATTTACTGATAAGAATGTGGCCTGTTGAATTGCCAGAGATTCCTTTCCCCTTGACCATTCAGTGTCATGAGAACATTTGCGAATGAAAAACCGCGTTTAGCCACTGTGGCATTCAATATGCAATTGCAATGTTGCATCTTATATTACTGACTACTATAACGTATCGCAACTCGTAGTAGTATCGAATCTTTTAGGTGGAAGCGTTTCTTGTAGCAAGATTTGAAATGATGGTAAGTTAGCTTCACTTGCTTACAGGATGCCCCAGATAACTCTATAGCGAAAGATTAGAACTGTTCAGGCGCACTCTATGACGACGCGAAAAAAAAAGCCCGTTGCTGACTACTGGACAGAGTAACTCACGCTATTTTGTGTTCTGCTTAATTGCTTGATTAGGCAATATTAATGAACTAACTTTTGAAGCAATGTCGCTGGGGAAAACATTCCAACGAAAAGCTTAAAGATCGATTTGCGAAACCTCGGATTAGACAGTTTTTAACTTGCTATATATGTGGCGCTAATTTTTTTCAAAAAGAGCCAGATGCAGAAACCGAAACTGGGCTAAATTTCACGGGAGCGTAAAGCGCGCCCAAGTATATTTAACTTCTAAAACTGTTGGAATCAAAATGGGCCCATTCCTGATTGTAACGTGAACTCAAAAAGGCAGTTTCCAATAAAAAATGAGCCAAATGCTGCATCTGTTTCAATCAAACTGAGCCGCATTCATTAAACCAGCGCTGCGTCAACAATCGTGACCAAAACAACCAACATGGTCTCATCCAATCTGTTTAATTTCTGTCCTCGTTGCTTTGCTATTGTGTTTACGTTCCACATGAGTTTTTCTAGGGCGAGTTGGCACTTAATGGACATGACGTTGTAGGGCAAAACTCGTATACAAAGAGTAAGAGGCTGACTTTCCTACTTCTTTTTCCCTCTTAGCGTTTCTTTCAAGTTTAGCGCTGCAGTATCATGTCCTTCTTTCGCTCGAAGACGATATATTTGAATTAAAAGATACATGAAATGAAGATATTGGGCACCGATCTATTCCTTGAAGAAGAAGAAGTTATCCGTAACGGCACGGCATAAAACGAGCTCAGAAGAAGAAGAAGAGCTGGAGCACTTTTCAAGGCCTTCAATAGATGCCAAGAACAAGAAAACGCTGCCGACAATCCAGGATAGTGCGCCTTTTGCCAGGACGGACCACTCGCTCTTCAACTCTAGTCGTCGCCATTACGCGTATGCGACAGAGGACGGCACCAACAAAAACACAAGGATGATAATTTTATCGCAAAGTATTGCTATACCGTACATTCTAATCGTTTTAGACTTGTTTTATGAGCTAATTCAAGCCCAAACGAAATGTTCCAATCTATAAGAGCCAAATAAAAAGTTTACTCCATGAATACCGACGATAGTGGGCTTTATAGATTTTAGCCGCAAGACAGATTTGACTTATTTAGGGAACAGGAACACACTGGCAAAAAATTGTAGGAGCAGGCCGGACCACATTGGCAGTAACAAAAAGTGCGTTTTTCTCAGTTTCAGTTAAAGTGCATTTGGCTCTTTTAGAAAAAGAAAGAAATCGCCACATATTGAGTATTAGTGCTTTCTGCCTACTGCAGGTGCTCGCGAAATACAATAAGATACCACATTAATGAGAACTAACAGCCAATAATGCCAAAGAAAGTATAGGAGATGTTATTTGTAATTCACGTTCATTTCGGCGTCAAGTGCTACGGGACGCCAAAAATAAAAGGCAGAAAAAGAGTGTTCCACACTCGCCGCCATGGCTGCGATCGGCGCTGACTAACACTCCTAGGTTTAAATACACATACAGTGAAACCTCGGTGATACGAATCTCACAGGACCATAAAAAATATTCGCATCATCCGAAATTCGTATCACCAGAAAGCATGGGAAATTAGCATGCGACAAAAGAAAGCTGGGTGTACGTTTTCATTTATTGTTTTTCAGGGCCGCAGCAACGTCAGGAAGAGCCCTGAACGATTGTCAGTTAAGTTTTTAGACGTCGGCAATCATACCAGCACTCGTAAATATACGACCCGTACGCGCGTACTTAATGAACCAGGTGCGTTGTGACCCGCGACAGCAGTAGCCCCTTCCAAATTTTAGTATGTTTTTTTTTTTTGCATAACACCGGAGTACTGTAGCGAAAGTAACGAAAGAAGCGCTTTCAAGCGATGGATAAAGGCGACAAAATTACAAAACCACGGTCCTGTGTTACGATTTTGCTATCGCGGAGGTGTTTGGGATGTTTTTTGGCGAGATTTACGGCCATTCCCGCACAAGTGAGACCTCAATGGTCGCGCATGTTGACGTTGTGAGGCCTGAGTCCTTCGCCAAGACCGTCCTAGTCTTTTTTCGGTCCTTGTCCACCTTTCATAGGATGTCCAATGCACGAGGCAGGCACCTGTAAACACAGTACAACGACGGCAGTTCGCGTCGACGCGTTAAAAAAAAAAAGCATGGCGCTAATGTATACTGTAATCTAAACGTGAAGGCACACGGAGGCACAAGATTCGCGCATACAATCTCGGAGGCCGTGACACGTCTCTGAAGGTTTATTCTGACCGTAAGAAAAGTGTTTTTCTTACACCGTGATTCTGACGATTTGGCGGGGCGGCGCGCATGCCCGCGCTTGCGTTCGCGCGCTCGCACGTGCTTGGCGCGTCTTCCGCGACAGCGCGGACGACGCGCCTTCGTACCTGGGTGGTAGCGTACGTTCGTATCAAACGTCGCGGGTGAAAATCGGTTCGCAAAAACCGTACTCCATTACATTGCAGGCCAATGGGCCTTGGCCGGGACCAACGAAAAATTCGTATCACCCCGAAATTCGTATGAGCTGTGATCGTATCACCGAGGTTTCACTGTATATACCCTATAAAGGGGACGTGGGGATGACCGCCGCCGTAGCTCAGTGGTAGAGCATCGGAGGCGTTATTCGAAGCTCGCAGGTTCGGTCCCTGCCGGCGGCAAGTTATCTTTTCGTCCACTTTACTTTCTTCACATTTATATCCCAATTACTACAAATAACATCTATACTTTCCTTGGCATTATTGTCTGTCTGTTGTCGTTAATATTGCGTCTAACAAAGAAAAACGATCGCTTAAAATACATCTTCTTTCCTGCAATAAGATACCACGTGACATGTTCGCTTGCGCGCCGTGATTGCAGTGCTTCCTAACGTTCCGCATACAAACGATATGCTTCACTCGCGGCGTTTCATAACTGTGATAAGCAAACGCAGAGGTTATCGCTTGTGCTCCCGCCAGCAACAGGCGCGTCATCGCACAGCCAAGGCACAGCCACCAACAACGTCGCTGCCCTGTCGTCTTTTAAGCGGCAGCACACCCGGCCAAATGCTATGTTTGTTTTCACGCGGAACGTTACGGAGCTCTGCAATCACGGCGCGCATATATAGTCGCGCAAGCGGGCATGTCACGTGTTATTTATTTGTACTTCATGGGTATATGTAGTAGGCAGAAAAACACAAATATTTTATTAATAGAGAGTTGGAAACTGCCTAATCGGGTATTTTGCAAGCCGATTTATAACTTTCTCAATGGAACTTCGTGCCCAGCTTTGTTGCTTCCAGAGTTGTTTATATGTTTGCGAATTAAGTAATTAGGCAGGATACTAAAGATAGCGTGACAAACTCCATGCAGTAATCAGCAAGATCCATTTGATCGGTTCGTCATACAGTGCATCAGTATATTTTAGGTGCGAAGCTCCTTAGGGTGTGGGTCGTTTTCTCCTCTGTAGTAGTAGTAGCCAGCTCTAGTTTAATGAATTGCTCACTAGATGAGCAATTCACTAGATATCGTAATTTACAAGACATCGTAGTGTTCCTTGATTTAATCACACTAAAAGACATACTTTGCGGGCGATATCCTCTAGCGAGCTTTCAAATGTTCGTGTTAATGCACATGATAAGGAAATTATTTCTACGAAAAACGCAAAGCACACCTTGAGCAAGATGTTTGGCTAAATGGGACCACGAGGCGATGCGAAGCCGGAGCTCTTGCACGATCGCGTTCCGTTCGCCTTCGTTGGCCATGCTACCGACCTCTCGTCGTGGAACGCGAGGAGGACCGCTACGCGCGTCGTGTCTTCCCTCTAGCCTTGCCGTTAATTATCACAGGGCGAGCGGGGAACGCGGTCGCTCTTGGCGCGCTTTCTCTTTCGCTCGGGAGCGGACACTTTCCCTGCATTTCACCGATCACAGAGCGGTGATAATAAAGGGACCACGTAAACCAACAGTACAATAAAAGTTTGATGTTTATTATATACACGGTGTTTAACACCCTTTATATGATGAACTGGGCGAATTTCACGGAAGAGTTTCACGGTTTACCGATGATTGCCTCCGGAGCTTCGCCCCACTCATCATCATTCACCCCGTGGATATGCTGTGATTTTTTAAACTGTGGCTTGAGATAGCTAGGTCACCTTGTATAAAGGGTGTTTCAGTTAAGAAGCACCAAGCATTCAAAAATTAAACATAGGCGCTACGCGTCTACAATTAGCGCAGTGTTGGCATATAGAGCACGTCATTTTTTTTTACAATCCGCCAAGCTGGGCGGATTCTTTAAGCAATCTTGTTCTTTATTTTTTAAAGCAATCTTGATCTTTAAGCAATCTTTGTTAATTGCCGAGCTTGGCGGATTGAAAAAAGTATATTCTGGGGCGTTCTGTATGGCTCAGAAGAATACTGCGCTAATTGGAGACACGTAGCGCCTACGTTTAATTT
This sequence comes from Rhipicephalus sanguineus, assembly GCF_013339695.2. NCBI lineage: Eukaryota > Metazoa > Arthropoda > Arachnida > Ixodida > Ixodidae > Rhipicephalus > Rhipicephalus sanguineus. The sequence goes on from NC_051178.1 coordinate 184,298,756, forward strand.
TTTAATGCTTGGGGTTTCTTAGCTGAAACACCGTGTATGAGATTTTTATATTAAATTATTGTACAGCGTATATATGATCTCGCGTAAAAAGATGAGCGGTAATTTATGCGTTTTTTACCGGGGTCACGATTTGGGAGTACTGCATGGGGTCGTAGAAAGAAGCTATCGTGAAAGGTGGAATGGTTTAACCCGCCTAACCTTATTTACCCAGCCGCTTTGCCCACCTAACTGTAATTCATAAATAAGGTAAGGTGGGCAAAGTGGCGTCGACGAGACAGCGGTTCCACCTCGGCACGTCGCTTTCACGCCATGACGTAATCTCAATAAACACAGGAATAAATGTAACTTGTGTAAAGGCGTTTATTGACGGCGGGATCGACGGCGACGATGCGCAGCGACGACAGTAACGACAGAGCGCAGACTCGCAGACTCTCACGAGCAAGAGCACGAGGGGCGTGCTCTCCGAGAAGAGGCGAAGAGGGCGACCCACTAGAAGGCGCTCAAGAGGACGGCCCATTACAACGTTCCAATGTTTCTCTACATTTACCCCGGGTACGAAAAGGGAGCCGTCTGGCGACCTAGCAGCTGGTCACTATGAGCGGGTCATGGTAGGGCTTGAGGCGCTCCACGTTGACAATGTCGCGCCCTCGACGGCGCATGTCGGAAGATGGGTCGATGGGTTCAATCAGGTAGTTGACCGGGGATGTGCATTCGACGACACGGTAGGGGCCTTTGTATTTGGGCAGCAGTTTCGAAGAGAGGCCAGTTGCAGTGGTAGGGACCGAGAGTGCAGAAGTGTTGGTCTCACCGCGGATGCTTTTCTGCCGCTCTTGGTCCTGCGTAGTAAAGGTCTTCGCAAGCTCGCGACACTCCTCAGCAAGTCTGGCTGGGGCAGAAATAGGCGCACACTCAGATCGATCCGGCTTGTATGGAAGGATTGTGTCGATTGTGTGCGACGGGTGCCTGCCGTACAATAGGAAAAATGGTGAGAAACCAGTGGTGCTTTGAGGGGCGGTATTGTAGGCGTAGGTGACGAAAGGTAGAATGGAATCCCAATTTGTGTGATCGGCGGCGATATACATCGAGAGCATGTCGCCGAGCGTGCGGTTAAAGCGTTCCGTGAGCCCATTCGTCTGCGGGTGGTAAGCAGTAGTTTTGCGGTGAACAACGTTGCACTCTTTGAGAATGGCTTCGACGACTTCCGACAGGAAGACACGGCCTCGATCGCTGAGCAGCTCCTGGGGTGGACCGTGGCGCAGCATGAACCGGCGGAGCAGAAAGGAGGCTACATCACGTGCTGTAGCCGCTGGGAGGGCGGCAGTTTCGGCGTATCGCGTAAGGTGGTCTACAGCGACGATGGCCCAGCGGTTACCAGCCGAAGTCAGAGGGAGTGGCCCATACAAATCGATGCTAACGCGCCCAAACGGCCGGTCAGGGCAAGGTAAAGGTTGCAGACCTGCTGGTGACTGGTGCTTTGAAGTTTTGCGGCGCTGACAATCGATGCAGGAGCGAACGAACTTCTGCACGTAGCGGTACATGCCTCGCCAAAAGTACCGTTGGCGAATGCGGTGGTATGTTTTCGATACCCCACAGTGCGCACACTGCGGATCAGCGTGGAACGATTCGCATATTTCAGAACGCAGACTGCGGGGTTTTACTAGTAGCCACTGGCGGCCGTCGGCGTTGTAATTGCGTCGGTGGAGGAGGTCGTCGCGAATGGCGAAATGGTGGGCTGACGACGCAACGCGCGAGTGGATGGTGTTGCCGAAGGATCAGTGAGCAAGTCTAGCAGTGAAGTGATCCATTGATCCTTGCGCTGTTCGGTAGCGACAGTGTGAACGTCGATGGAACAAACGGCATGGTGAGACATTGAGCTGTGGGTATTGTCGTCAGGCAAGGGGGAGCGCGAGAGTGCGTCGGCGTCAGCATGCTGGCGTCCGTTGCGGTACAGCACGCGGATATCGTAGTCCTGCAGGCGAAGTGCCCAGCGGGCGAGGCGGCCTGATGGATCCTTCAATGATGACAACCAGCGGAGTGCATGGTGGTCGGTGATGACATCAAATGGGCGACCATACAAATAAGGTCGGAACTTCGTAAGGGCCCAGATGATCGCCAGGCATTCCTTTTCGGTGACGGTGTAATTGGTCTCGGCTTTGGTGAGCGTACGACTTGCATATGCCACGACATATTCAGGGAACCCGGGTTTGCGCTGCGCAAGGACAGCGCCAAGGCCAACACCGCTGGCGTCTGTGTGTACCTCTGTAGGGGCCGTAGGGTCGTAGTGGCGTTGTATGGGAGGCGACGTCAACAGACGACGAAGCTTCGCGAAAGCGTCGTCGCACTCTGACGACCATGAATTGAGGGACCCGTTACTTCCGAGGAGCTTCGTCAGCGGCGATATGACGGTCGCGAAGTTTCGAATGAAGCGCCGAAAGTAGGAACACAGTCCTACGAAACTGCGCAGTTCTTTGACGGACGTAGGTTTGGGGAACTCGGTCACGGCCCGAAGCTTGGCTGGATCGGGAAGAATACTGTCCTTGGACACGACGTAACCGAGTATTGTCAGCTGCCGTGCTGCAAATCGGCACTTCTTTAGATTCAGTTGTAGACCGGCGTCGCTCAAACGCGTCAAAACATGCCGCAGGCGTTGAAGATGCGTGGAGAAGCCCGGAGCGAAAACAACGACGTCGTCGAGGTAGCACAAGCAGGTGTGCCATTTCAGGTTGCGCAGAACGGTATCCATCATGCGCTCAAAGGTGGCGGGCGCATTACACAGCCCAAACGGCATGACGTTGAATTCGTACAAGCCGTCGGGCGTGACAAAGGCGGTCTTCGGTCGAGCGTCATCAGCCATGGGTACTTGCCAGTACCCTGAGCGCAAATCGAGAGATGAAAAGAATTCTGCTCCTTGCAGGCTGTCAATCGCGTCGTCTATTCGCGGTAGTGGATACACGTCCTTACGAGTTATCTTGTTGAGTCGTCGGTAGTCCACACAGAACCGCACTGAACCGTCCTTCTTCGCAACAAGAACGACAGGAGACGCCCAGGTGCTGTTAGAAGGTCGAATAACATCTCGTCGAAGCATGTCGTCGACTTGCTCGTTGATTACACGGCGTTCTGTGGGAGAAACGCGATATGGACGTTGCCGCAGTGGCGGCTGGGCGCCAGTGTCGATGCGATGCGTAACGGCGGAAGTGCGGCCGAGAGAAGTTTGAGCGACATCGAAAGAAGAGCGAAATTCGTCCAACAGGCCCAGAAGCTGGGAACGCTGGACCGGTGAAGGTCGTCAGCAATGGAGGAACCAAAGACATCAGCGGGTGATGAACCAGACGTCGAAACAGCGCCGAGCGTACTGGAACTGTGGCAGTGCATTTCATCTGGTTCGTCTATAACTTGTGCGTCTTCGAGGGGTTCCACGCTGCCGAGACATTCCCCTCGGACCAACATAACACTGTACGGAGATGGGTTGATAACAAAAATTGACGTACTGCCCTGAGTGACTTGCACGGTCGCGAAAGGCACCAGCATGGCTTTCCTCGTGCAAACACGGTCAGATGGCGAGAGAAGTGCAACGGTGTCGGAGAGACTGGCGCAGTACACTGACACCGCCGTCGACGAGTTTGCAGGCACCTTGATGTCGTCTTTGACAAGTACCTTGCCCGCAGCCGATGGACTGTCTGCCGGCGCCAATTCAGAGAATGGTGAGAGCTCCATTTCGGCTGGTGCGCAATGAATGACGGCGTCGTGGCGGGAGAGAAAATCCCATCCTAGGATGACGTCGTGAGAGCAGGCAGGAATTATGATCAATTCGACGGCGTACAGAGCATCCTGAATAATGACGCGAGCTGTGCACACCGCTGTTGGGTGAATACATTGGGCGCTGGCTGTACGGAGGGAGAGCCCGGAAAGCGGCGTCGTCACTTTTCGCAGCAGTCGGCTAAACTTGGCGTCCATAACGGATACGGCGGCTCCAGTGTCGATAAGGGCTGATGCGCGAACACTGTCCACAAACACGTCAATCAGGTTCGAGGGGCTTCGCTGAGGGCTTTCGCAGTTCGATAGCGTCGCAGCCCTTGCCTCGTGGACTGCGACGACTAGTTTTCCTGGTCGCGTGAGCCCGGACGTGGCCGCATCGGCGACAGTGAGCGACGTCGTGGAGACGGTGAACGGCGGGTAGATGGTGCGGGGCGGGACGTCGGTGACATAGGCGGCGCTTGGTCATAAAAGGGCTGCTTGATGAGCTGGTCAGGGTTGATGCGACCCGAGGCGGCTGCACGCGATTGCAGTAGCGCGCGACGTGACCGGCGCAACCGCACGCAAAGCAAATGGGGCGGTTGTCGGAAGTGCGCCAGCGGTTCGCGGGTCCCATCCATGTCGCAGAACGGGATGAACGAGGCGGCTGCTGATATGAGTGCATTGTGGGCAGCAGTCGGGGCCTGGGGACGACGTCGACGTATGTAGGCGGCACAGCCGCGTCGAAGGCCTGTGGTCCGACGACGGCTTCGGCGTAACTCCGCGGGCCAGCCACAGGAATCGCTGGGGGTGGTCTGGCTACAGCTTGCGCGTAGCTTAGTGGTGCAGGCACTAGAGGCGGCTGGTGGTATTCGGGAATGACCTCCGCGATTTCTTGTTGAATCGCTCGGCGGAGAGGAGGCAGAAGTGTAGTTGGCGGCTGGTCAACATGCTGCGGTGGAGTGAAAGACAGTAGAGAGACCTGGCGGGCAATTTCCTCACGCACGAACGACTTGATTTCGGCGAGCAAGGTGGAGTGGTCAGGAATTGCCGACAAGCCTGCGAGATCAGCATCGCGTGATGGCGGTCGACGGGTCATCAAGCGCTGCCGGCGCAGCTCCTCGTAGCTTTGGCACAGGGTAATGACATCTGCCACTGTGCGAGGGTTTTTGGCGAGCAGCATCGTGAAGGCATCGTCGTCGATGCCTTTCATAATGTGCCTCATCTTGTCAGATTCCGACATGGTGGCGTCGGCTTTCTTACACAAATCGAGGACGTCTTCAATGTAGCTGGTAAAGGTTTCGCCGGCCTGCTGAGCTCGTTCTCGCAAACGCTGTTCGGCCTGCAGCTTACGAACGGCAGGGCGGCCAAACACGTTGACGATGGCGGTCTTGAAAGCGGACCACGTCGGGAAATCGGATGCATGGTTGTTGTACCACATGCCTGCCACACCCGCGAGGTAGAAAACCAAGTTGCTCAGCTTGACTGCTTCGTCCCATTTATTGTGGACACTCACCCGTTCGTAAATCGTGAGCCAGTCCTCCACGTCGGTGCCATCCGCGCCGGTGAAGACAGGAGGGTCGCGGATACGGGGGACACCGGGACAAGAGGTCGGGGCAGGAGGCGGCGTTTGCTGAGCGGCGTCTTGCGGCATGGTAGATGGCACGGTACGGGATCGAAGCTCCAGGGGCATCAGATGGAGACCGAAGTTGTGGGGACGGTACAGCACTCTCCACCACTTTGTAAAGGCGTTTATTGACGGCGGGATCGACGGCGACGATGCGCAGCGACGACAGTAACGACAGAGCGCAGACTCGCAGACTCTCACGAGCAAGAGCACGAGGGGCGTGCTCTCCGAAAAGAGGCGAAGAGGGCGACCCACTAGAAGGCGCTGAAGAGGACGGCCCATTACAACGTTCCAATGTTTCTCTACACGTGTATTATAATAAATATCCGTGTCGCCGAATCACTTCATTGGCCTTAAATTTTGGCAAGGCAGACACCATCGCTACGGACGCGTATTCATGTCATAGAAATCAAATGGAATGGCTTTTACTTTTAAGTGGTGGCTTGACGTTGCCTTCATTGAGACAAGCGCCCGCCCACCGGATCATGACAAGCGTCCTATGATTGTTGGGACTTAGGCATGTCTAGGAAGCGTCACAATACTGTTTTTAGATGCGAAGTAGCTCTTGCTCGGGGGTATGTCACGCGGCGTAGTAGTCCGCACTCACACTACGCATGCGCAACTCTCCTCCTTCCCTCTCTCCAACAGCTGCGCGTTACTCTCTCCACTTCTCTACCAGCACCTGCTTGCGCTTCTCCTGCGTTCTCGCTTCTGCTCTCGCGCCACATCAGAGGGTGTTGGCTCGACATGCCGAAATTCTCTCCTGCGCAGCGCCGCGATGAGTGCCAGCGCATGCGCGTCCCCTCCCCCTCTCTCTCCTCTCCTACGCTGCCCCCCTCTCGCACGCCTGTCGACCGCGTTCCCCGCTCGCCCTGTGAGAATTAACGGCCAGGCTAGAGGGAAGACAAGACGCGCGTAGCGTTCCTCTTCGCGTTCCACGACGCGAGGTCGGTAGCATACCCAACGAACGCCAACGGAACGCGATCGTGCAAGTGCTCCGGCTTCGCATCACCTCACGGTAGAGCACTGCACGGGCCGGACTTTACGGCCCGGGCCCGGCCCGGGCCCGCTTTATGAAGCCCGAGCCCAGCCCGGGCCCGTGGTTCCAAGCCCGGGCCCGGCCCGGGCCCGGGCGTACATGACTGAACCCAGCCCGAGCCCGGCCCGGGCCCGTCGTTCCAAGCCCGGGCCCGGCCCGGGCGTTCATTACTAAACTAATCCAGGGCGCGCTTGTTCATGACGAGGCCCGACCCGGGCCCGCTAGAGGATATTAGTTGTTGATGATGATTATTAATGATGCCGTGCGCTTTGTAGCGGGCGATCGGACGGAAAATCCGGTGTGTACATGCATCGAAATGTTGCTTTGCCCACGGTGGTAGCTCAGTGGTTAAGCTGTTTCGCTGTTAAGTCCTAGGACGCGGGTGCGATTCCCGCGGCCAGGACGGCCGCAATTTGGTGGGGGCGAAATGCAAGAGCACCCGTGTATATACTTTTCTTTAGGTGCACGTTAGAGAACTCGAGGTGGTCGAAATTGATCCGCTGCCACTACGGCGTGCCTAGTAATCATATCGTGGTTTTGGCACGTAATACCAAGGAATATAAATGAAATGTATCGTATCTGTCAACCTCGAATAAAAGACCGAAATCTTTATGCCTCCCATGGGAACAACCGTGATCTGGCCCATTGTTAGTGCTGTTAATATATATATATATATATATATATATATATATATATATATATATATATATATATATATATATATATATACGTGTCACTTCAGTTTGGCACAGTATACCTTAGACCATGCAATATATAACATTCGCGTGTGCTCGAAGGCCCGACTTACGCCTTTACGCCTTTTAATGAGTGGGTCCGAGTCCGGCCCGGCCCGCAGCCTCAAGCCCGGGCCCGGCCCGGGCCCGCACTTTCAAGCCCGAGCCCAGCCCGGGCCCAGCCCGGGCCCGCCGGAAAACGCTTCGGACGGCCCGGCCCGGCCCGCGGGCCGGGCCGGGCCCGGGCTTTCGGGCCGGCCCGGGCCCGTGCAGTGCTCTACCTCACGGTCCCCTTTAGCGGGAGATGGTGTAATTTTTTTACGGTCCTCCTACGTTGTGAAAACCCTTGTGTGTTTCGCAAACTGATTGCTTGATAAAATACAAGCAATAATTCGCACCGGAAAGAAAGGCGATAAACCAAGGTGTGCTCACCATGAACGCTTGACGGATTGTTTCTTCGGTGGGCGGCTCGCTCATCATAGCGGCGAACTCGGGGAAGCTGATGGTGCCGTTACCATCGGTGTCCGCTTTGGCAATCATCTCCACGATCTCGGCCTGCGTCAGGTTCTGGCCGGAGGCGCGCATAACGATGCTCAGCTCATCAGGGCTTATCTCGCCATTGCCGTCCTTGTCGAACAAGGCGAAAACTTCGCGGAGCTCCGCTAGCGCCTCCTCGGAGGACTGCAAGTCGCCTGTGTCAGCCGCGCCACGACTATGAGCAGCATCGTTTCTGCGGATTTTGGGCGCAGGTCCATTGCTCATGCTAGCACTGATACCGTCGTCGAAGAGCCTTTTCAATGCCGTTCTGACACGGACTCTCTTCGCCGGCGCGCCCGTTGAAGCGTCGGTGTTCGACATTTGGCCTTGATGCCAGTGCGTGGGCGGGGAGCGCTTGATGGATGTCACTTGCGCTCCGCCGCCGGCGTCACCCCTTCTGGTGCACCTTTCAAAGAAGGTGACACGCCGGGATGATGATCGTGATCTTGTACTGTGCCATTGATCCGCTACTCGGGACAAACGAAGCGTCCTATAGAATCAGGCACGATGCAATAACTACACCACTCACAGCGCAATACATGAAAACAAAGGACTTGAATATGAGGTACGTTTTGTCAATCGACTTTGTGTAAGTATTGTTAAGGTGTTTATTGGACGGCACTTAGCGACAACGCGCAATGGCGACAGTGAAGACAAAAGCACTAGGTCTAAGCACGAACGGCGTCCTTGCAGGGGAAGCCAAAGAGGACGACCCACTAGAAGGCGCTGAAAGCGCAACCCGTTGATCAATTCCAAAGCTTCGCTACAATAACCCCGGGTACGAAAAGGGAGCCGCCCGGCGACCTAACAGCTTGTCACTATGAGCGGGTCATACTAGGCCTTGAGGCGCTCCACGTTAAGAATGTTGCGCCCTAGATATGGCGCATGTCCGAAGATGGTCCGATGGGTTCGATCAGGTAGTTGACCGGGGATGTGCGCTCGACGATGCGTTAGGGGCCTGGCCTGGCTGTGTCAGAAATAGGCGCACACTCAGATGGATCCGGCTTGTATGGAAGTATCGTGTCGATGGTATGCGACGGGTGTCTTCCATACAATAGGAAGAAGGGCGAAAAACCAGTAGTGCTCTGAGGGGCGGTATTGTAGGCGTAGGTGACGAAGGGCAGAATGGCATCCCAATTTGTGTCGTCGGCGGCGACGTACATTAGAGCATGTCGCCGAGCGTGCGGTTAAAACGTTCGGTTAGGCCATTCGTCTGCGGATGGTAAGCAGTAGTTTTGCAGTGAACAGCATGGTATTCTTTGAGAATGGCTTCGACGACCTCCGACAAGAAGACACGGCCTCGATCGCTGAGGAGCTCCTAGGGTAGACCGTGACGCAGTATGAATCGGTGTAGCAGGAAGGAGGCAACATCGCTCGCTGTAGCCTCTGGGAGGGCGGTGCTTTCGGCGTATCGCGTTAGATGGTCAACAGCGACGATGGTCCAGCGGTTACCAGCCGACATCAGAGGAAGTGGTCCATACAAATCGATGCCCACGCGGCCCAAACGGACGGTTAGGGCAAGGTAATGGTTGTAGACCGGCTGGTGACACGTGCGTTGAAGATTTTCGGCGTTGCCAATCGAGGCAGGAGCTAATGAACTTCTGCACGTAGCAGTACATCCCTCGCCAGAAGTACCTTTGTCGAATGCGGTGGTAAGTTTTGTAGCGTTAGCTACACTGGCCTAGCCGAGCCAGTTTCGCGCGCCTCCTCAAGAGACGTGCTGCACATGCGCGAGGATCAGTGATGTCACGCAGCTGGCGCACCGGAGCCGCCACCTCCTGCGCATTCCACCACCTCCGCGCGAGACTCGCCGCCACCGGTCTGCGCATTCCAGAGACAGTGACGTCGTAGCCGTGGCAGATGCACTGGCGCCGGCGCGCACGCAGCTATTCGCCTTCGCTGTGCAGTCGCTGTCTGACACTGCGCTGGAGCCGCTTGATAGCGCCTCTGACTGGCGTTTTCCAGTGTGGTATAGCCATGGAGAAGGAGAGCGCAAATGCTGTTCAACGGCGCAGAAAAGCGGAGAAGCTTAATTCATTGGATCCCGAAGTAGTTACCTGGCAATTAGCGGTTGAGCGTAGGAACAATGAACAGAAGAAGGCTAAACGTGCTGCGGAGACACGAAAAGCTAAGAATAATCAGCTGAACCTTTGCTAACGCTACGTATATCCTGGCATAACCGAGCTAAGCCACTGCAACATTTTTGGATACCCCAGAGTGTGCGCATTGCGGATCAAAGTGGAAGGACTCGCATATTTCAGAACGCAGACTGCGGGGTATCACATAGTAGCCACTGGCGGCCGTCGGCGTTGTAATTGCGTCGGTACAGTAGGTCGTCACGAAGGGTGAAATCGTGGGCTTGACGACGCAACGCGCGAGTGGTTGGTGTTGCCGACGGATCAGTGAGCATATCTATCAGCGAGGCGATCCATTTATCATTGCGCTTGTTCGGTAGCGATGGTGTGAACGTTGATGGCAGAAACAGCAATGTTAGATACTGAGCAGGGGGCATTGTCGTCAAGCAAGGGGGAGCGCGAGAGGGCGTCGGCGTCAGCATGCTGGCGTCCGTTGCGGTACAGCACGCGGATGTCGTAGTCTTGCAGGCGAAATGCCCAGCGGGCAAGACGGCCTGAGGGATCCTTTAATGACGACCACCAGCATAGTGCATGATGGTCAGTGACGACATCAAATGGGCGACCATACAAATAAGGTCGGAACTTTGTAAGGGCCCAGATGATCGCCAGGCACTCTTTTGCCGTGACGGTGTAATTCCTGTCGGCTCTATTCGTGTCGACTTGCGCATGCCACGACATGTTCGGGGGAACCCTGGTTTGCACTGCGCAAGAACAGCGCCGAGGCCTACACCGCTGGCGTCCGTGTGTACCTCCGTTAGGGCCGTTAAAGGGCCGTAGGGTCGGAGTGGCGCGGTGTGGGAGGAGACGTCAACAAAGGATGGAGCTTTGCGAACGCGTCGTCGCAATCGGAAGGCCACGAATTTAGGGGTCCGTTACTTCCAAGGAGCTTCGTCAGCGGCGATGTGATGGTGGCAAAGTGTCGTATGAAGCGTCGAAAGTATGAGCACAGCCCTACGAAACTGCGCAGTTCTTTTACGGACATAGGTTTGGGAAATTCGGCCACGGCCCGAAGCTTGGTCGGATCGGGAAGGATTCCGTCCTTGGACACGACGTAACCTAGCATTGTCAGCTGCCGTGCTGCAAATCGGGACTTCAGATTCAGTTTGAGGCCGGCGTTGCTCAAACGCGTCAAAACGTGCCGCGGACGCTGGAGATGGGTGGAGAAGCCCGGGGCGAAAACGACGACGTCGTCCAGGTAACACAAGCACGTGTGCCATTTCAAGTTACGCAGAACGGTGTCCATCATGCGCGCGAAGGGCTCGGGCGCATTACACAGGCCAAACGGCATGACGTTGAAATTTATTAACTGTGAGCAACCTTGTTTCATTAGAATGAAATGCCTGTTCGTATCTGAAAAGTTTTGTCCTTCTTGCTCAAAGTACATTAGCTGAATTCCGAAATAACTTACTGGGGTTTTTTTAAGCTGCTTAAGAAGACACCTCTTTATAAACTTCGCTGACAGCGGTTCTTGCTTGTTCTTTTGTAATTGATGGGAGTCGCTGCTCAGCTTGCCGACCAGCTAGCCGGTTGCCATCTAATCACAAGAACTTCAATAAGAAGCCTTGTCACGGTGGTGCAAATATCGGGGTGGACATTTACCTTGTCCGTAAGCCACCGCTACGCAATACTGGATCCCCGGACAGGTGTACAGAAGCAACAAAGCTGGTAGCGACATTTGTTTATGACGCATAGTGTCTACGTAGAGGACATAAAGCAGAAATGGCTGTTCATATTCTACGCATCTTCTAGTGTAAAGCGTTCGTTATCAATGTACTTACTAACGTGCAATTTTCGAACAATTTTTCTTCAACGAAAGAACATGTGCAACCAGGAAACGTCTCAGACGTATTGTATTGTCACGTGGTATAGTGTCGAATATGAAGGCGGCAGTCAAACTGTAGAAACGAAACTCTTTACTGAGCTAACTTGCGCCAAGAAAACTAAGTAACTGAAAGTACAAGCAAAGCACGCTGCAAGGTGATAGCGGCGGTCACATTCGTCGGTAGTCGGTAATCTGATCATCGGCGGAACGCGTCTTCTTTCATACATCGGGGATCAAAGCTTCCAGAATTATCACTGGAGCCAGCGCAAGCTCCCGATTAATCTAGACTACTCGCGTCCTGCGCGTAATTTTAACATAACAATTGGAAAAAATTGCGAAGCTTCTGAAACATTGCGGTGCGGATTGCGCTTAGTGGTGCTAACAGTTTTTTTGCTGTTTAAACCCAATCGCAGCAAAATAAATAAATAAATAAATAAATAAATAAATAAATAAATAATTAAATAAATAAATAAATAAATAAGAGCGCATGGCAGTATAGTTGCACAAAGCGTCGCAGTACACCGCCGCTATTCGCGCTATTGCCACTTACAGCTCCGATGATCTAGCGACTAGTAATAGTAAAAAAAAAATCAGGGAGGCCTAGAAAAGGGAAAAAAAGAAATTATAAGTAAAATAGACAGGGGGTTCTATATCAAACATTCACAGTGAATAAGTATAGAAACCCGATGCAGGCGGGACCACTATTAGCTATGCCAATTAAGGATGAAGTATCGTCATTACCTGTTAAGGTAAGACAATAGAAAATTATTGCCTATGCAAAACTGCCTGAAAATGCTAGTTGGGACGCTCATGAGAAAAACGGTGCATTTGGTATAAATGTTTCTCGAATCCCCCATCTAACAGCTATAAGATAGCTCCTAATAATTTCCCTTATTACAATGCAAACTAAGTTTCACTATTTTTATTAAGCGGTAAAGTAGAATGGTTTGTACTGTATACTCAAAGCCCGCCGCGATGGCCTAGTGGTTACGGTGCTCGACTACTGACCTGAAGGTCACAGGAACGAATTCTGGCCGCGGCGGTCGAATTTTCGATGGAGGCAAAAATCCTTGAGGCCAGTGTATTAAGGTTTAGGTGCACGTTGAAAAACCCCAGGTGGTCGAAATTTCCGACGCCCTCCACCACGGTGTCTCTCATAATCATGACGTGGTTTGGGGACGTTAAACCTCAAATATTATTATCACTGTATACTCAAGGCAAGCCCGCATAACTATATATTTGTTTTCAAGATCTCCTTGGCAGAACGGTAAATTCAATTGAAGTATAAATGTATAAACAGTAGGAAAGATAACGCAGACATTTAAAAGTAGCAACAAAACAGAGAGCTTCTTTTGGCAGCCCTTTACAAAAGAGATATTGCAGTGACAACACCGGAAAAAACAATAGAGACCCAGGTAATGTATCATATCCAAAAGAAGCGCACATAACAAAGCGTTTGTTCTAACAATCAAATTATGATTTCAAAAACTCTATGAAAAGAGATAGCAGGAAGAAAAAGGTACGGTACACCGAGATATCTTTTGCTAGGTAAAGGCTTGTCCTAATGAATCGAGCATCGGTATCGGTGGAGCTATAGTTCTTAGAACGTTATCTGCATATGAGCCAATGTCATCGTATGTAAGGCAAATTTACATTCACGAAGTCCTTCAAGTCGCTGGTGTGTGAAAGCCACCAGACGCGAAGCAACTCCCGTTCTTGCATTCTTCAGATTTCGGAACGAAGCACGACGCA
>NC_051178.1:184312233-184337987 GCF_013339695.2 Rhipicephalus sanguineus
GTACGACGTCTATACAGCCACGGAAAAATAGCACAAGAATACACAATCCGTAAGAAGACAACTGTCATACTAGCGCGAGTTTTTTCGTAGACCTCCTGAGACATGTCATTGGGAAGCCTATTGATATTTTTCTATTGGTTAACGTTAAAACGTGCGTGACTGCTGTGACGTGTGTCAGTGGCTCTCGGCCCGGCTCGCTCTGCTAATTTTCGTGAGTGCGCATATCGTGCACATGTGTCAGGACTGACTCACCAAATGATCTACTTTGGCTGAACGCATCCTTCGGTATCGCGAGGGCTACTCCGCCAGAGTGTTGCCCGCGCATAGTGCTGGGAAAACCAAAATAGAGAGAGAGAAAGACAAAGAAATATTATTTTATGACGTGCGGGTTAGTATCAGAAAGTTCTGATCAGCATAAAAATCTTAAATGAGGAACTTTAGGTTCTTTTGCACGTATAGAGTGATTTCTTTAACTAGTAGCAGCCTCGGTCTAAAAAAAAAATTCTCGCAGAGTTTCTTTTTAATCCTCCGTTTAGCCTTTGTTGTAGTCCAAAGATTTCGTGGAAAACCAGGTTTCGTCATTTTCTCCGCTTTGTCTGTGTCATCAAATTGCTAACCTCGCGGTTTACATTTCCTGAAGCAAAAAAGGATTACTTGGTGCGAGATCAGTAGAATATGATGGATATAGCAGGATATTTCATGGCCATATTGTTTTTACCTCCACGGCAGCACCTCAAGAAGAGTGTGGGTGCTAGGTATCTGCTTTAGTAAGCGGATACCTTGTTACTTTGACCAGTTACTTCAGTTATTTCGACCTGTTAAGTTGTTGTTTCCGAGATTTGAAGATTCTTTAAAAGGACACTAAAAAGAAAGACAATTTTTCGCGTCTTAGCAAATTACAATTTCCCAATATTGAAAACACCACTATTACCGCGGGAAGACGTTTGGTAAGCAAGAAAACGCCCGAAAAGAAAACGCGGGCAGCGACGCCACCTTCAATTTCCTGCACCAAACGCCATGACGTACGTCATAGATTTTGACGGCCTCTGCTAGGTCATACGTAGTTCCTAATTGACAAAAATGAAGTACATTTTCCCCTGAGGGGGCCGTACACCTAACATAACAAGTTTCAGGTAATTTCATTGAACGAATGTCGCCAAAATACGAAAAATACACTTCGAAATCCGTGACGTAAAGTGCGGAGATTGCGGCGCGATATATAAAAATGAAATTTTGACCTTCATTTTCTCATCTATTAACAAGCATATGATGGTGAAATTAACGGCATTAGAGTTCTCAGGGTACAATTTATCAATCTATTTGCTTACGTCCTGACGCGGGTACAGTTTATCAATCTATTTATCAATCTAATTGTTTCACTTTGGTGTCCCTTTAAGCCTTTTGTCATGATGCATTAGCTGTTTTAGTTTGTGACCACGCTCGCTTGATTACATGTGTGCGTCCTTTCTGATAAAGTCCAACTGAAAGCCAGTCCAATCTTTCTGCCTTTTTACACGAAAGTGTTTTATGCCGGGGTCCACCACGGCTCCGCTGACGCATTTCCGTCACGGATATGACGTTGTAAAATATAAAAACTAACATATGGCAAAGAAAAAAAAAACCAGAAGAAAAAGTTCCGTCACCAGGAGTCGAACTTACGACCCTTCGATTCCCAGCACGCAGCGCGAAACGATTTTGCCACAGACGGCACGTTCTTCGTCATACTAACGGCGTGCTATTTATATACATCATTTGCCAGTGGCGGTACTCAGAGATCCGTGGTGCGTCAGCGTGTTTTCGTTATCATTAGCAAGATGGCGCGAAGTGCTCGAAGAGCGCGCTTTAATGTCGTCACCCCACGCGTTGAGATGAGCGTCCGCCTCTACAGGGCGTGGTCGCTCAAGCACGCGCGCTTATCTGTGATGGCGGTGGTACGTCTTGCTCTATCACCGCAAGCTTGCGTTGATGGTACAGAGAGCACGAAGGTTACGTCGCTCACTGCAGCGGCCGCTTTTGCGAAAGGAGCGCGCTGCTCACAAACAAATAAGTTACAACTGTGACAGTTCGCGCTCATCCTGTGTGTACTTGTGCGTTCGTTTCGTGCGTGCTCCTTTGTATTTGACCAGCGCGCTTTTACTGTCGAGCTGTGACAGTTAGTTCGCGCTCATCCTGCCTATGTTCGTTCCGTTCGTCCTTTATGCTTCAGCAGCGCGTTGCAAGTTTCGAGCTACTTGCCGTTCTTAGCGTGACATTACAACTTGTTGCTATAGCATTCATTCCTTCGCCCTCGGGGCGAAACAATGCACAACAAACGCTCAACTACGTCTGTGAAGATACGTTTTACTTTTGTGTTATACCGATTCCTATGACAGATAGATCAGCCAGTTTTTTTCGTTCTGCGTTTGCTTGTCGCTCTGTGCGTATCTTAATCCGCGCCAAGACGCAAGCGGACATTCTTTTAAAGGATACCACGACGCTCTTGCTTCAGAATATGTTATCTTCTTCAGAAGAGATGTGAAAATATGCACTGCTAGTAGTCATAGTTTATTGCAGAAGCCTGTCAAGTGGACTCGATGACCATCCCAGAACGCGACATTCGCTACGGAAATCTTGACCTCTACGTTTCTTTCTTTTTCTTTTTTTAAATTAAAGGTGCCGTTACCGTTTTCATTCTTCGCTGACACCTTTAATCTGTATATTACATAGGCAGATCAAACATTGCTCTATATACAGCTTCTACAAAACAAAAAATAGTGTGATTTACAGTAACATGTATTTGGTTGAGTCGTCACAGAGTGCATGGGCATATTTTTAAACTCTGGCTAGAAATAGCTGGGGCACCCTGTATAACAGGCGACCACAAAAGTGATAGTCATGCTCCAGAAACTAGCCTTTTCCATAAGAGGTGGCAACAGCGCCTTTTCCCCGTCTCAACCTCCAGTCCGCCCCCTGGCATCATGTTTTTCTCTTCAGAGGAGTTATTCTTTTGTGGTGCGTGACCATCCGACCCATTACGGTGGTCTAGTGGTTATGGCGCTCGACTGCTGACCCGAAGGTCGCGGGATCTAATCCCGGCCGCGGCGGCCTCACTTTCGATGGAGGCGAAAATGCTTAAGGCCCGTGTGCTTACTATTAGGCAATCATTAAAGAACCCTAGTGGTCAAAATTTCCGGAGCCCTCCACTACGGCGTTCCTCATAATTATATCGTGTTTTTGGGACGTTAACTCCCAACGATTATTATTATTATGCGTACTATTCGTTTGAGCAACAACTGGCTGAAACGACTTATGTTAGTAATGCTTTTTCGACATGCAATATAGAGGCGTGGGAGTGGCATTAAGGAACCCTTAAGGTGAAGGTAAAAGGTAAAAGAAGGTGAAGGTAAAAGGCATGGTTACTATTCATATCTGAAAAGGCACGAACCATCTCGCCCAACGTTTCGTCGTGGTTACCATTATTAAATATGGGTACATACGGTCTTAATGCGGAACATAAAAGGGGAATCGGTAATGAGGTTAAAGGTTATCATTGGAAGCAACGGTCGCCCGGAGCAGATGCTCGCAGAATTATTCAGAACGGAGCAAGCCTCGCTCCATAGCGCATCTAGAATGGCGTTACATTGTGCCAAAAAAGGCTAGCTTTAGGCGAAAAAAATGCCCCCACCTCCCCGAAGGGAATCGTGAGGAAATGCGAATGCATTGCTTGCGCCGAGAGAGGGTACCGTTGCCGTCAGACATTCGCCTTCACCGACTTCTGCCATCCCCTTGAGAGGCGCCCAGCCAGCGAACGGTCGAGAGTGAGGCGTGAGCGGACGGGAGAAGTGGGGCGCCAGCGTTCTCGGTTCGGCGTTGGCGTTTCACAGCGGCGTCTCGAGCACACATTTCCGGATGTTCTTGAGAGGCGCCCAGCCAGCGAACGGTCGAGAGTGAGGCGCGAGCGGACGGGAGAGTGGGGCGCAGGGAGGAGAGAGAGCGAACGGCGAGAGAAGGAGCGGCGAAGCACTGCACCTACCCTCTCCTACACTCTCTCGCACCACATGCTCCGGCTGCTAGGGGCGAGGATAAGCGCGCGCGCCCGCAGCTGTTGCTATGGGGGAGGGCGCCACGGACAACGCCGGACGCCTGACATAGCCCGACTAAGAAATGCATTGGCATTTAAAATTTCAACCGTGGTTTATCCTCACTAAAAAAGACTATACGCCATGATCTCGCTACACGTGCTATAGAGGTTCCTCTTTCTGCTTTTGGTGCAAAGGAAGTCCTGCACTATACCCCACACCTGATAGACCCACACAGTGCAAAGGAAGTCCTGCAGTATACCCCACACCTGATAGACACAGAAATGACACCAACACACACGTTGGAGCAGTGGGAGGCGCAACTGCCCGGTTCTGACCTGGCCGACTAGCAAGCGCTGATCGACCAGGTTAAACTGGCGGATATGGCCATTGGGGCCCTCGACTAAGGCTCCCCTATAACAATAATTTATATTTCAATAAATTTTTTTTCTGTTCTGTTGAGCGGTTCTTAGCGCTGTTATGACTGGCAGTCGGTACCGACGCGCTGGCCATCAGAGTCGGCGGGCGAGGCGTTCTCACACTGCTAGAACACCTGCATCTTTCCTGGAAACGGCGTTCCCGGGACGGCAAAGCCGGAGACAATGGGCCACCTGGGCTTGACTTGGTATGCTGCCGAAACGACATGACCTGTATCTTTGGACAGGAGTCGCCGCAGACCCTTTTCTGCCTTCGGGGAAGAATCGGAGGAGCAAGCACGTTCTGCCTTCGAGGAAGAATCGGAGGAGCAAGCACGTTCTGCCCTTCGGGGAAAAGAAGAGTACGAGGAACGAGCCCGAGGAACCTGTCGCCTTGCTTCCCCCACAAGCGTGCCGTTGACCACCTCACCCTTGCTGTTTCAAGAGTGCAACGACCCCTCAGCGACAGTGAAATGGACTGTGCCATGGTGGGTGGGGTCGTGTGTGTGATTGGTGGTCACCAAGAAGGAGGAGCCAGCCTCAGGGGTTAAAACGACGGTGCTAAGTGAGAAATGGGGCTCTGAGCCCTCGGTAACAGGCTCATCCAATTCGCTCGTCGCTGAACTCTGACCTTGTCACGATGTAACTGAGTGTACGAAAAGTGCCAGTAAACTTGTTATTGTTTTCCCATCTTGCTAGCATCAGTTCCTCAACCCGGAGATTCGACTACGCTACCAAACGGAGTCCGGGTACGACGCTGCCCTATCGTAGCAACAACCTGGTTGCCGAGAAGGGACGGATATATACGCCGGTCGCAACAACTGGTTGCAGCGGTGGGATGGATCCAAATACCCAGGCACGACAGCGCTAAGCAAAACGTCGGGCTTTGCCAGCGCTACTCACAGTCGCGCCATAAGTATACTTCTCAGCCAGAATAGCGGCGTCGAAAAGATAAACGGTGCTAGACGCAACAAAAGATAAAAGGCACCCAAGCACTCGAACCTGCACGCACGAGCGCGCATGCTCCAGCGCGCGTGCACACAACGTGTCGTGGACCCTACCCAACCCGATAAGCCCAGCCAGTTTGTCACAGCACTAAGATGGACCGGACACAAGACCTTTGGCGCGCGGTAACGCCGGTCCAAATGCACACGGGGCCGAAGCTTGCTTCCCAGGGAGACAACGCACGCGCATGCCATGGCTGTATTGTTCCACGACCCTGCTCCGCCGGCGCGTGGCCGCCTGTCCGGCGTTCCAAACTATTCTGTGAGCACCTGTACATGCAGTTCCTAGCAGCAGATCTGTGCCACGCAACCAGCATCTTTGTCACCCGCCGTAGTTCTGGCCGTCAATGCGTGCAGCGATCCATCGATCAAACATTCCTATGCTGTACCGTGTACCATCTTTTTCAAGCCACTGCCGCGACCATCACCACGCAGCCATTCGGCGCAAATTCGTGCTATAGGCTTCCTTCTTGACAAGCAGGTTGGTGCCCCGTGCTTATTTCTTCAGAGACGATTTAGCGTCGGCTGTTGGCGAGTGTGTGTGTGTAGGTATGCGTTTTTCGTGGCTGCTTTTTAGATTCGAAGTATCTTATGGCGGGGTTCAATCCGGTGGTGGTGGTGGTGGTGTGCGGCGTGACCACCCTTACTGCGCATGCGCATACCCTCCTCTCCCCTCATCCTCTCCGCTTTCCCTCTCCCCTCCCCCTATCCGCATCCCTCTCCCCTTCTCGCCACTTTCCTTTCCCTCTCCCTCTCTACTTCCCTCTCCCCTTCCCCCTCGTCACTTTCCCCTCTCTCCTCCCCTTTCCACTTCCTCTCTCCCCTCCCCCTTTTTCACTCTACCTCTGAAACGCGGGCTAGACATGCCGAAATTCTCTCCTGCGCAACGCCACGATGAGCACCAGCGCATGCGCGTCCCCTGCTTCTCCTCTCTCTCCTCTCCTACGCTCTCCCCCTCTCGCACGTCTGTCGACCGCTTTCCCCGCTCGCCAGGCTAGAAGACAAGACGCGCGTAGCGTTCCTCTTCGCGTTCCGCGACGCGAGGTCGGTAGCATGCCCAACGAACGCCAACGGAACGCGATCGTGCAAGCGCTCCGGCTTCGCATCGCCTCATGGTCCCCTTTAGCGGGAAATGGTGTAATTTTTTTATTTTTGCTTCGCTGTATTTTTCATTGCACAATGGCTAGCTCTAGCGAGTCGTGTGCGTCATGTGCGAAACAGCTTCGCACTTTGCCGCCTCTTCATGCAGCGAATGCAGAAGGTCCTGAAATCTGAAACTTCTTTTGACCCATAGAAATGTACGAGTATCGCAACGACTGAAAGGGCAAGGAAGTGGCAAAGCACGAAATGACCAGTATGTACACCCCTGCAATTTTTTAACAGTATCGCGCGCGCGCTGAGCGCGGGATATGGTAACGTCTAATATTCTCGAAAAGTAAAGACATCTGCCGACGATGTGCAGGCGCACAAAGCACAGTGAAGAGCGAGTGCTGCCTGACACTGTATCTTTAAGCAAACCACGCCGTACAACGGAGCACATCGGAGAAATGGTCAAGAGTACGCGCATGCGCGCTATGCGCATGCGCGCTATGCGCAGCCAAGCCCAAGTGTCCTCGGCTGTGCTATAGGCGGATTTGTCTTCCGCAGCTTTATCCGCTCCTTTATATTTATTTTTTCTTTCTGATGAGCGCCCTTCACGGATAATTTCCTGAAGACTGTGCTCGCAGGTCAGTGTGCTTTGTGCGTTTGCACATCGTCGGCATATCTCGTTGCCTTTCGAGAATATTTGACGCTACCATACCTCGCGCTCTGCGCTCGACCGATACTGTTAAAACTTGCAAGGGTGTATACGTGCTCCACTACACAGAATTCTAGAGCGGTTTCAAAAGCTCGACAATCTACCGGCGTAAGTTGATTGCACCGATAAAGCCATATCACACTTATCCGACAGTTATGATGAGATTATGATGACTGTGACTCAGCACGACGCAGAAATAAGACTTATGCAAGCGTGTGGACGTGCTCGATGTCCAGGACAGCCTTGTGCAGATTCAAGAGCTTAAGCTTACCGTACGTGACCTTGAATGGAGGAGCCGTAGAGAGAACCTAATCTTCCATGGAATACCTCGGTTTGACAGGAAAGACGTACTCTCTAAGACAGATGCTGAAATGTGAAAGTCTTACTCATGGTCACCGTCAAAGATTGTGAGTGTTCCAGTAATCATTGTTCGCATTGTCAAACAAAAGAGAATGGATGCAGAAGAATAAGCTGTCGAGGGAAGAGATGTCTAAAGTATCACTGTCCGAGAACTTGCTGCAACCTGCGAAGCAATGGGCAGTTCGCAATGACTCTAAGTATTGAGAACAGTGCGATGGGAAAGTTCATTCGCTGAAGGCTGAAGGCAAGCGGGCACATGTTATACAACGTGCAGAAGTTTTGACGGAAAACCGGTTTAACGGTTTAAAGTGTCAGCTCGTGTAAAGAAGAACGGCCCCACCGGCGCCAGCACGTAGTGCAGGAGCGGAGCCTCTTGGTCCACACAGGCGGTGGATGATGTTACACCGATACTCCGGTCGATGCGCGTCGGTCGATGCGCGTCGTCGCGCCCATTCTGTTCTTGAACATAATATACTGAGAAGCCTTATGTCCCAGTTCTATAGTGACGAACTACTTGATGACCCCACGCCCTTCCGCACACGCCTAAGAGGTCGAATTTTTATTGAAATAAACCAAAATGTTAAAAATTATCTCAATATACTTTATAGATAGCAGGAAAAGGAGAAATAAAGCAGCCGAGCATGCTATCGCATTTAAGCAATGCCTTCATTTTTCTTTTTTATTGCGATAGCAGTTATATGGACAGTCTCGACTGAATTTTGCCGTCGCCGTCGTGCGCCGTATATGTATAAGTATGTATATATATATATAAAAACCCCAAAGAAAAATTTAGAAAAATGCTTCCGAAGCGCGGAATCGAACCAGGGACCTCTTGCTCCGCAGCGAGTGGCGCTAACCACTACGCCACGAAACGCAGATCCTCCACATACCTAACGGCGAGCGTTATATACACACCCTTTACCGCTGGACGGACTCAGAGACGCTAGGCGCTTATAATCGTTTCTTCATTACCAGCGAGATGGCGCTAGGAGCGCGACGGGTGGATTTAAACGTCGTCGGCTCGCTCGCTCGCTTCTTCTTATATTGGCGCAGGGAGAACCTTGCTCTTCCGCTGTCTGCTCGCCCGTTTTTCTCGTGCTGAGGAGAAGAGGGATGTTTCACGCTTTCACCGTGATTTCCGCGCTCATGTTACGGAGCGTACGAAAGTCACTCGAGCTCAAGGGACGCCGCTAAACGAACAAACAGAAGTTGAGCGCGAACTATCAAGTGTCACAGCTCGACACTTGAAGCACTCTAGTTTCCTTCGCTGCTTTGGCCGCCTTTGCAACAGGAGCGCTGTTCAAACTGAGAGTATCCATTGGCGAGCCTCACTTCGTATAGCATTAGTTTCTTGCTATCGCATTCATTGCTTCGCCCTTGCGGCGAAGCTGTGACTTTTTATTAAAATGATATAAAGGAGAGGTTAGTGCCTTTATGGCGGCACCGGCTACACCCTCTCGCTTAGCAAACGAAATATACAATACTAAAAACTAGAGCTGTACGAATAGCGAAATTTTGAGTGCGAAGCGAATTCGAATTTTAAAATGTGAGTGCGAATAGAATCGAATATTTTTTGAATAGTTGTCGAATGTTTTTGTAATACTTCAAAGCGAAATTACAGAAAAAAGTTTGCAGAGGATCTCCAGGCATATTCTTGTAAGATATCGACATGAAAGCATTTATTTTGGCTAGGTTGGTGAAGCGCTGGAGGGGTGGTGTTCCCTAGTTATCTTATCAAGAATGAGGCAACGCAGAGGACAAATTGTATTTGTTTACATGATTTGGTGCAACCAGTGTGGTGTCCACAACTATTTGCAAGCGAAAAGACGCCATTTCCTCAACCTCTCCTCCTCCTTCAACTTCAACTGATGTGGCGGACAAGGGCGCGCTCCCGTCGTGTACGGAGTTCTTAATGTGCCTCATAGACGTCGGTGTATAAGAACATCTGAAATTTTGGACGCTGAAACTCTTTGGCGTCCGATTTTTCGGACTTTCTGTCCAAATTCCGGTTGCAAAACGGCATCAATTTCTTCTATGCGATCCCCCCCCCCCCCTCCTCTAACCTTGCCGCGTCTATCATCTCTTAGTTCGAACTAGCGCTTTTGTGAGTCACTCTGTTTGCGGCCGCAGCAGAGTCCGAAAGGCACCTTGTCGCAATGTCAGAGTGTGATAGGGTGAAGCATATAAAAAATCTGAAGGGGCCACTGTCACAGCGCAGTGCGGCGATGTCCTTACGGATAAGCATCGGAAATGCACGTAGGCGTGATAGTGGCAGGCGGCAACCGCGCCCAACCCTTATGGTAAGCATCTTCAGTTAACTGCTGAGTAGTGCATGTACCGCGCCGCCGTTCATGCTGCCTCTGTGTGCGAGACCGCTAAGTGCGCTGCACAGACGCGTTGCCTTCACAAACAAAAGCAGCTCGCCAGCGCCGCGCCCGTGTGCAATCGGGAACGGAGTGGTCATGACTCATAACTAGGCCTATCAGAACGAACGCTATCACGGCAAACGCGTGCGTATACGGTACAGCAAGCACCCTGGCAGTGACGGGGTCAGCTTGGTTGGCGATGTGCTGCACATAACTAGGAACGATCGGCTTCACGCGGCAGCGAATGCTGCGTATCGGCGGAGATTCGGCGATGCGTGTGCGCATCGGGGAAAGCCGGACGAGTCGTCCGCTCTTTCGCCACAGCGTTTGTGCTCCGGGTCATCGTTTCCAAACGCTGCATGTGAGAGAGCCGTAACCGTAACCTATTTCGCGCTTTGTTGGTATGAGCGGCGCTCAGCAGCAGGGTTTGCGCATGCGCAGTAAGGTTTTACGCATGCGCAGTAAGGGTGGTCACGCCGCACACTGTTTCAACTCCGCCATCAGATGCTTCGCATCTAATAAGTTCACATGTACACGTACAAAGTCAGATGTTCTACGTGGCTCGACAGGAATATTCATACAAAAAACAAATAATTGCACACAACATAAAACACACGATCGCAACATTATACAATTCTGGACACACAACAAGATATAAACTCACTCGGAGTCACCAGAGATTTCTCGATATTCTTTCTGATAATATTAATCCAAATACTATCACACTGAAGCTGTAAGACAACAGATTATGTAGCTTAATTTTCATGATCCCTTTTATTACCCTATTTCACTGGCCCCTCTGCATGCATTCGCGGGTAGTGTATTTGGACCGTTCAAGCAGAGAAAGTTCCCATTCGCATATTTCCATTAAAAACATTTGTTCTTTATGAACTGCTCTAAAAATTAGTATTTATTATGAATTTGTCGTGCGCGAGTGCATAAGAACTGTAGGCCTGTCGTCGCTATAGTCTATTCGTAAACTTTTCCTTGAAACTTTTGAATCGTTAGACCGATGAACATACGATACATACGAACATGCTGAGGTTGTACACGAGCGTCTTCAACAAAAATGATGCGTTAGCCACATGAAGTTGAGTGCTAGCTTGCGCGTGCGTTTTCTGTGTCGACAACTTTGAATGCGTGAGCGAGGTCACTGGACCTCTTACCACGATACTGATATGCCCTGTGCGGTTTTTTTTAATATATTTATCCGAATACAATCTCGACCAACATCTCGAAATCGAACCATGCCCTCGGGCGGCTTCTCACACGCAGTTTGTCGACCCGCTATTCAGAACTTTGTGTTATTATTTTCTGCTACGAATGATATTACAGAGACGCGCTGGCGGATTGCGCCCACGCAGGCTTGTCTCGCCTAAGGCGACTTCAGCGACGCGTGTGGCTGCCTTTGGACGTGAAGTGGCGCGTTTCGCAATCCTGACGTTTTCATCAGCCTCGAACTGATATCGATCGTATGTTTATTCCTTTTCTATATAATACGGTATGATAAATTCGCGAAGGGTAAGACAAGATTGACCCGGCTGCAGGAGCTCTCGATATTGCCATTTTTTTCTGCTTTAACTTGAAGCTAGCAGAAAGCAGAGGCTTGCAAAAAACCGCACCTGTTTTCCCCTAGTGTTGGAGTGGTTTAATATACCAGCCATTTCCTTAACATTTGGGGGTGGCGGCATCGGATATACGAGTCAACTATCTAACGAGCTAGCGCGTTAATCGTTTATTGAGCTACATTTGTACTATATATGTTCAATCACAATTTATTTATTTACGGTTCTCGTAATTTTTTCTACTACGTTCAAACGACTGCCTATCCATAGCGCGAGGACGCAGCTATCGGTGTAATACACGAGAATACGTTCTGAGGCATGCGCCGTTAAACGCAGTAGGAATGCACCGTTTTTCCACCTACTTTTAACACAGACAAATTTCAAACGTTGCAGAGCAGACAGGACTCCTTGTAGATGTAGCAGCGTTCATCGAATTGTAATGAATGCCTCGTGCTGTCGAACAGTTTCCCGTCGTGAACGTAAGATTTATGACAGAACGGAGTGTCGTAGTGGCGAATCCTTCTCGGAAACTCGTTTCAGTTCTATAATGTAGGCCCGTACCCTGGACGTTCCACTGCAAGAACCCAGAAAAAGGACTACGTATACTTCAGTGAACACCACCGATACGGTTTCCTGGTTGAGGCCATTGACGCATATTCGCAGCCAGCAGCACGGTATAACTGTGCACTTCTCGGCTGCCGCCTCAGTCTCCCGTGGAAGCATTATCTGCACCGAGGGGTGCAGGTGCATTTCGCTGAGCTCAGATGTGGAGACACCATGATTAGCATTTGAAAACATTTGAAACACCATTCTAAGCGATCCACATGTACAAAAATATAACGCACTTATGGCACGGTGCAGAATTGCTAACTGCTTTGTGAAAAGACACGACGCATTGTTGTGAGTGCCTGCACGTGACAGTCGACAGTGATTCAACGTGTTTTCATTCCTACTTGGTTTTGAACGTTGGACGCCTAACTTCGAAACAAGTGCGCCTGTTGCATGGCTGCGCATCGAATTCCCAGGCCTGCACGACAGCAATTCGCCCAGCTTCGCGTGAACAAATCACGTGTCGAGCTTTTGTCGAGAATGTAATAGTGTTACGCAACAAGCACACGGTCCGGGCACGTTCATTTTGCTGCCCATCTGAGCCGTTCCGGAAGGCGGTGCAGTGTCACGTAGTGTCTCAAAGCGCTATAGCTTCCGCTATGCAATGATGCGGAGAAACTGCCGCACTCTCGCATTGATATGCAAATTGTTGCCATGCGACGCGACGCACGTGCCGGGAGTCTCAATCCGCTGGCTCGCCTGAAGGAAAGACTTGTAACGTTGTTTCAGTACCATGCTTTGTATGCGTGTTGTCCTACTGATAAAAGCTGCTGCGTTGGAGGAGCGCTGTTGAAATCCTATTATTGTATCCCCGTACGTTCTGTTACGGTGCGATTGAGACCGGAGGTAGGCAGCAAACGCGCGGAATGAATCTTTAAGTGCATCGCAAAATTTTAAAATAAACCCAAATGTAGATCATGTTCCATAAAGCGCGGGAAGGTACACAAATTCTGTGCATTCACTATCCCTTGAGGGTAACCGACGTTGAGGTTTTACTATTGCCAAGAAATTTCACTGAAAGCACGCAAAACTCTCAACGAATGTTCGCCTGTGAAATTTGTGTCAAAATTAATGCCTACAAGTTTAACTCTCTATCGCTTTCATTGATAGGCATCAATATATGATTTAAAGCATGCTACCGCGATATAAATAATCTGCAGTTTTCTCTATTCGTGATCTCATTTGTATGTTTGCAAATAGCTCATTTCTTCACATATACCTAAAACCAAAACTATGCCAAAAGTGCGGAGAGCTGGGCTTGTCGAAACTATGCGTTCGGTTGTACTTTCAGGATATGTGCGACAAGCACAGCTGTGTAAGACGAAATATAGACAGCGAGGGTGGCCAACCGTGATATTTTGTTCGCTAATTTGCATTCGGGGATGGGGGAGCTGAAGGAAGTCACACAATAAAGGGCCCCTAAACAATGTCTCACAATACAGAGAACGAGCTTGTTATTCTCTCCTGGAGATTTCCGTCTTTGCCGCATAATACGTGACGCCAGAAAGTCTGTTCACGTAACGTCATTAGAAAATAAGCTCTCGAAGGGTAACTTACGAAGGATATCAGTTGTGAATTGATTGTCTCGATCCTACGCTGCTTTTCCATGCAGTCGCGCTGCCGCTCTGCCTTGTGCCTCATGGCTATCATGCGCGATCAAGAGATTTCACTTTGCGTTGTGCGTTTTCGACTGCGCAAGCGGAGATAACATCGTGTAGCCGAAAAGCGCGTAACCCTGGTAGGCTCAGAGCGTAGTGCTGACATTGTCCACATGGTTTGTACACACAGGAAGTGTAGTGAAGGCGAGAAACAAACCACTCTCTCGTCCTTGAACTCGGAAGTGTTTAGCGCCATTTAAGTAAATGTACGTGTGGTCTAACGTAGCCGTAGTCACAGGTTAATACAAATGAGCTCTAATGCTATTTGTCTGGTATGTGTTGTCATCAATTAAGCTTAGCTACGTACTGCTCCTCCTGACGCCGTGGATAGAGTTAGTCGATCCATGGCGATAGCAGGGCAAGAGTCAAAATGTCTTAATGCGCTGCGCAGGGGCTTAAGACTTCTTCATACTATGAAGCGGCAGTGAATTTGCACAAAATCGCGTCAGCTTGATCTTCTTATTTCCACCGTTTATTCTGCAATTTGATACATGAAAGAATGATATCGCTCAGTTCTATACTTTCAGTTGATGTCGTTTGTCAGCCACTTATCATCCGGGATTTTATTCTAAAGAAATGTTTTACGAACCTGTGCGCGAAACTGGTGTCAAATGGCCTTGTTTTAATGCGCTCCTTAACTTTCGATGTTAAGGTATATTTATAAGTTTCGTACTCGAGCAGCGGGGGTATAGGCTTGTTCTTCAACTTCATGAAAACGACAGCTTGACTCACATTCCCTTTTTCGCCCGCTTCGAACCTATTATATGCTCTGTGTACCGCTGTGCTTACGTTACTATGGACGCATCCCTTAATTTGCATCTACTCATACACTGCTTGAAGGCTGCTAAAGGCCTTTAAAGATTACAGTATTCAATTAAGTTTTGGCGCCTCTTTACGGAAACGAAACTGCAACCAGCTTACGATCATGTGCTCACATCTTTCCACCTTGTGCACCTGCTTTGTAGCTTCAATTCTTCCTAAAAGGACAGGCTCAAGAGCTGTTATTCTTCTTGATAGTAAATGAAACGTGTAAAACATATTGCGTAACATATTATCCAAGTACACAAAGCACCTTCGCGCCAACTGGAAAGGAACATGACATTGACTATACTTTTTTTCATTTATTTACAAATACTGCAGGCCCTATTCGGACCCCAGCAGGAGTGGGTACATGAATATAAAAAACAATACCAACAACAATAATTACAACTTTCGCCAACGTACATTGCCGACAGGGGCGTAGCCAGAAATTTGTTGGGGGGGGGGGGTTCAACCATACTTTATGTGTGCGTTTGTATATGTGTGTGTGTATATATACGCAAGCAAAACTGAAAAATTCCGGGGGGGGGGGGGGTTCGAACCCCCCCGAACCCCCCCCCCCCCCTTGGCTACGCCCCTGCATACATGTTTACAATCAATCAGCAAAAAATGTGCTTCGCCATTCGGCACATAACTGCAAGAAAAACATGTACATACAACAATTCAACACAGCGGGCAAATGTATAAATACGGCTATGCAACACATTACACAATGCATCAGATGAAAAAGCGAATGCGAGAAGCAACTACCTTCATTGCGACACAGCAGAAAAATAATTTTACACGTCAAAGGAATTGTTAATTAAAAGCTCAACGAACGATTCTGATGTGTTAGCGTTCTGAACCTCAAGGATAAATTTTGCACTCTTTCTATTTTTTAGGGGCGAACCTCCTTAGGGTGTGGGTCGTTCCCTCCTCTGTAGTAGTATGTAGGTAGCCAGCTCTAGTTGAATGAATTGCTCACTAGATGGCGTTTCATGTATTTCTTAGAGTTGCTGTTTAAAGATGACAGATGGCGCTTCTATAATGCGAATTGCGCATGTCATTGGATGCCTGCGACCTCTGGCGCGCTTTCTCTTTCGCTCGGAGTCGCCGGATAGAGGCAGACAAGGCGCTCGCTCTTGGCGCTCTTTCTCTTTCGCTCGGGAGCGGACACTTTCCCTGCATTTCACCGATCACAAAGCGGTAATAATTAAGGGACCACGTAAACCAACAGTACAATAAAAGTTTGGTGTTTAATATATACACGGTGTTTCACACTCTTTATATGATGTACCGGGCGAATTTCACGGAAGAGTTTCGCGGTTTACGGATGATATTCTCCGGAGCTTCGCCCCACTCATCATCATTCACCCCGTGGATATGTTGTGATTTTTTAAGTATTTTTGATGCGGGCTCCAGATCAGATCCGCATATTCTAATTTTGGTCTGACGAGAGCTTTGTACGCTGTTAATTTTACGGTCCATGAGTTGCGGCGCAATTTACGTTTAAAAAACGCCAGCTTTTTCAGCGCGTTGCTGCGGACGTTTTCTATATGGGGTTCCCAACTTAAATTGTTTGTGAGTTTTAAGTTGAATACTACTTTGGTTACTACCTCTTGTTTTGACAATTGGCCAGAAAGGTCATTGGTTTATGGTGAAGTACCTATTTTAACATGTGGGATGGCGAAGTGACCTCGAGGCGTGCGCATTGTGAGGATATGTCCTCAGCGTGCACAATTGCGGCTTCAATGAACTTATCGTCTTGAAAGGTACGGAGTTCATGGTTTCTCAACTGCATAATTTGCCAGCATCAGAGGTTTACCATTTCCTTTACCGTCTCTTGGAATGCAAAGCTGATTATCTGGACGATGCAGGGCGCAGTCTCGGTATATTACATTGACAAACATCGCGGTGAGAAATTATCTATGATCTCAGATTACGTTAATATGCATTCCGGATCCGCTGTGGCCATCAGTTGAGATTTTTTTTTGTGTGCGTTTGTGTGTGTGTGTGTGTGTGTGTGTGTGCACGCGCGGCGCACACATGTGTGTGTATGTGTGCGTGCTTGCTCGTATGTGTGTGCGTGTGTGTGTGCGTGGGGGGGGGGGGGGCGACCTTTGTAAGCTAGACTGAACACTGCAGCGTCGTTTTTGTTATGAAAGATTTCCTCCAATGAACCCCAGGCTTCATGCGTTTATCTGTTCACCAGGACCTAGGTTCTCGCGAACAACTTTGTCAATCAGTCGTTCATAATATGTCGTTCGGGTCTATGCACACTTCAAACTCCCAAACAGAAATGTGTTATAGGGTGGCGTACACTCGTAGACTTATGAATTGTGTAAGCAATAGAGCCATGAGGGTAACGTGCCTGAGGTGATGATAAGACAGATGTTGAACGTATTTACGAAAAGCTCTAACGCTAGAATAGTTTGTATGAACAGGTTCCTGGCAACCCTTTCGCTTGAAGGAAAAGGAAAGCGGAAAGGATGTCCTTTGATGTTACCCATTCTAGGAAAAGTGGTGTGCTACCCTACACTGGGAAAAGGGATGGGGGAGTTTGAACGTTGGGGGTAGAGAGAGATAGATTGAAAGAGGGAGAGGGGGAGCATGCGCGTACAAACTACAAGGTCACAGCCCTCACTCACAATATCGCCATTGGTTTGCAACCACCGGTGGAAGTCGGTTGTCTTGAAGAATTTGCGCAATGCCTTCGTCGCTGGCATCCGCCTTTCGCTCCTGAGATTTTGTTATCCATAAAGCGGTCAGCGTCAGACAACAGGCAAGCATATCTTAACAGAGAAAAGATTCGCGAACTGCGTTCGAGAATTTACCGTTGTTTATAGCAGATTCACAGAAGCAGCGACTGGTATCTGTGAGAAATGCCGTTGTGCATCTATTGCAGTCATGCACGTCATCATCTCAGACTTTGTGTCGATGCCATCGCCGTCATGACTCATTACGGGTGCACTTTTGGATGAATTCGTATTCCAACGGTAGCAAAAAACTTCCACTGAGTCAGTGTTGCCACATGTTACTGTAGAATGTCTCATTTCCCCACATCGCCTGCTTCTGCGCTGTCGCAGCTGGGTGGTTACTTCGTCTTTTGCCGTTTTAGCCTTGGACGTATCGCTCAAAGCTTCATCTGCAATTTACACCGACGGTTCTGCTTCGGGAAGCTTACCGAGCACTCTTAACGAGCACTTTTGCCATACCGTGTCTGTCAGTCTTCACGAAGTATATATAAAGACTTCGCACATCGCTACATCCTCGGGATCCAGACCCGGTGCTCACGGTGTCGCTGCAGTATATGATGAAGTAAACACATCGCGAATGAGAAAAATTTGCAAATATTACGACGAAGTTACAGCCAATGTATCTGCGAAAACAACACAATTTGTCCTTGCATTGCTGAGGAAGTTCTTTCTTAAGAGTCGGGGCATCTGTGTGAGTGCAGTCATTATCATTTCTTTATGGGTCCCCGGTAACTGAAGCGCATTATTCGTTCTGTCTACCGTCGAAGTTTCATCAAAGGCACGGGAAGTGAGTAGAAAGATAACGCTTGAAAAATGTGAGCCGTACAAGTGCGACAAAGGGAAGTATAGGCGCATTTCTTACGTAACTACGTTTTACTGCGCAAATCCACTCCCTCGACGGCTAAGAGCATCGAACTCCTCTTTCATGTTTTAGAAATCAAAGGGGACTGTAAAATTGATAAATTGAATGTCATTGGAGAGACTTGGGAGCTTAAACGAGGCGCCAGAAGTCGCTGATTATAGTTAAGATCAAAGAGGGTTTGTGAGCTGTAGAGATAATGACAGCTACAAGCTACACGTATCTCATTACGTGCCAACTAAAAGCTGCCGCTTACTTCAAAGTCCCATCAAGGCTGGGAAAACTGGGCTTTGATTGGCTCCATTATTTCATACTGCTAAGTGAATTACCCTTTCTAGGTTTTCCGGGAATGTAGCAGTAATAAAATATAAGAATGTACAAATGCGCACAAAAATAAGAGGTCAGGCTGTTGAGTAGGTGTGAAACAGTTAAGCTACTCGCATTTTTAGGCTCAGGCTGCCATAGACAAAACTGGCAAGCACTAGCAGCAAGGAAAGAATCAATTGGCACCGAGACGGACCGTACTTTTCATAATTGCATAAAATGGGACTGCCTCTGTCGCAAAGTTGCCTATTGAGTTTTTTTATTAATTGTGTTATAGTTTTGCCAATACATTTGAGAATAAGGAATTCAATTAGCGGCACGTCTGCTGTGATTCGTTGTCGGTGCATCTTTGAAAGACTGTGCGATTAAAAGAAAACACGAACCTTTATGACACGCGTCTCAACTTCTCGAAAGCACTCCACCGGTTCTGGGTCACGAAGGTTTTCGTTGGGGCAATCAACAAAATTAAATCAGCACCTTTGCGACTACCTGGCAAATGTTAATGCATTTCTGATCAATACTTCTAGCTTCTACCAAATGACGCACAAGTCTTGCAGGTTTTTGTCGACAGTGAACAGAGCCCTAACATCGCCATATAATTCAAGCGCGATTTCGCTCACCTCGCCTTGATAATTCCCAGGAGGTTAACATGCTATGTATTATATATATATATATATATATATATATATATAATATATATATATATATATATATATATATATATATATATATATATATAATATATATATATATATGCTTAAGAGTTGCCTATTGAAAGAGGGAGAAATTGAAATACACATAATAGCTATTAAGCGGAATTTTTGTTTTCCTTTTCAGCAGGCTTGGTAATTACTTCAAGAACACTCGGGCCAGGTGTGTTCGTTATGCAGGCGGGTAAGTTGTTCCAGTCCCTTGCCGTTCTAAGGACGGCAAGGATATATATATATATATATATATAATAATATATATATATATATATATATATATATATATATATATATATATATATATATATATATATATATATATATATATATATATATATATACGATTTCAGGCTATAAGGCATGTGTCTTAGAACGGCAAAGGAATGGAACAACTCACCCGCCTGCATAACGAACACACCTGGCCCGCGTGCCTGTGAAGTAAGTTACCAAGCCTGTCGAAAAGGAAAACAAAAATTCCGCTTCATAACTATATTGTGTATTTGAATTTCTCTCTCTTTGAATAGGCAACCTCTTAAGTATTGTGTTTTATTTCTTGTTTTCCGAAGTATGCTCGTGCACTCTGCAATGTAATTATACCCTGTGTTAGCGCTAAATAAACGAATAAATATAAAAAAGTAAGTTGGAAGACGAAGGCCTGGTCGTGAGCTTGTCATGCCGACTTAAGCGAGAATGTCGCATTGTCCGTTGTTTTTCTGTCTCCCCTGGGGAAAATGAAATTGATTATGTACGGACCGCGCTGTCTCCTTGTACAAGAGTATTCGGTTATATTTACGAGCAGGCAGCTGACCAATAATCCCTCGCATACTACCTGAAGGCATCATGTCTTCCAGAACAAGACCCTCGCTATAGATCACGTGCTACGTGACGCCAAAAAAAAAAAAGAAGGCAGTAAAAAGAGTGTTCCACACTCGCCGCCACGGCTGCGACTGGCGCTGACTGACACTCCTAAGTTTCAATCCACATATGTACCCTATAAAGTGGACGGGGAGATGACCGCCGCCGTAGCTCAGTGGTAGAGCATCGGACGCGTTATTCGAAGGTCGCAGGTTCGGTCCCTGCCGGCGGCAGGTTATCTTTTCGTCCACTTTACTTTCTTCACATTTATATTCTAATTACAACAAATAACACCCCCTATACTTTCCTTGGCATTGCTGTCTGTTAGTTCTCATTAATATTGTGTCTAACAAAGAAATAGGAGCCCTTAAGAGTAAAACTTCTTTCCTTCATTCATAGCGAGGGTCTTGTTCTGGCAGACATGATGCCTTCAGGTAGTATGCGAGGGATTATTGGTCAGCTGCCTGCTCGTAAATAGATCACGTGCTACGTGACGCCAAAAAAAAAAAAAAAAAGGGCAGAAAAAAGAGTGTTCCACACTCGCCGCCACGGCTGCGACTGGCGCTGACTGACACTCCTAAGTTTCAATCCACATATATACCCTATAAAGTGGACGGGGAGATGACCGCCGCCGTAGCTCAGTGGTAGAGCATCGGACGCGTTATTCGAAGGTCGCAGGTTCGGTCCCTGCCGGCGGCAGGTGATCTTTTCGTCCACTTTACTTTCTTCACATTTATATTCTAATTACAACAAATAACACCCCCTATACTTTCCTTGGCATTGCTGTCTGTTAGTTCTCATTAAATCGCATCGAGCGGTATCTGGAATTCTTCGGTCCCTTAGTGAGAGCGCGTTAAATAAACTAGAAAAAAAAAATGCCCCGCTCCGCGCCGCAAAAGCGTGCCGTAAACAATTGAATGATCGAATCTGCTAGGACGATCTTTGATAGCCATTGAAAAAGAAAGCGTGAGTCACGTTTTTGCGGTAGGACTGCTACAATATCAAAATTTTGGCGCCTTCTAATCATCCGGCGTATGGGGTCAATTGCGATAAAATGTTGTTCCTCTCTTCAATTTAGGCCATGGCTCAGTCGCAGCAACTGCTCGGCAACTTCCCAGCAACATTCGTATTAATGGCACACTAGGGCTAACTCCTCGCCATAAAGAGTAAAGGAACGGAAGTTCCTCCTTTTGCGCGAAGATATGGCACGATCGAGTCGTAATTTTCGTTCCGTAACCACTACTTCGACCACGTTTGGAGGTAGACCATAGAGATTCCTACAATATTTACTAGAGGGAACTGTGGCGCTGCGATCGTACAGCCACCATGGGAATGGTGGGTAGTGCATGGATTTGCCTATAGTGTTCGTTGCATGTGGCTTCGAAGGCGCATGAAGCTTTGTTTATTGTCGTGTTTTGATTATCTTTCCAGATAGAAGAACCACTCGTTGTCAAGCTCGTGAGCTGATATGAATTGGTGAGCCTAAAAGGGTCAAGGTGATGAAGTCCGACTGCTGAACTTTTGCTGAACTTCGTCTTGCGGCAAACGGGTTGCAGGCCACATGGAGCCGAAATAACGAATCTTAGACAAATCCATGTAGTATACCGATCATTCTCATGCTGGCTGAAGCGCCATGCGTTGCAGCTTCCATGGACACTATAGCGACAGATTTTCCTCCAGTTTACTATTATGAAACTCTATGAGCTGGCTGTTGCCTCGCAGTACTATTTTCTTTTCGACTCTCTTGAAAAAAAAAGACACATTTTGGATATGTAGCAGCAATAATGAAAAATGCTGTAAATTTATGACTTAATTTAATTTTCTACCGTGTCACTCGGCTTACGCAGCTGCCTAATAAATTTTATCGATTTATGCGGGCATATGGAGACTTACATATGTGAGTGCATGTAAGCACTCATGTTGCTGGCCGAGTCAACGCAAGTCAAATAGATTCTACATAACACAAGAAATTGCTTAAATCAGATTATGCTGTATCTCAAGAAAGTTTTCTTTATTAATTCATTGCCCGTTACTCTTCTTCCCCTTTACTCAATCAACATCCTCCTGGAAAGTTGGCGTGTTTACAAAAAAATTAAAATAAGAACGTCGTAGCAAATACTGAGCCGATTTCACTGAAACGAGGGTTTAAGGTGAAAACTTCGAAGAAAGGCATTTTCTGCATTAAAGGCCTGCTGTCAAGCCGCAACCGCAAGATAAGCAATTAACTGTTAAGATATGGCTGCTTTTTCATGATTTTCTGTTGTATGGACGGTGTTACTATTACTTTCAGCCCGAAGCCACTGCGGTCGCGACTTGTCACAAATTTGCAGCGCTTGCTGTTAACAAATTTGCTGACGCCGAAGAAGAGAAAAGAATAAGCACCTTCTACACGTTACTTACTCTTCTTTTATCTTCTGCATCAGCAAATTTGTTACAAACAAGCTCTGCAAATTGGTGCCAAGGCATGATTGCAGTTAAAAGAGCTACTGGTGGTACTCGCGTGTAAGCTATATAACTGAACGTTGTCGGGGCGTTACAAAGTAATATTTTGCTTAATGTTGCAGCGACACGGAAAAGGCGGGACGTTGCTTATTGGACAACAATGCCTGCAATCTGGCGCTAACGTTCGCAATTAAGAGCGCACGAAATACATGCTACGGCAATCTCAAAACTTTGCCCCCGTAACGGAAGCAAACGTTATCAGCTATTGAGCGCTGACACTTGCGTTTGCAAACAATACCAATGATGTGTCCGTATCGCAAGAAAAGTAATCTTGCACTCAATCAGAGACTTTTACTTCTAGAACTAATTAAGTTCTGGGAACTTTGATTGTGCGTTCGCCGTCTGCGCAACTCTCGCTTTCAAACTATTGGTGCCGGCTTCGCGGACATATACTTTTTGCAAAAAATTTGCTGCACTTTTCATAATAATCGAGAACTCGGTTACTTCGAGGTTAGAGCAGCTAGGATGCACACCAAACGTTGCCTCAAAAAGACGGGGGTGAGGATACCGGCATTGCGCTAGCTTACATGTTGCTTTTTCGATGTTTAACAGCGCAAGGAACGAGAAAGACATTGGAAGACGCTGTTGCGCTGTTGAACATCGATTTATGCTGCACCAACTAGCCGAACGATCAACCTTAGTAACGCTTCTTTTCTTCTGCATTCCTGACATGATGACACCGAGCGTCATCTGGATGCGAAGTTCCGTACAAATAATACGAGGCCCCGTCAGCTATACCGCAGTATGAACAAGACATAAACAACTGTGATCGAAAGAAGCGTTTGCCCTTACCGGTTTCTCTTCACATCTTTGCATTAGCGCTGCCCACTTATTGCGCATGCCTTTTCTAGCACAACTTGTTCCATCGCCGGTAGTCATTTGCCGCCCGTCCATCTCGTCCTGTGTACTTGGCTCATTCATCCACATCGCTTTGATCTCCAGTACGCCCTGCTCTTTGAGCTACAAAGACATCGCGTGTTCTCTACTGCCGGGTCGCCTTTTCTCTTGTATACCTTCGTCATCGTCACTGCTGCTTTTACTGTTGAAGCAAGCGGCATGCTTTCGTTATCACAGGCACGTTGGCAAAGTACCGAACGGTAACTTTTTAGCAACACGCGGTAGGCTTGGCATACTCCTGCGGTGTCTACTTCCGTGAAGTATTTATTAAGGCGAAAGCCTTAGATCCCTCATGAAACGTGAAAAAGTGACCGTCTTCAGTGGCGGCGGCGTCAATGCGAAGGGACGCAAATAACCACCATATGACGTCATCACGAAATCGCAGATCGCCAAAATTTTGTGACGTCATCACGGCGTCACTGTGACATCACAGAACGTGACGTCACACAATGACGCCATCGCATGACATCGTCGTTTCGTCATAGGTGGGCCGATACCGGAGGCAGTGCAAAACCACGTTAGGGGCAGTAAGCTTAGGCGAGGTTGGGGGGCGAGGAGGGGGAAATTAACACAGTCGTATTCGAAGAGAAAGATGAAGATTTTCGCCTTCGAGTCGTCTTAGGCGAATTGATAATGGATCGTGGGACATGTTTCGAAAGTAACAAAAAGTCTTGGGGCATTCCACGCCCAACGTCCCAGCCATTTCGGCGACCGTTACAAGTGTACTCGAAAAAATAGTCCTCATTTAGTGCATTGAAAACAGTGAATTGCTAGAATATTTCGGAGGAAAAATTTTTTTCGACAGGGCCCACAGGCTAGACTTGTCGGTCCCCACGTGGGAATAGCCGGGTGGGCGCGGGGGACGCTCTTCCCCACGTCTGTAGCGGACCTCAATAAAGTTGTTCTCTTTCTCTCTCTCACGTGGGAGCCTTTCGAATTTTGGAGAACGTCGTCTGAGTGTAGTTTGTCAGAAAAATTCTTCTGAGAGTATTGTTTCTTCTTCCAATGCCAAATTTGGTCTAGATATTAAGGAAAGATGTTTTTGTAAGGCGTTCGAAGCTCAATAATATTGCTGCAATTTCTCTGTCATATACGCCT
Source organism: Rhipicephalus sanguineus (assembly GCF_013339695.2). NCBI lineage: Eukaryota > Metazoa > Arthropoda > Arachnida > Ixodida > Ixodidae > Rhipicephalus > Rhipicephalus sanguineus. The sequence continues at coordinate 184,336,864 of NC_051178.1, forward strand.
CCAGAAATTTCGCCAGAACGTTCTACCTTTGCATTTTTTCCTTCATAATATTGCACTTTCTATGAATATCTGAGTAATGAATACTTACTCTGCAGAAGGTATATTTGGCGCTAAAAATATTTTCAGACCATTGATGTTTCTAAATTATACGAGAAAAAAAACACAAATTTGAGAAAATTATTATTTTGGTCCACATTGAGACGCAGTTTAAACCACGTGGTGCTCCAAATAAAAATTAGCGTTATAACTTAACCGAAAGCAAATAAATAGTTCTTCTTGTATGGCAAGTTTTGTCATTACAGTTCTTGTTTTAAGGATGAAAATAATTTTTGAGGTTCCCCCTTGACGGCTATCTTCTCATTTGATCATACGGCAGCTTCCTCGTTGAAGTTACCCATTGATCTCAATGGGGAACTTCAAAAATTATTTTCTTCCTTAAACCAAAAATTGTAATGATAAAACTTGTCATATGAGAAGAACTATTTATTTGCATTCGGTTGAGCTATAAAGCTAAGTTTTAAATGGAGCACCACGTGGTGGAAGTTGCGTCTCAATGTGAACGAAGATGACGATTACCTCAAATTTGTGATTTTTTTCTAGTGAAATTTAGGAACATCAGTTGTCCGAAAATATTTTAACTCAAAACATACCTTCTGTAGAGTAAGTATTCATTACTCAGATATTCATACATAGCGCAATATTGTAAGGGAGAAAATACAAACATAGAACATGTTAGAATGGAGATAGAACAAACATAGAGGCGTTTATGGGAGAAAAATTGCAGTAATGTTATTGAGCTTCGAACACCTTACACAAACGCCTGTGCTTAAGTTCTACACCAAATTTGGTATTGAATCAAGAAACGATACCCTCAGAATAATTTTTTCTAACAAACCACACTCAAATGCCATTCTGCGGAATTCGAAAGGCTCCCACGTGACCAAAAAATTTTTCTCTGTGAAATATTCAAGCAAGTCACTGTTTTCAATGCACTAAATGAACACATTTTTCTTCGAGAACATTTGAGAGGGTCGCCGAAATGGCTGGGACGTTTGGCATGGAATGACCCTTTGTGGCTATATTGGCCAGATCGTGGCCCGTGACCATGGTTTTTGGGTATAGAC
>NC_051178.1:184338087-184377823 GCF_013339695.2 Rhipicephalus sanguineus
GTAGGCATAAATGTTTTTCGGAGGGGGGAGGGCGAGGGTTCAACTATACATCATGTATGTTCATGTTCGTGCGTGCGTTTTTATATGTGCGTGTAAAGTTTCGGGGGGCGGGTTGAAACACCGAAGACCCCCCCCCCCTTGGTGACGCCAGTGGTTCACTGCCAGAGGCATTCGACTCGGCCAATAGGAGGAATCCCTCCCTTCTTGTCTTTTAGCGATCTGGCTATCTGCTCCTGCTCAGCCCTTCTCAGTCATGCCGAAAAGACACCCAAGAGTGTGTTTATTCGACAGTGGACACTTGACTCATCGTGCAGAACACGGGAGAGATTTTGTTCTGGGAACCGAGCGAGACAAAGCATAATTGCACAGCTATGTTCAACTGTTGGCGCCTTTGTGCCCTCTTAAGCAAGAACATTTCTGTTTTCCTGTCGTAGACAGAGGTCGCGCACGTACGTCTTCGTTTGAAATTATTTGGATTTATGTGAAAATTTATTGTGCCAATATTTACGATTTTGGAAGCTTAAAACGTTGTTTTGCCTGCCTACTTCTGGCGCCTAAAACGAGCTTTTCTAACGCCGAAAAATCCGACCTTTATTTATAACAGCTTCACTTAAAAACTCAGGTGGTCAAAATTAATCTGGAGCTACCAGCATATATATATGGTGCCCCTAAGACGTATCTCGGTTTTGGCACGTAAAAATTGTGTTACTTTGCGCCATTGTCAAGTTTCATCGCGCGGTTTTATTCGATGCTAGGCTGATGAAAATATTCGTTGCGTGATGAAAATATTCATCACAACCGTAAGACTTCGACCTCATTTTTTATTTCCGTGACAATTATACTATGTTCAGGAATATGGATCATGAGAAGTTTTGTACAAAAGCATATATTGGGCTCCCCTGAGAATAGCGATGGCTCGTATAGAGTCGCCTTCTGTAAGCTGCACGCGGAACGTCGTTTCCACGCAACGAGGACACTTCGGGCACATCGGCAACAGCAGAAGAAATATACCGAAAGTTGACTGGTAATGCACGAGTCGATCAAGGTCAGAAATCTTGATGGCTGCTTCAATGAGCAGGTTCTAGATAAAGAAAGCTACTAACAAATGACCATCCAAAACAACACGAACGAACTACGAAGACAGTATTGCTAGACCTAAATTCTAGTCTTGGTCATGACCGGAGTGTTCTTGCTTCTCGCGCGGCTGGTCTCTGTACTTGCTTCTATAACGTGGTTCTTGTATTGCCCTAAGCTCCTGCGCGGGGCCATTTTCTCTATGGAAACTATCATCAGACAGGGAAGTCGCTTTGACTACCTCACTAACGAAGAAACCGATTGCAGTCGTGTAGGGGCATATGCATTATTTATTTGTAGCTCGATATCACGCAACTGTCTTATAAGTAAAGAAAGGGATCAAGTTGATGTCTTGCATTGAAAGCACAAGGAAAGTGCGCCAGCTTTGACGTTTTTCCTCGACGCTGGTGCACTCAATCTCACGCCGCTGTCAGGATAAGATATGAAAATACGTGAACTGGCAAGCTTTGATCACGTGGATTCTTTACCAAGCACCATATGACTGCTTTTCATGATGTATACGTTTTTTTAAATGTCACAACAAAGCTCAATTTTTCAACGAGGCTATGCTTTATCGTACAAAAAAGCTATGCTGCGTACTAGCGCTTATTCTGAGTCGATCCGCACATGTTTAGCTGGCGTAGTTAGAATTTAAATAGCCGCGCCAACCCGCTTCCGTTTCGTTAGAATTATTTATTGTCATACGGTGCATGATATTACAATACGATTTTCTCCAGTGCTTGATTAACTAAATGCCCATGCCATGCATGGCTCATTCGTACGAGTTGCCGAAATTCCACTGCAAGCTTAGTAGTTCACGAAACTCTGCTACGAACTGACAAAAAGCCACTTCTCAGCAAATTTTCACATAAGATAAAAATGGCAGCGTAAGTGCATTTACAGAACAAAAAAAAAAGACACGTGAGAGGTTCTAGGTTCGCACATCGGCCGGGTTCTGAGTTGTTGAGACCACTCTAACGAGAGCAATGGCGGCAATCAGACAACAAAAAACGGTGGTATTTGGTTTGCGCGACTCACTTTCATCTCGTTCACGTCCACATAAACCTGGCTGATGACTGCCATAGCGTTGGGCAGGCCTTCTGTATCTCGGCGTCTTGAGTTTTGTGCTTCGCTAACTTTTTGAACGCGCAACGGACAATATTGTCACTCCGAATCGTTGATGCTGACTTACAAAAAAAAAAGAAAAAAAAAGAAACAAAAGAAAGAAAGACGTATTGGGTATATTGGGTATTGGGTATGCCTGTATATTCGTGTGGAACAATGAGGCATTCTTGGATTATGAGCATGCAAATGGTCCATTAGACCCAAGTGCGGTTCGACATAAAGTGGATATTTTTAGCGTCGATTGTGTTTGTCGAACGTTTCCATCAAATCTGGCTTTTTTCCTGTTTAGCTGTATATGCATAATGACATATACATGTGCTATACGTTGACCACAGTGACGATTAGGGGCTTTAACAGACTCCGCGTAGCATGGAAAGTTGGCAGTTGAAGACGAGAAAGAGGTTTCCTGTTCTGCTGACTTGAACTGGCTTTTTCGCTGTCTTGTTCAACAAGTTCTTGTCTCCTGTTCGCGTTGAACCGCTCCAATATTGGTCCAAACCGTGATTAACAGATTCAAAATAGGACTTCAACTGCATTCTATTCAAAATTAACTGCACACAACATTTCAGTTAGCCATCCCCGAACCATTGCGAAGCTTTACAAATGAGTTCTGAAAAAGGCCGCGAGGTGGAGGTCATTCGATTTACTGGCACGTAAGAGAAACATTAATTCTCTCTCAAGCCTGTTTTACGCCGTGTCCTGAATCGCAAGTGGGCCCACATACGCGCTTTCAGTCTTTCATTACCACACTGTGTGACCGATTGCCGTCTCCCCTCTTCCCACAAGTGACCCCCACTTCGTGCTCACTGGTTCGCTGTTTAGTCTATAAACCTTCATTCGCACACGTGCTTTGTCCTGCCCTTGATGGCGGAAACAAATGATGAATCGTACGACAAAGCACAGGGACCGTGCTACATCGCAAATACAACATAGCGAGCGTAGCTGTATGCTATCGAAGACACCCCTTGAGTTGTGTGCGTTTAGCTTTCATTCGGGGTACCTTCTTCGTTGAGTCTTCGGCAAGCGTTTCAAGAAGATGTTACGCACTCTAACCTAACGTGCACGTCACTGCTAATTCTTATAATTATTTTTGGTTTCTACGTCCCAAAACCACGACATGATTATGAGAAACGCCATAGCGGAGGACTCCGGAAATTACAAACCCCTGGGGTTCTTTAACGTCTACCTAAATCTAAGCACACGAGCCTCTAGCATTTTGCCTCCATCGAAATTCGGTCGCCGCAGCCGGGATTCTATCCCGCGACCTTCGGGTCAGCAGTCAAGCGCCATAACCACTAGACCACCGCAGCGTGTATCACGGCTAATTCTTGAAGTGGGTTAAAGAGGCATAGTCGTCACCGATTCTGTGCAGGTGAAGATGCATGCGTTCGTTTAAAGACATATGCATGCAGGGGACTTGGGAATTCAGAGGCCCGAGGTGCTCAGTGTTGTAACTGCGCACGTGCCTTAATTCACGTACGAATGTTTTCTTGGAACTTGCAGAAAATTGTGAGTGTATGCGAGTTTGATTTCCAGGCGCGAGAGCGCGTAATGCATCTGATATTTTTTTTTCTTATGCTGCAGTCGTGATCGAAGGTTGGGAAATCAACGTGATCCAGTGTGTGGCTCTCAATGGCTTGCTGCAACGGAGCAGTAGAAAACAACGAACGCATGGTTTGACACTGACGGTCAGTTCTTATACATTTCTTTCCTAAAATGTCCTTGCACAGATTCTGGTATAATGCCATGCAAATATAGTCTGGCCCCAAGGGCGAAGCAATGAACGCAATAGCAACGAATGGGAATGTGATACGAAGTAAGGCTAGCAGCTCATTTCTATAGGAATCGATCTGGCGTAACTCTACGAAACGCTTGCGTAAGGGAACACGGCCGCTGCGGCGAGCGAAGCCACCTTCGGGCTGCCAATCGCTTCTACGCGATATAAGCAGTCACAGCACAGCACGCACTAAGGTATGAGCCGCCTGCTGATATCCGCCGAAATAGCGTGCGCGCGCGACCACGCCTGTTTGATCAATATTTGCAGTTCCTGACAGAGCGACGCCGCCTGACCTGCCTCACCCCCCCCCCCCCGGACATCCCTCCATACGCCTTCGCGTGACAAAGACGGTCAGCACGTTTTATATCTGCTTGAGCCGCGAGAGGCGGCAGCCCTTGCACGATTTCACTCGCACATAGAGCATACGACGTGCGGGACGATCTTATCAATTTAGACATATGCGGAACATGACGGCGACACCGACAGCGACGCCAAAAATGCGCCTCGAGTGTCCGTATAATTGCTATTGCAATAAAAACTAGACCATTCATAGTGACGAGGTAAAAAGACGCAGCGCCTGGGAAGAAATGAGAAGCAATAAGTAAAAAATAAAGTATTTTTAAGCGTGGTTGATGTCAGGGGCTGTTGCGTGCGTTTCCGCCCATTATGTCCCGCCGCGATACATAGTGGTGTGCCGCTTGGATTCCCGGGAAATCTCTTATACAAAGGCCGCACAGCTGGCTTTACAGAACAGATGTGGCAGTTGTGGTCGCCCTTACTGCTAGATGACCAGGCGTTTATGGTGAGGGTTGGGTCAAACGGAGAACGGTCGCTTTACCACGAACTCGCTAGCGCGACCGCTGATAGTTGCAGGTGGGAATGACCCTTTCAACCACAGTGTACTTGGAGGCCTTTCTATGTCATACTCCTGGAGAACCCATGGTATCTTATATGATCCGGCGTCATATTAGAAATAACGCTGGTTACTGCAGACTACGATTGAGACTTCTTAGGAGAAGCAAGGAGTCTAAGATTCAATAGATAAAGGGGAACTGAGGGAATTTTTTCTGCAATCCCCCCCCCCCCATCTCTTCCTTTTAAAGGTTGCAGATAAACAATTTGAATTGCGATCAGAAAAATTAGAAGCCCAAGGAACATGTTATAACGAGGTAGCAGTGCCTGTTCTTTTTTACATTCGCATAGAAATGTTGGACAAAGAAGTAAACCATCCTCTAGTCAACGCATACGGGACAACTAGTTAAAAATCTGACCCGACGCAACCGATGCCCGTCGGGCCAACTTTTTAACTCAGTAAAGAGAGAGCATAGACACATTTGAAGAACGAAAAGCATTCCACTGAGCACGAGCTTGCCATTAATATGAGGAGAGCACAAAGCCGCTGCGCGAGCAAAATATTAAAAGCGGTTATGTTGCGAAACATAATCTTTTGTCTAAATCTTTTGGGCTTTGTTGTGCATCTGGGTCAAAGCATTATGTTTCTCAAGCCACTTGTGTAATAACCGAAAGCCACGAAGCGAAGCAAGAAAGGGTTCATTATTTCATTCCCATTGAGCTATTTCTTGAATGAAAGAAACCATTCATCTGTAGCAGTTCTTTCATACTAACTTTGAGCTCAAATCCGTGCTCATCTATTCTCCCCGCTATATTTCATTTCGTGTCGTCCATTGTTCAGAAGTTCCACTCCTCTTATGCCAGACTAGGGAAGTATATCCATTTATCCCTGTCAATGACGTCATCTGAATGAGATCACCTCAACACCCTCCAAAGGACAAAAGTGTTATCACGCATAAACACTGATATTATATGAGCGTGCCTTGAACTTCCACTCTTCTTTGTTTGAGTCGTGTTGTGGACGCTAAATAACACCAATAAATAACAAACAAAGAAAGCAAATAAATGCCATTAGACGAGCGAGAAAACACAATTATGAGTCATCAAGACGGACTTCGCATATATATATATATATATATATATATATATATATATATATATATATATATATATATATATATATATATATATATATATATATTGTGAGCATTGTTTATGCGCTTCATCTTCTCATATGTACATACTCATCATCACAGCTTGGGTTTGGGTTGTGGGGCTCATACTCGACACAATAAAGAAGTGTCTTGAGCGTCCTAAACGTTGTCTCACAAGTGGTGGAGAGTGCTGTCCGGTCCCTGGATCCTCTCACGCTAACCGACCATCTCCAGCTTTACCTAGAACACATCCCTGGAGCTCCGTTCGGGACGCCGCTTACACCACCTGAGTTCGACGATGTCGCAACACGAGCAGCCCAGCACGGCAGCAACCCCAACGCACACCCCGGCGGCAACCCCTTCTTGGATGGTCACGAGCCCTCAAAAAGATCCACCAATGTTCGCTGGGCTTCGTGGTGAAGACGTTGAAGACTGGCTGGAGGAGTATGACCGCGTGAGTGCCATCAACCACTGGGATGAGCCTGGCAAACTCACCCACGTTGCGTTTTACCTAACCGGCGTCGCAAAGACATGGTTCTTCAACCATGCAACAGATTTTCCGAATTGGACCTCTTTTACGCTTCAGCTACGCCAGATATTTGCCAACCCGTCTGTGCGCTCAGATATCGCGAAGAAGAGGCTTGCTGGGCGTGTTCAACACACGGGAGAGTCATACACTTCTTACATAGAAGACATACTCGCCCTCTGCCGTCGCGTCGACAGCTCAATGGCGGAGAACGACCGTGTGCGTCACCTGCTCAAAGGTATAGGGACTGTGGCTTTCAATGCGCTCGTAGTGCAGAACCCCACGACAGTAGCCGATATTGTCGCTACCTGTCAGCGCCTCGATGAGCTTCAGACCGCACGCTTGCAACCTGACATGTCTGACCTGAGGCCAAGCAATGACATAGAGCTGCGTGCATTGATCCGCTCGATCATCCGAGAGGAACTTCATGCACAAGCTTCGCCGTGCCATCTTGATGTTCGCACGACGCCACCTGGTGCCAATCTACGTGAAGTCGTGAGGGAGGAACTGGCTTCCATGACCGGCACGCAAGTCCCGAGCCCGCATCCTGTGCCAACGCCAACATATGCTCAGATTGCTGCTATGACACCACCGCCCGAGCAGACAACACTAGAGGCGCCTGGAGTGCATGGTTCGCTCAACTCCCTCACACCACGAGCGCCGGTCCAGCCTTACAACGCCTGGCGCACTCCTCGGCCGATCTGCTTCTATTGCGGCATCCGTGGCCATATTGCAAGGTTTTCGACGCCGTCAGCAAGACGAAAGACGAGGCTACGAGGACTTTGAACGGGATGAGTTTTACACCACTGGACCGCAATATCGCCGCCCATACCAGAACAGCCCACGTCGATCACAGTCTCCGCAGAACTTCGGCTCAGTTGGTAGTTCCCGATTCCCGCGTCGTCGCTCGCCTTCACCGATGCGGCGCTCCTCTTCCGCACTTCGGCCTGCTACTTCGACTCCTGATCATCGACTGGAAAACTAAATAGTGCAGCTTCGGGAGGGAAAGCTGCATCGTTCGCGCTATATGAAACTCCTCCGCACCGCCCGTCAAATATATTGTTGGTGTACGTTGAAGGTGTACGGAGTGAGGCACTGGTGGACACAGGCGCATCGCTTTCCGTCATTAGTGCAGACTTGTGTTCCCGCTTGAGAAAAGTGAAGACGCCGTACAATGGCCCTCCCCTTCGCTGCGCTGACGGAGTTCTTATTCGGCCTTCCTGTGTTTGTACAGTGCGGGTTTCCATTGATGGCATCCTTCATCATATTCAGCTTCTTGTGCTGCCCTCGTGCACTCACGCGCTCATCTTGGGTTGGGACTTCCTCTCTTCGGCATCAGCTTTCATATCTTGTCGTCAGCGAGTCATTCATATGACAGACACAGAGTTTTCCGCCGATGACGTTCCTCACAGCTTGCGTTTCGTCACAGCCGCTGATTGTTGTATTTCGCCGGGAGACGAGAATATTATTACGCTGGCTTCTGATACCTTTGTTAATGGTGACGTGTTCATTGCACCATCTGGTCGCTGCAAACCTACGGGGCTTACCATCGCACCTGGTCTTGTGCGGTTTAGCGACGGTAAAGCGTTGGTCGCCGCGCTTAACCCAACTTCCTCGCCAGTAATGCTGCCCCAAGGCACTGCTGTGAGTTGCTTCGCTGACACCGAGCCTTTTTCGCTGGTTTCTCTTCACGCAGAACCACCACCTTTGTCTGCCTCACTTGATTCTAAGGCTGCGAGCGTTGCTTTAAATGCTACCATCAATCCCCACCTTACTGCTGACCAAAAGAGAGACCTTTTAGCCATTCTTCAGAAGCACAGCGTTTCGTTTGACGTACATTCCAAGGTCCTCGGCCGCACTACCGTCGCAGAGCACCGCATTGAAACGGACGGCAGCTCCATGGTACGCCGCCGCCCATACCGTGTGTCTTCGGCGGAACGGCAAATCATCGAGGACAACGTCGCGGACATGCTCAAACGCGACGTCATCCGCCCTTCGTCCAGCTCTTGGTCATCTCCTGTGGTGTTGGTCCGGAAAAAGGACGGCTCTGTACGATTTTGTGTCGATTACAGAGCCCTTAATAAGATCACGAAAAAAGACGTCTATCCGTTGCCACGAATCGACGATGCCCTCGACTCCCTTCAAGGCGCAGAGTATTTCTCCAGTCTCGACCTCCGGTCCGGGTATTGGCAGATACCTATGCACGAAGCAGACAAAGAAAAAAAAAAAGCCTTTGCAACGCCGGATGGGCTTTATGAGTTCAACGTAATGCCCTTCGGATTATGCAACGCTCCTGCAACACTCGAGCGCATGATAGACACCGTTTTACGAGGCCTAAAGTGGAGGACCTGTTTATGTTATCTGGATGACATCGTTATTTTTTCCTCCACTTTTCCTCAGAACCTTGAGCGTTTGGACGAAGTTTTAACATGTATTTCGAACGCTGGACTCCAGCTCAATACAAAGAAGTGCCACTTCGCCAGCAAAAGCATTAAAGTACTGGGCCACCTTGTCAGTAAAGATGGCGTTCGACCGGACCCGGACAAGATTGCTGCCGTGATTCGTTTCCCTCGTCCAGAAAATCAGAAACATTTGCGAAGTTTCCTTGGCCTGGCCTTTCTACCTTTGTGGCCAAGTATGTCGCTTCTTGCGCACTTTGTCAACGCCGGAAACGACAAACTTCACCTCCTGCTGGCCTGTTACAATCTATCCCATGTCCCGAAACACCATTTGCCATCATCGGTATAGACCTAGTCGGGCCACTTCCCGTAACGCCAGCAGGTCATCGGTGGATTGTGACAGCGGTCGACCACCTCACACGGTACGCAGAGACCGCCCCTCTACGCACCAGTTCTGCGTCAGACGTGGCCGCCTTCTTTTTGGAAGCCATTGCGTTGCGTCATGGTGCACCTCGCGTGCTGCTTAGTGATCGCGGGAAGACCTTTTTGTCCACAATTCTTGAGGAAGTGCTTAAAACTTGTGGGACAGTTCATAAGACGACATCAGCCTACCATCCTCAAACAAATGGTTTAACAGAGCGATTCCATCGGACTCTAACAGACATGATATCAATGTACATCGGACCAAATCACGATAACTGGGACACAATCTTACCCTTCGTGACGTTTGCGCATAACACCTCTGTCCAACGGACTACCGGATATTCACCTTTCTACCTCGTCTATGGTCGCGCGCCGACATTCACCATCGACGCCTCTTTCTTCAATGTAACGACGAAAACCCCTTCAACTACACCGGAACATTTCGTAGTTAGGCTGGATGAATGTAGACAGCGTGCTCGCCTCAACACACAGGCCTGTCAACAAGACCGCCAGCAGCGCTATGACAGCTTTCATCGCGACGTCACCTTCCGTCCTGGAGATGAAGTACTACTTTGGACGCCTGTTCGTACTCCCGGATTGTGTGCCAAGTTTCAATCGCACTTTCTTGGACCATACGTTGTCCGTGAACAAACATCCCCAGTTAACTACCTTGTCACTCCCGTCGAGGTTTCTTCGGACCATCGCTACCGTGCATCTGAGGTAGTTCACGTTTCGCGCCTCAAGCCCTTCGTTCGCCGTACCATCCCCGTCTGAATCGCGGCCGGGCCGGCCGCTCGCGCGCGCGGGGAAACTTAGTGTGAGCATTGTTTATGCGCTTCATCTTCTCATATGTGCATACTCATCATCACAGCTTGGGTTTGGGTTGTGGGGCTCATACTCGACACAATAAAGAAGTGTCTTGAGCGTCCTAAACGTTGTCTCACAATATATATATATATTGTGATGCCGAGAAAGAAGACACATAGACACAACGCCTGTTCAATAGGCCGGCTGTTCTATTCTCAACTTCATCTTTCTCTGCTTCGCCGTAGCCGCCCGCGCGCCAGCCTCGGTGCCGCTTTTCGTCATCACACTCGGCCATGACTGCGACTCGCGCACCATCCGACAATGTCTCCGGTGGGCGGTGTTGGCTACATCGCGGTGGTCGGGTTCGACCACGCTGCAACTTGTTTGGGAGACCTGCCCGAAGTGCCTCTGGTGGGCGACACTGGTCGAATCGCTGTAGCCGGTCTCGACCACGCTGGGGCTTAGCCTGAAACTTTGGCGATGCTAACTTTGAATGTTGGTCTCGGCCATACTGCGACATTGCACGGGAAGCTGGCTCGTTTGTCTCTTGTTGACGAAATTGGCTCTTTCGCGGTAGTCGAAGTTGCCTGCAACGACGCGGCTTGGCTCGTCGATCTGCCGTAAGTGGGTCTGGTGGGCGACCCTGGCCGTGATGCAGCGGTCGTCGCACGCCAAGCAGACACTCGTTGTGCCGCCTCAGCTTGACGCTCTGGTCTTTATCTGCGTTTGCGTGCAGAGCCGGCGAAGACTTGCGCAACGCAGAACGCGTGCGAACTCGGAGAGGCAGCGGGACGGGATCGTCGTTATTTGACAGAGCAGCATCTCCCTCGCGGTCATCGTACTCTTTTGCTCTGCGGTGACTGTCCGAAGGGTCAGTGGTGAGTCCCGTAGCGACGAGTACAGCTTCGTCTTGATCTGCGCGGCGTTCAGGCGGTACGCCCGTAGTCAGAACGAAGTGCGTCGCGTCATCAGAAGGCTCGCACGCCATGTAGCCAGAATTGTCGATGCCGACACCGTCTGCATCGATAGGCCCGGACATGTTGTCGTCAGGAGATCTTGACGAAACGGCCAGATGTTCGACGATTGTGAATTCGTTTGCATTGGCTTCTGCGAGTGAAACGCTCGCACACTCGGCCAATGACTGCCGCGATTTTCCGGGGCTGTGACTTCCCAAGTGAGGGTCGAATATGGAGTGGCGGTTCGTTCATTGTTCCAACTTGTTGCGAGGAAACTGACGTCAGACAGCAGGCCGACGACTCCGTGCGCTCTAGTGCTGACCAGCTTAGAGGCCGCGTCGGGGCCCGCTGTGAATGGGATGTGGTCTCGGCCGTCTTCCGGGATGGTATGGTGTCAGATACCGGGGGCAGGAAGTGGTGCGCCTGGTTCGGAGGTATGTGCGTACCAGGACAGGTTGTCAAACTGCCCGCCGGTGAGCTGCAATGCGCAGTTGCAGCCTCGAGGTGGTTCTCCACCTGAGCTCCATCCTCGGTCGCAGTCAGATTGGCCTCGGTGGTCGCATAGAAGTCGGAGGGTGTCCGGCCAAAAGCAGCAATGAGCTTGAAGCTCCACTCCGCCCAGGACTGCTGCCGCACGCCTTCGAATCTATGCCACGCCGCGGCAGCATGCCGAAGGCGGTCAATGGCCACGCACCATTTCCGTTGGTCCGTCCACGCTTGACGAGCTCCTAGAGCGTTGACGGTGGCCACCCAATGGTCGGCGTCGTCCTGGAAGCCGCGGAACTCCGGTAGTTCGCAGGCAGCCGGTGATGGTGATACGGCAGCCGAAACTCCGGAGCATGACGACGCCAAGCAGCCTAGTTGGTATGAGAGCTCCGTGAGGGCATTCAGGAGCTTTCTGCGGCTCTCGGGTGAGCTCTCTTCATGGTCTTGCGAGGCGGCGGCGGCCAACGCGGCATTGAGTGAGTGCAGTGCTGGCAAGGCGGCAGGACACAGCACGGAGATTGACGCTGCCAAGGCGTTCACCGTGACTCGGAGTCGCGTGATGGTGGCGGAAAGCTCGGCGGCGCTGTCGGCGAGCCGCCCGTGGAGCCAGTGGTGACGTCCGAGGAGTTGGACACAATCGGTGTACTCACATATGAGGGACCCTTGTCCGAGGGAGCTTGGACAGCACCCCTAAGCGGCTCGGGTGCCGATGGAGCACCGAGTAAGCCGTTGTCGCTGCGGGAAGCGTGGATGGCATTCCCAGGCAACGGTAGGCCGTGTACTGTCGTGGCGGCGTCGGGAAAAGCCTGCCCTTGAGCCACTGAGGAGGCCTGGACGCCGTCCTTGAATGGTGGCACAGGTGCTTCCGGCAGAAGTAGCGAGACGGGCTGCATAATCGTTCCTTGGAGGGAAGGTCCGCAGCGCCGATGAGCCACGAGGGCGCACTTACTGTTGATAGTTCGTAGACTGCGCCATTGTGATGCCGAGAAAGAAGACACATAGACACAACGCCTGTTCAATAGGCCGGCTGTTCTATTCTCAACTTCATCTTTCTCTGCTTCGCCGTAGCCGCCCGCGCGCCAGCCTCGGTGCCGCTTTTCGTCATCACAATATATATATATATATATATATATATATATATATAGAGAGAGAGAGAGAGAGAAGTGGGTCATCCACTATTAGGCACTCTCTAAGACTAGTGTGGACAAACCTGTATTAATACAGGGAGAGTCACTATTTTTCCCCTTTCCCAAATGAGCAGGCAGGCGTTGTGCCCCTTCAGGTGGCAGTTGTCAGCCTGTTCCCTCCCTATTTCCTCTGTGTCTTCGTGTTCTCTATGTATTCAAACCAAATAATGATAGTAATAATATTTTGGCCGTTTTCTAAAACTGGTACATCTTAGACTGCATCTGTGAGAGAATCAATGACGCAGCTTAATTTTAAGAGTACTACTGTATTATTAAGAAAGGAAAGATATTTCGCCAGGAAGTCACATAGAATCAATAATGAATCGTTGCAAAGGTGCCCAAAGTGTCGTCGCTCTTGTTTCGTCCTCTTCTGCCAAGAATCTGACAGTCGTGTATGAAAATAATTTTACCGAGCTACAGAAAATCGCCGACGCACGTGAAACTAAGTAACACAGTAGAATATAAACATGGCCCAACATTTGCCTGCAAAGGCGCAAGTGAATGTGTGTGTCATGAGTACAACAGGTGGCAGTCGTGACGCCGTATTCCACACGTATGACTCATTGAACATCGTACGCTGAAATTCATTAACTATTTGTAAAGTATTACACGACGGCTATGATAAGTGAACCCGGTCCAGAGTTTCTGCAGGTTTGCAAACCCTGTCCGATGATATGCAAGATCGATGTTATTGATTCGAACCATAATTAAGAGCGGAGCTCTGTAAGCTTTTCGTTGCGCCGGGTAGTGCGAACAGAAACTATCATCATCATGAATCTGCACGGGCTCTCTTCGTCCTGTTCTTCCTCTGCTTCATCTGCTGCTTCGCTCCCAAAACACGTGCGCCGATTTCTCCGGCGCGCAATGAAGAAACTGATGGATGAGATAACGAGCACGGAGAGAGAGAAAAAAAGAAAGAAAGATAGAGATAAAGAAACGGAGACAGACAGAAAGAAAGACATAAAGAATGAGAAAGAGAAATTCTTGCCGAGAAAAAGCTTCCTCACGAGGCGTGATTCGAACCCGCGTACTCTCGATCCGAAAGCGAGCGTCCTAACCTCTCGGCTATCCAGGCACGCTAGCGGAGCGTAGCATAGCCTTGCATAGTATAGTGCGACAAGGGGGTGGGCAAGCGAAGTGAGAGTGGGGAGGAGGGAAAGGAGGAGGGGAAGAGTAAAACGTATACCGTAGAAAGAGAAAGAGAGGAAGAAAAAG
Source organism: Rhipicephalus sanguineus (assembly GCF_013339695.2). Lineage (NCBI taxonomy): Eukaryota > Metazoa > Arthropoda > Arachnida > Ixodida > Ixodidae > Rhipicephalus > Rhipicephalus sanguineus. The sequence goes on from NC_051178.1 coordinate 184,352,069, forward strand.
ATTACAATAATACCTGGGGTTTTACGTCCCAAAACCACGATATGATTATGAGACGCCGTAGTGGAGGGATCTGGGAATTTCGACCATCTCGTGTTCATTAACGTGCACTGACATCACACAGTGCACGGGCCGCTACCATTTCTCCTCCATCGAAATGCGACTGCCGCGGCCGGGATCGAACCCGCGACCTTCGGGTCAGCAGCCGAGCAGCGTAACCACTGTTCCACCGAGGCAGATCGGAATAAAAAAGACAGAAAGAGAGAGAATCAGAGAAAGAAGCGGAAAATTGGAAGAAATAGAGAGAGAGAAAGAAAGGGAAGAAAGACAGAAAGAGAAAGTAATAAAGAGATCGAGAAAGAAATAGAAAAAAAGAGGAAACAAGAAATATAGTTACAGAGAAAGAAGGACGAGAAAGCGAGAGATAGAAAGAGGGAGAAAGACGAAGAAGTACACAGAGAGAGAAAGAAATAGAAATAAACAGATACAAACATACATAGAAAAAACGGAGTTGATAGAAAAAGAAAGAAACAGAAGAAGAAAGAGAAAAAATTAAAATAAACAAAGAAGGCCACATTTCTTTTCTTTACTGTATGGTACGAGAAAATTTTCACAAATGCTCGTATGAGTAAATTATTAATGTTTTGCAACGAATAAGAGCGCATTACCCTTACCTCAAACTTGTTCCCAAATGTTAACGCATTTAAACGCTTCGTTTTCTATAACAAAATACTGCTGGCATGCTTGCCATAACTTCTCGCCCTTTTTGAATGAATACTTAACCGGACACATTTAATTACCGGCTCATCTAGCAAGCGTGGAGCTGTGTCATTAAATAATCGTTGCTTCACCGTTAGAACGTGAGCGTTTTAAGCATACTTCCAGGCGTGCTCTTAACGGCTAACATAACGATATAACGCAAGATATTCTTAAGTGTTCTATTCCACTTTGAAGCAGCAAATGGTGCTTCATGTCCTGTGGTGACGACAATAACAAATAATTTTCAGTCAGTTTTTTTATTCATAATTAAATGGAGTACAGTGCATCGTATTTATACAGCTGGGAACAAAGAGTTCGACGTGTGTTAATACAGCGTGAGTTAAAACAAGTTCGCTACAACAGAATCAGTACTTCCTAAATGCCATTCATGCGTCCTCGCTATATTATGTTTAATGGCAAAAAAATTATGTTGGGACTTGGTGATTGCCAAGCACACAAGAAGAAAGAACGCGTGCACAGCACCTCCGGCCATCGAGATCTAGGTTAGTCAGGAAGAGGAAACAACCGCCTTAGGGCAGTGGAAGATTAAGTTCACTTCAATAATGGATTTTTTTTTACGACAGACACAAACGTCGAACACGATTCCAGACGTGCCGTCGTGACAATGCGGAAGGGTCGCGGACTGAGTGCGTTGTGCCTTCTTTTCCCGATGGCTGCTTTATGGTGTAGTGGTTGAGAGTCTCCCTTTGCATGACTGCAGTCCTCACTTGTTTTTTTTTTTAAATAAATGCGCCAACAAACAACTTTTTGCTAACTAAAAGTTCGAATAGTTCGGCTTGTTGGTTGTACATAGTTCAAGAAACAACTCACAAAACGACAAGACACACAGAAGACGCGTACAGCGCTTTTGCGAACGTTTGAAATGAGCCTGAACGATGCTTGATTCGTTTTTCTGGTTCCCTTGAAATGTTGGACAATAATATTTAAGAGACTTGGAGCACAATAAATGTCAAACATGCAACAATGGCATTAGAGAGGAAATTTTCTTCAGCTGCGGAAAAAGTTTTTCTGCTCAGAGTTGATCAATTAAGTCGACGTCCTCGAGGAACGACGAGCACAACGAGAGGCATTTTGTCTATATGACTGAATGTTCGCTGTTGCGATATAAAACAGAGTTCCCCTATGTCTGGGACGACTCATTCATCTCTTTATGCCAGAAAAACAGTTTGAAAGCAATGACATTATAAACAAACAAACAAAAAACAGCGATTTGACGATTATTTGAAAAGGAGTGCTCTTCACTTGCGAAACATTTTCCCAAGTTGCATGGAAGACTGAAAGGGTATCGTTGCATCAGTGTACGTACCGAGCTACTATCTACACGTGTACCACAGAGGAGTTGAGACAGTTCGAGCGAAAGGACAGTGCATATACAGACGCTCTTACCCAATCGGAGACTTAGCTTTATCAGCGCATACTTTTGACGACATCGTCACAGACCCCGTAGAGACCACTGTACTTTCTCTCTTTTTCAGCTTCGCAACTCCTGTTTAAGTGATATTATATTCTAAGTTTCTTAGTGTACAGAGTAAAAAGAGGTCTCGGACAAAAAGAAAATGTGTGTCTATTTTGCAACGCGAAGATTACCTGTACAGCACTCTGCAAGGCACCATCGATCCGGCATATTCGATAATCATGAAGGGGGCGGCGCAGACCAGCGTTGAAGCGCGAATGTCATATTCGTGAGCTGAGTGATCGAAGTCGCAATTCCACGTCGAAGTTTCTCTGGAAAATGGTAACCGGGTGACACAGGGGGTAGAGCCGGCTGATCATAGTGGATGCCGTGTATTCTGTCCGTGCGCCGTTCGATTTAGAAGATAGAACAAAGCCAACTTTTCTGCTTTCTTTTTTTTCTTTCATTGCCATAGCTGCATCGATTTTCCGTTTCTGTCATAACCCCGTGTGCTGAGTAGGAGTACTCGTTTGTTTCTTTTCTGCTATTAGAAACTTTCAGGGTTCAGTGAAGGCATTCGGTGGCGTACTCCAATGTTATGTCACTATATGAGGCTGTGACGTGTCATATTCTTAGAGACGTGTATACCATCATCGATGTGTTGTGAGGCTTCCCTCAAAGGACGTCAGCAAATTATATAATATCCGAACGGCCTCAAATGGCCTCACTGGCGACAGATAATCACAGGTCTTGAGAGTGCATCTTCCTATTAGCTTTAGTTGAGAGAAACGTCGGTATCGAATTCCTCTGTGTTTAATTAGAACGACCTTCGTGCTGTTTTCTTTTCTTAGTGTTGTTTTGTTTTCTCACCGAGCGCTCTTGTTCAGATTCTTTGAGGGGTGCTCTCTGAGTGAAACACACGTTCTTGGCGTACATTCGTAACGTTTGCTGGCAGGCTAGCTGGTGATGCATAGTTGGTTCACTGGTAAAACAGCAGAAACACGTTGGAAGAAAACTGAGAATACACAGGACTAGAGCTGTGCACGGGCCGTATTTCCGAGCCCGAGCCCGGCCCGGGCCCGCTGAATTTGTCGAAGGCCCGCCCGAGCCCGACGGCAAAGGGCTGCGAGCCCGCCCGGCCCGGCCCGAAGTACGAAAACACAATCCCGGGCCCGGCCCGGCCCGGCCCGGCTTTTTGAACGACATTTGAACGAGCAGGTAATGCATTTCTATATCGAGCAATTTTTTCACAGAATGAAGGCAATTTTTTTTTATTGTCCTTTTTACCGGGCTTGGCTGGCAGAGGAAAAAACATGGCTGATCCCTCCGTCATAGGAATCGGTATAACACGAAAGTGAAACGTGTCTTCACAGAAGTAGTGCTTATTGTGTAGTGATATATGAGAGCTTGTACAATGTCTATTCGTGTTTGGCAGCTATAGCACCGTTTGACGTGGATGCACCCATGTTGACAGCATGTCTCTATCGCCACGACTAACGCCCATGATCATGATTAAACCGTTGTGGTAGCTGACGGTGTGAACATATATTTGGACACAGCGAATCGTGAATCCCGCGTAAGGATGATATCAACAAGCTCATAACACTGGTACCCAGTATGCACTTCTTCAAAGCGTCGTCAATTAAGGAGAGAAACGATACAGTGTGCGCTTTCTAGCAATGGGTGACCGACGCCTGCGCTCATGTATACACTACCACACACTGCGCTTCAGCAACACGGGAGGTAGAGTTCGTAACCTGTCTCGCAGGCGCTGGTCTCGCTCCACCAAGGCACGACATTCGCCCGTCGAAATCGCGTCCTTTCTGCAACGCGTATTGCAGCAGTTTTGTTAGTCGGTGCTCTCGCAATTGAAGCAGTCGGCGGCGGAGAAATCTCGTTGGTGCACGTGGAAGCTGCACTACTCCGATGAGCCGACGCACGCTAACACGAAGCCAAAGGCAAAGAACGTAACTGCGTCAAGGGCGGCGACGCCATCGCGGCCAGTCTACCTCTCTGGTATCGAGACGCTTTAACCATGACCTCCGATATCGCGTGCAATTTCGGAGTAAGCGCTAGTAAGTGTCGATCGTGAAGCATTACTTCTTTTCACATCTCACAGACGGCGGCACCGCCCCGCTCCGCCCGCCGCGAAAGAGAATGTGTGAAAGATATAAGATGCGTTCGCGCCGTGTCTAGCATCTCCCGAGTTAGTTTAGTCGGTAGGGCGTCGGGCGCTTGCCGTCGCGGCCGCAACGTCGTGGTTTCGATTCCCAGCGGGGTATCTCTTTCTTAGTTTTTCTTTCTCACCCGTTGGCGTCCATTTTATCAACGTCATATCCGTGACGGATGTACTTGGTGGACCCCGGCATAAAACACTTTCGTGTTAAAACGGAACGCGAGACAGCCGGCGAGTCACATCCACTCTTCTTGTGTGCTGCCAGAGTTCGCGTAGAGTAGTTACGAGTAAAGGCCAAACCCCATATGCGCCAAAATGCACGCGACAGCGACGAGCGACGAAACGGGCCGTTCGCGCGATGTATCGCGTGCTCGAAATCGCGCGATCGCTCGGTTTTTTCACATTTGGAAACCATCGCTCATCACCCGGAAGTCACAAAACACCCGAACCGGATGTACATCAGCGACGTACTAAGCAATGTACTAAGCACATCAGCTGTACACCAACAAATAACGTAATAATTATTCACGTGCATATAAAAAGTACTGCGAGACAACGGTAAACGTTTTACGTGCCAACATGCAACAAAGGGCATGACATAACTTTTCAGTGGCTTCCAGGCCACTGTGGCATCGACGGCAACGAACATGCCGATAGTTCTGCAAAGAATGCTCATGAAGGTGGCGTGCAAGAAGCCATTCCATTATCACGAACCGATGCAGCGTCAAAGATTCGCTCGCTCACACATGATCTAATGCATTCAATGTGGAATACGTCCGGTTTTCAGCATACCCGCCTTCACCGTCTGGATCCATCACTTCAACTTCAAATTCCATCCGGACTATCCCGATCCGAAACAACAGTCCTCTGCCGCCTGTGGCTAGGAGTGTCTTTCACGAACAGCTTTGCTTATCGAATCGGAATGGCAGACAGTGCTGCCTGTGCTCACTGTGGCAGCGAGGAAACCATTGCGCACGTCCTATGTCACTGTCCTCATTATAGTTCCCAAAGACAACAGCTCTCAGCAACGCTAGCACGCCTCGATGACCAGCTGCTTTCGGAACAATCAATCTTGGAGTGCCGGAACGTTCTAGCTTCCAACCAGAAAGCGACGAAGGCGTTGCTGAAGTTTCTCCGCTCAACCGACCTCGTTAAACGACTATGATGCTTCTGTGCTAGAGTGTGTGCGTTTTCCCCCCACTCTTTTTTTTCTTACTCTTTTTTTCTCTTCCTTACCTTTCTATCCCCCTTACCCCTTCCCCAGTGCAGGGTAGCAAACCGAAAAACTTCTGGTTAACCTCCCTGCCTTTCACTTAACCTTTCTCTCTCTCTCTCTTTATTTGCATTGCATACCTGCGACAGCGCGGCACTTTTGCTATACAAGTAGACGGCCTCATGCAAGCAACAATGGATTTCACTCGCCAAAGCCGTCACGAGTATGGGGTATGCCCATGCAAGCGTCAGCTTGCACGAAGGCGATCTACATCGGGTCGCTCGTCGCTGTCGCGTGCATTTTCACTCATATCGGATTTGGCCTTAAATCTATCGCGAACAGTCGCGTGGTGCCGTCACTAGCTGAGGTGGTGTTACTTCTCTGTTTGTCGGAGTGCAACAGAGGCAGCACGTGCTTTACCTGCTCCCCTTTTGTTTAAAGTAGCGAATGGAAAGGAAAAGCGGTAAAGGGCGGTCGCGGAAAAGGCGCTGTATGTGTGCTGGAAAACAATTCCCGCTCATTCTCTATATTTCGGGCTTGAGTCGGGCTTTGCGCCGGGCCCGATCCCGGCCCGATAAAACTCCAAGTAGCCCGAGCCCGGCCCGGGCCCGAGGTGAAAATACGTCGGCCCGCCCGAGCCCGGCCCGCGGGCCGGCTCGGGCTCGGGCTTTCGGGCTACCCGGAGCCCGTGCACACCTCTACACAGGACAGTGTGCTGAGTGGACAGAGTGTGGCACCCTTGTCGTCTCAGTTTTCTTGTTGCCTGTCTGTGCTGTTATACCTATGAACTGTACTTTCGTAGAGAGAGAGAGAGCCAGTGTACTTCCATAAGTACACTCCTGAGCACTTGGGTGAATGCACAAGACAGCGGGGGCACAAGATCACCTCGACATAATGATATACGCGCTCAAATGGCCTTGTTACCGGGAAATGGTCACAAGAGGACTCTGTCAGCGAAACGTGCGTCTTGATTGGTAACTCCTATTGTAATAAGATGAAAACCCTTCAAGTATACGTGGATACACTCTGCGAGCTTCTACACGATGCACGTCCACTCGTCCAAATTGAAGTGAGCGAAACCGGTCAGCGCAATTCCAGTGTTGGAGAGCTTTCGTGTACGGGTCTCTCTATCCAAAGAAATTGACACGAGATTGGGGTCAACAGAGCAGTCGCGGAGCGGTTGTTGATGGCGACTGCGGCTCAATTACTTTTGCGCTCCTGTGCTTTCTACTGACGACGTTCCTCGCCGAACAAGTGGTCGCCATGTGCCGCCTCTATGACTATACTTCACTTTATAGAGTGTGTGGAGGCCAATTTACCGTTAGCCAGAGCACGAGGCCGTGCGATGGACGACACAGCAAAAAGATGTCTTGCGCTACGCTAGTGCCATGGCGCTTCGATCGGGTTATACCTGATCCCGCAGAAGCGTCGTCTAGAAATGACGTTCAGTACTCTAGCTTTTCTTCGAACTAATTTGCTAGGGCAGAGGTCAAACGGGGCAGCCCTGCAATAGCCTCACGTTTCTGAGCCCACTAAAACCATTTACACTAGAATTCTTCGAGAGGCGAACATTCTGCCAATCCTGACGCTGGACATATCATTAGCGCGGGCGGCCAACCAATGGCGAAGAGAGTTTACGAAGTAAAAGTTTAGGGATTCAGGCTCTTGAACTTTTGATTTTTTTATAGCTGCTTTGCCTGCTGCACTTAATCAGAGGAAATTCGGTAAACACACAGAAGAGTGTTTTTTGACCCATATAAGACGTTCTTTATTGTTCTTGCAATGTTCCTTAGATCCTTTTTGCAGCTTCAATATGCCTATAAAGCAAGAAAGAGGGGGAGGAGGAGTCGACGCTACCAACTCGCGCATCCTGCGTCATCTTGAGGGACGGAATCAAAAAAGAAATCCAGCGCTAATGTCTTTCTCGTGTAACGATTGGAGTAGTTCTAAGTCCTGCGCTAAATCTAGTTCAAATCCAGCGCTAAATGCAGTTCAAATGCAGTGCTGATGTCGTTCTTGTCTAGCGATTGGTGTAGTTCTAAATCCCGCACTAAATTCATCAGCTTCACCACTGTGAATCTGATGAAGTGCGTAGCACGGGCACCTAGCGGTTCCCGTTCGTAGTTCCCACTGCTCCGTTTACCAAACCATCGATGACGTCAATGTTTGAGGTAAGCATGTAGGCTTTCCCTGGCACGAGTAGAATCTTGTTAGGGAGATTCGCAAACTCGATGTGTGACATGCACGCAACTTTTTCCTGCGCTTTATCGACTTCCCCCTTCTTGCGGCAGTTTAGATACGTGTCGTCTGCAGCAAGTTCCGTCAGGATGTTTCCTCCTTCAGATGTAGCGATGAAGGCGCCGGAGAAGCGCCGGTGGGAAGAGCAATCGCTTGCTTCACGAGGCGGTGGTGGCCTGTCTTACGCGGCGCGGGTGTCAGCCGCATGTTTCAGAAGCGTTTTAGCAATTTTAAGTTTATTATTGCGCTGAATTCTTGGTTATTTCTGTTATTATGTTATATTAGACCGTGCTCGTTTAATTTAACCCGGTTTCGAGCATTGCTAGCCTTGTTTTTGGCCTGTATTGACCACTTGATTGTCAGCGTGATCACGCCACATGAGATTTACGGATGGACGACAAGGCGTAGCCCTAACGTGCTAAGCACTTAGAACACTGCAGCGCCTTGTCCGCGTTTCACACCTACCAAAGTGTACTGCAGGTGAAGTCTTTTCATTTTTTTTAGTATTTTTGAAGTATTCAAATACCTACAATATACGGTAAAGGTGACGTACAGGATTTGTCCGGGAAGTAGTAGGACTGATTTTTTTCCCGCGAAAACTTGATGGAGGAGGGGGTTGTTACTGGGCTGGTTGAGTGGGGGGGGGGTCCTAGCTAGCAGCGCACCAGTCGCAGGTCGTCTCCTAGCGTTCACGTAGTGTACATCGAGTTTGAGGTGAACCCCTTTCATGGTGCCTTGTCATCTCGACAATGTATATCGTATGTTAGAGCAGCGTTCCGCGGTGAAGTATGCGTCAAACTTGGTAAAACTCCGAGTGAGACCCATGGCATGATCAACACTGCTTATGGTAGTGATGTCATGGGCCAATCGAGTGTTTCTGAGTGGAATAATTTGTTTCGGGATAGAAGAGAGCAAGTTGAAAATGAGGAACGATCAGGACGCCCTTCAACGGCAAGAACTCGCGACAATGCACCGAGCCACACTATCCTTGCTGTCATGGACTTCCTGACCAAACATGGCACCGCACAGCTTTCCCAGCCATCCTACAGCCCAGATGTCGCTAGTTCAAACTTATTCCTCTTCCCCCGGCTGAAAATGGTCATCAAAGGGCCGCACCACGGCTCGGTCCAGGGCACTGAAGAGGTCGTAACGAGGGAGCTGAAGAGCATTCCGGTTTCTGCGTTCCAGGGAGCCTTCAGTGATTGAGAGAGTCGTTGGAAACGCTGTGCTGATGCAAAATGGGCATATTTTGAAAACTATAAGTCGATTTGCATAAATTGTGAATAAATCTTTGCTTAAAAATTCAGTCCTGCTACTTTACGGACAAACCCTGCATATTTTTCGTCTGATTTTATGTATACCCAATGGTTAGCAGCGCTGCGTTGCAATGATTGTACGTTGTATAAATATCGTATAAATAAATTGTAACGTACAGATGTTAATATTCTTGCCATAAGAAGCGATGAGAACGTGGTAAGGCGAAAATAATTAAATTTGCCTTCAGTGTAGCAGCGAATTGCGGTGTTGGAGGTGGGGCGGCAATAACCTTTTCTTGTGATTTCTATGCCGCAGTTATTTTCACTATTGATTGCTAAGCTAGTGCCGTAGTAATAAGTAAGGACCAAATTTAAACAACTAGAAAACACACAAATGCAACTCGATGGTGTAATATAGGTGACGCGATGACTTCTCAGTTCGCGAAATCCCCGATTGCACGTAAGATGTCCAGCTAATGTCAACGCAGTACGAAAGCGAAAAAAAGACGCCTTTTTTTATTTTCTTCTCATTCTCATGATTTATGTTGGAAGAACTGAGCACCACATCGTAATGTTGGAATCATCAGTCTCCAGCGGTGTCGCACACTTGCTTATTAAGTTACGAGCGTACGCCTGTCTGAAGTGGCAAAAGCCGTTGCGTAACTTCTTTTGTAAGGCCTAATGTCTCCAAGATCAAGCTACGAGCAGCGAAGGAGGCATGCGTAAATCTCGAGACGTGTCCCATAGAGCAATGTGATAACAAATGACCTCAGGTTCTGCGGAGAAGCACTTGCGCTGCGTACTGCACTGCTGCGCCGGAATCATTAGCCGCACTCTGCCTCGTATGCTCCCAGTAGCCAACTAGGAAATTCTTGAGGAGCGGCCACGTTCTTTCTTGTATTGTTCACTGTTTTCCAGCCATGAGTGCCTTGTATGCTCTTGTTTTGAGCGGGAGCGTAAAGAACTGTCGCTAAGTCTGTAGTATCCTGAATGAAATAGAGTGCGGAAGAATGTAAAATAGGAAAGGCCGCAGGGAGAATAGTAATGTCAAGAAGGCCAAACTAGCCGCTTAGCTATGCCATTCTTGCATGCTAGTAACTCGTAGACTTCGTTACTTTTGCTCTGCTGTTTATTACCCGTGATTTGGTAAGCCGCGTCAAGTTGGTGAGCATGGCCCGCATACGTTTTCTCCTCGCGCTTTCCCCGAGGCACTCTTTTTCTTTGCTACATAAGGGTGTCGTAATCGCAATGTGTCCCGGATATCAGGCAAAAAAGTCCCTTGATTTGAAGAGGTGGACTGCACACTTCTTTTGGTTTCGTGAGCTGATGTTTTCTGTCTTGTTTCAGCTCTTACTTACACGTGTCACAAAGCGTCACAAAGTTGATATCTCAAGACACTATTGGACGAGTCAGGCACTAAAAGAAGGTCCGGTATTTCCGGAAATTTCGAAAAAGTAATAACGAGGGACCTGATAGCGTTTATACGGCTGTTGTCTACAGTGTTTACCAGAATGTACCGAAACGCACGCTACACCACCTTTACGTTCTGTCACGTGGGAAGGAGGTCTGGGGTCGAAGCAACTTTGCAAGCGCATAAGAAAAACTCGCACGCTCTCTTATATGCATTGGCCTAAGACAACTCGAAGCCGAAAGCCACCTTCTTCTCGAAAAATGCATTGATCCTCACCACTCCGAAAGCTTTCTGCACCTAACGTTGTTTTGCCATGCCTCCAGAATCGGAGGACTTGCAAGGTTACTTTTTCTGCACCTCGCCTGGTTTTGTACTACCTGCGTGATCGGTGCACCTTTGACCAAGCGACGATATCAGTGTTGCTGTCATCATATGACGTCTCATGATGATGACATCACGACGTCACAAATTTAGATGATCTTTGAAGTCATCATGTGATGACCCCGACGCCGCGGGTCGCCGGCGCCGACAGTCAATTTTCGTGTTTGATGACACATCGAAGGCTATCCCCTTCTTAAAGTACATCGTCACAGTCAATTATAGTTAGGCACATCTAGTCAACTGTGTGCAAGCATTGCAATAATACCTCATTCTCGCATTTCCTTCGTGGCCCTTGCCTCACCCTTTTGTTACTATATTTTTTCTCGACAATATGCGCCAAGTTCATCCTCCGCGGCTACTTAGTAAAGCTGGTAACGCTGTCCCTTTGGTGTTTCTTTCTTTTACGTCTCTCTATATTCTCTGTGTGTAATTGAAGCAGAACCGCATTATCTCAGCCTGGCCTTTCATGCGAGCGGCCAATCATCGTATGAATATGATGTGAATGGCACGACGTTGATGAATGAAAAAGTAAAATAAGTTTCTCTGCGAAGAACAGACACGTTTGCAAAAAAGTTGTGACACTTTTCATAGGGCCAGGCTGTTCTTGCTTGACCCATCGGCCTGTCGCGCTGTCATCCTCAGGTCAACCTAATCCGGTATGACCAGAAGTAAGAAAAATTAATTCGTATCGGTTACGATAGATTAGCTGCAGTGGCAGTCTCTTCTAGGGTACAAGACACACGTAAAAAATTCGGCAGATCCCACGCACTGTGAGAATCGATGTAATGCGAAGCAGCCAGCAAGGAGCTGCATACATCGCCTTGTTTGTTTTTGAGCCAAATGAAATCATTCATGCCATGGCATCTAGTCCACCATATATCGCATGTTTGCCATGTACGCATGAATGCACAATCTAGTGTACACCATGCCAATGAAACGCATATTCTGGTATATAAATGCATGACCTGTCGTTTATGTTCATCACGCACTAGTGTCATGCCATACCAATTTTGGCATATATCACGTTAACAAAACGGCCGGAAGCGCACCATGACAGTGGCATGTAAATTATACCGTACATGACATGCATAACTTGATTCGCATGTTAAGACCTCTCATTTATGTTCGTAATACAGTCACATCGCGCAATAGCAATTTTGGTGTATATCAAAGGAGCAAAATGGCCGCGAGTGCACCATGAGTAGAGCATGTAAATCATGCCATACATGATATGATTATTATGGTTTTTCATGTTAACACCTGTCACTAATGTTCATCACACAGTCACATCGCGCAATACCAGTTTTGGTGTATATCAAGCTATCGAAACGGCCGCGAATGCACCATGAGCGTGGCATGGAAGTCATGACATACATGGCATGCATGTCATAGTTTTCATGTTACCACCTGTTATTCATGTTCTTCATACAGTCACATCGCGCAATACCAATTTTGGTGCATATCAATCAAGCGAAACGGCCACGAGTGCGCCATGAGCATGGCATGTAAATCATGACGTACATTTCATGCATGTCATGAATATCATGTTACCACCTTTCATTTACGTTCGTCATACAGTGGCGTCGCGCAATACCAATTTTGGTGTATACCAAGCTAGCGAAACGGCCGGGGATGCATAATGAGCGCGGCATGTAAATCATGACATACATAACCTGCATGTGATGATTTCCATGTTACCACCTTTCCTTTACGTTCGTCATGTAGGCGCGTCGCGCAATACCAATTTTGGTGTGTCAAGCAAGCGAAACGGCACGAGTGCGTCATGAGCATGACATGTAAATCATGTCGTGCATGTCATGCATGTCATGATTTTCATGTTACCACGTCTCATTTACCGTGGTCGTACAGTCGCTTCACGCAATAGCAATTTTGGTGTACATCGAGCTAGCGAAGCGGCCGCGAATGCATCATGAGCGTGGCAATTAAATCATGACATACGTGACATGCATGTCATGGTTTTCATCTTACCAACTGTCATTCATGTTCTTCATACAGTCACATCGCGCAACACCAATTTTGGTGTATATCAATCTACTGAAACTGCCGCTAGCGCAGCATGAGCGTGGCATGTAAATCAGGTCGTACATGACTTGCATGTCATGATTTTTATGTTACCACGTCTCAATTACGTTCGTCATACAGTCGTGCCGCGTAACACCAATTTTGGTGTATATCACGCAAGCGAAACGGACGCGAATGCACCATGAGCGTGGCATGTAAATCATGACATATATGACATGCATGTCATGGTTTTCATCTTACCAAGTGTCATTCATGTTCTTCATACAGTCACATCGCGCAATACCAATTTTGGTGTATATCAATCTACCGAAACTGCCGCTAGCGCATCATGAGCGTGGCATGCAAATCAGGTCGTACATGACTTGCATGTCATGATTTTCATGTTACCACGTGTCAGTTATGTTCGTCATATAGTCGTGTCGCGTAACACCAATTTTGGTGTATATCACGCAAGCGAAACGGCCGCGAGTGCACCATGAGCGTGGCATGTAAATCATGTCATACATGACATGCATATCATGATTTTAATGTTACCACGTGTCAGTTATGTTCGTCATACAGAAATGTCTCGTCATACGAGTTTTCGTATGTATCCCTCCATTTAAACGGCCGCGAGCGCCCCGAGACCATGTCATGTAAATCATGCTGCACATGACATGCGCGTCATGATTTGTATGTTAGGACCTGTCATTATGTTCGCCATGAACTCTTGTCACGCCGTACCAATTTTGGTATATATGAAATTAACGGAACGGTCGCAAGAGCCCAAAGGCCGTGGAATGTAAATCATGCTGTTCATGACATGCGTGTCATGATTTTCATGATATGACCTGTCATTTATGTTCGTGATAAGGCCATGTTACGACACACCAATTTTGGTATACATCCGGTTAACGGAACGGCCAGGGAGCCCAAAGGCCGTGGAATGTAAATCATGCTGTTCATGACATGCGTGTCATGATTTTCATGATATGACCTGTCATTTATGTTCGTGATAAGGCCATGTTATGACACACCAATTTTGGTATACATCCGATTAACGGAACGGCCAGGGAGCCCAAAGGCCGTGGAATGTAAGTCATGCTGCTCATGACATGTGTGTCATGATTTTCATGATATGACCTGTCATGTTCGTGATAAGGCCATGTTATGACACACCAATTTTGGTATACATCCGATTAACGGAACGGCCAGGAGAGCGCAAAGTCGTAGGCGGCTAGATAGATAGATAGATAGATAGATAGATAGATAGATAGATAGATAGATAGATAGATAGATATATAGATAGATAGATAGATAGATAGATAGATAGATAGATAGATAGATAGATAGATAGATAGATACGCTCAAAGTCGCAGAAGTTCGCTAAGAAATGCTTCGCATTTAAAACAAAGCGCCCGCCTCTATCCTTTGTGCAAGACTGCAAAGAATGCCCTCTACACTTTGAGTTGCTTGGTTTCCGTGCTGCGAAACTTCTTGTTCTGGGAACATTTCTTTCACTGTATATATATATATCTATCCAGGCTGTCTCTCTCTATTTCGATACACACACACGCGCGTGTATATATATATATATATATATACATATATATATATATATATATATATATATATATACATATATATATATATATATATATATATATATATATATATATATATATATTATAGCGAAGCCTTTAATGAGTAATGGCTTGCGCTCTCTATAGCCTTCTAGTGGGTCGTCCTCTCTGGCTCTTCCCGCTCGCTCTCTGAGTCCGTGTTTTTGCCTTGACTGTCGCCATTGCATATCGTCGCCGACTACCGTCCAATAAACGCCTCAACAAATTGGTGGAGAGTGCTGTGCTGCTATTCGATGCCCCTGGAGCTGAGATCCCGTACCATACCAACTACCATGCCTCAAGACGCTGCTCAGCGAACGTCTCCTTCCACAACGACCACATGCCCCGGTGTCCCCCGCATCCGCGACCCTCCTATCTTCACCGGCGCGGATGGGACCGACGTTGAGGACTGGCTTGCGATGTACGAGCGTGTGAGCGTACCAAACAAATGGGACGAGGCAGGCAAACTCAGCAACCTGGTTTTCTACCTCGCGGGTGTGGCGGGCCTGTGGTACAACAACCACACCCCCGAGTTCCCCACGTGGTCTGCTTTCAAGACCGCCATCATCGATGTGTTTGGCCGCCCTACCGTTCGGAAACTGCAAGCCGAACAACGTTTACGTGAACGAGCTCAGCAGACCGGTGAGTCTTTTACGAGCTACATAGAAGACGTCCTGGACTTGTGCAAGAAGGCTCACGCGGCCATGCTTGAGTTTGACAAGATCCGCCACGTTCTGAAAGGCATCGACGACGATCCCTTCACTATGCTGCTCGCCAAGAACCCTCGTACTGTGGCCGAGGTGATCACGCTCTGCCAAAGCTACGAGGAGCTGCGCCGGCAGCGACTGCTGACCCGTCGACCTCTATCACACGACGCCGATCTCGCAGGCTTGTCGGCCATTTCTGATCAGTCCGCCTTGCTCGCCGAGATCAAGTCATTCGTGCGCGAGGAAATTGTTGTGTTGGTGTTCCGGTTTCGGTTTTGAAAATGCCTTGTAAAGATGCCAGGGGGCGCCGCTCTGGTGTCGTTATTCTACCGGCGCACTTGTAAATAAAATCAGTGTGTGAGCAGTACTCGTTGTGAGCGGACGTACTTCTTTTCTTCGGCGCTTCGCGCCAACCCGCGTGTTGGGGCTGGACGGCGTCCCCGCCGGCCGCGTTCGTCAAGCCGGTCGTCTTCGCCTGCCTCCTTCGTCGGGACCACCAGCCGCCAATACAGCAGAAATTGCCCGCCAGTTCTCCCTACTGGCCTTCCCTCACCCGCAGCATGTTGAACAGCCGTCGACCACGCTGCTGGCTCCCTTACGCCGCGCTATTCTGCAGGAAATCGCGGAGGTCATGCCGGAATACCACCAGCCCCCTCCGGCACCTGCGCCGCTCAGTTACGCGCAGGTTGTAGCCAGGTCACCCCAAGCGATCCCTGTGGCTGCCCCACTTACTTACGCCGAAGCCGTCGCCAGACCTCAGGCCTTCGAAGCGAGTGGACCGGCTGCGTTTGCCGACGCCATACCTAGGCCACCGATGCAGCCCATCATGCAGTCGTATCAGCAGACGCCTCGTGCACCGCGTCCTGCGCCATGGATGGGACCTACCCCGGCGAACCGATGGCGCACTTCTGACAACCACCCGATCTGCTTCGCGTGTGGTTGCGCCGGTCATGTCGCCCGCTATTGCAATCGCGTGCAGCCGCCTCGTGTAGCCTCAGCCATCCCCAGCCAGTCAAGCCGCCCGTATTACGATTCACCGCCGCCTATGTCACCGTCGTCTCGCCCAGCTCCATCTACCCACCGTTCGCCGTCATCACGACATCGATCACTGTCACCGATGCGGCCACGGCCGGTCCCACGTGACCAGGAAAACTAGTCGTCGCAGTCCACGAGGCAAGGGCTGCGACGCTATCGAACTGCGAAAGCCCTCAGCGAAGCCCATCGAACGTGTTAGACGTGTTTGTGGACGGTGTTCTCGCATCTGCCCTTATTGACACCGGAGCCGCCGTATCCGTTATTAACGCCAAACTTAGCCGACTTCTGCGAAAAGTGACGACGCCACTTCCCGGGCTCTCCCTCCGTACAGCAAGCGCCCAAAGTGTTCACCCTACAGCGGTGTGCACAGCCCGCGTCATGATTAAGGATGCTCTGTACGCCGTCGAATTGATCATAATTCCAGCATGCTCTCATGACGTCATCCTAGGATGGGATTTTCTCTCCCACCACGACGCCGTGATCCATTGCGCACCCGCCGAAATAGAGCTCTCACCATTCTCTGATCTGACGCCGGCTGACAGTCCATCGTCTGTGAGCAAGGTACTCGTCAAAGACGACACCAAACTGCCTGCATACTCGTCAACGGCGGTGTCCGTCTACTGCGCCAGTCTCTCCGACACCGTCGCACTCCTTTCGCCATCCGACCGTGTTTGCACGAGGAAAGGCTTGCTGGTGCCCTTCGCGACCGTGCAAGTCACTCAGGGCAGCACGTCAATTTTTGTTATCAACCCATCTCCGTACAGTGTTACGTTGGTGCGAGGAGAATGTCTCGGCAGCGTGGAACCCCTCGAAGACGCACAAGTTATGGACGAACCAGATGGCACGCACTGCCCCAGTTCCGGCACGCTCAGTTCTGGTACCACGTCTGGTTCATCGCCCGCTGATGTATTTGCTTCTTCCATTGCTGACAACCTTACGCCGGTCCAGCGTTCCCGGCTTCTGGACCTCTTGGAAGAATTTCGCGCTTCTTTCGATGTTGCTCAAACTTCTCTCGGCCGCACGTCTACCGTTACGCATCGCATCGACACTGGCGCCCAACCACCACTGCGGCAACATCCATATCGCGTATCTCCCACAGAACGCCGCGTAATCAACGAGCAAGTCGACGACATGCTTCGACGCGATGTTATTCGACCATCTAACAGCCCCTGGGCGTCTCCTGTCGTTCTTGTTGCGAAGAAGGACGGTTCTGTGCGGTTCTGTGTGGACTACCGACGACTCAATAAGATCACTCGTAAGGACGTGCATCCACTACCGCGAATAGACGACGCGATTGACTGCCTACAAGGAGCCGAATTCTTTTCATCTATCGATTTGCGCTCAGGATACTGGCAGGTACCTATGGCTGATGACGCTCGACCGAAGACCGCCTTTGTCACGCCCGACGGCTTGTACGAATTCAACGTCATGCCATTTGGGCTGTGTAATGCGCCCGCCACCTTCGAGCGCATGATGGATACTGTTCTGCGCAACCTGAAATGGCACACGTGCTTGTGCTACCTCGACGACGTCGTCGTTTTCGCTCCAGACTTCTCCACGCATCTTCAACGCCTCCGGCATGTGTTGACGTGTTTGAGCGACGCTGGTCTGCAACTGAATCTAAAGAAGTGCCGATTTGCAGCACGGCAGCTGACAATACTCGGCTACGTCGTGGCCAAGGACGGAATTCTCCCCGATCCAGCCAAACTTCGGGCCGTGACCGAGTTCCCGAAACCTACGTCCGTCAAAGAACTGCGCAGTTTCGTAGGACTGTGTTCCTACTTTCGGCGCTTCATTCGAAGCTTCGCGACTATCATATCACCGCTGACGAAGCTCCTCGGAAGTAACGGGCCCCTCTATTCGTGGTCGTCGGAGTGCGACGAAGCTTTCGCAAAGCTCCGTCGTTTGTTGACGTCGCCTCCCATACTACGCCACGACGACCCTACGGCCCCTACAGAGGTACACACAGACGCCAGCGGTGTTGGCCTTGGCGCTGTCCTTGCGCAGCGCAAACCAGGGTTCCCTGAATATGTCGTGGCATATGCAAGTCGTACGCTTACTAAAGCCGAAACCACTTCCACCGTCACCGAAAAGGAATGCCTGGCGATCATATGGGCCCTTACAAAGTTCCGACCCTATTTATATGCTCGCCCACTTGATGTCATCGCCGACCATCATGCACTTTGCTGGTTGTCGTCATTGAAGGATCCCTCAGGCCGCCTCGCCCGCTGGGCACTTCGCCTACAGGACTACGATATTCGCGTGCTGTACCGCAACGGACGCCAGCATGCTGACGCCGACGCCATCTCGCGCTCCCCCTTGCCTGACGACGATGCCCCCTGCTCGGTACCTAACAATGTTGTTTCTTCCATCGACGTTCACACCATCGCTACCGAACAGCGCAAGGATAAATGGATCGCCTCGCTGATAGACTTGCTGACTGATCCGTCGGCAACACCAACCACTCGCACGTTGCGTCGTCAAGCCCACCATTTCACCATTCGTGACGACCTACTGCACCGACGCAATTACAACGCCGACGGCCGCCAGTGGCTACTTGTCATACCCCGCAGTCTGCGTTCTGAAATATGCGAGTCCTTCCACTCTGATCTTAATGCGCACCCTCTGGGTTATCCAAAACTTACCACCGCATTCGACAACGATACTTCTGGCGAGGGATGTACCGCTACGTGCAGAAATTCGTTCGCTCCTGCCTCGATTGCCAACGCCGAAAACCGTCAACGCACGTGTCACCCGCCGGTCTACAACCATTACCTTGCCCGAACCGTCCGTTCGGGCGCGTGGGCATCGACTTGTACGGACCACTTCCTCTGACATCGGCTGGTAACCGCTGGGCCATCGTCGCTGTTGACCATCTAACGCGATACGCCGAAACCGCCGCTCTCCCAGCGGCTACAGCGCGCGATGTTGCCTCCTTCCTGCTACACCGATTCATGCTGCGTCACGGTCCACCCCAGGAGCTTCTCAGCGATCGAGGCCTTGTCTTCTTGTCGGAAGTCGTTGAAGCAATTCTAAAAAAGTGCCATGCTGTTCACCGGAAAACTACTGCTTACCACCCGCAGACGAATAGGCTCACCGAACGCTTTAACCGCACGCTCGGCGACATGCTCTCAATGTACGTCGCCGCCGGTCACACAAATTGGGATGCCATTCTGCCCTTTGTCACCTACGCCTATAATACCGCCCCTCAGAGCACTACTGGTTTTTCACCCTTCTTCCTATTGTACGGAAGGCACCCGTCGCACACCATCGACACGATACTCCCATACAAGCCGGATTCAACTGAGTGTGCGCCGATATCTGACACAGCCAGGCTTGCGGAAGAGTGTCGCGAGCTTGCCAAGCCTTTTACAACCCAGGAACAAGAGCGGCAGAAGAGCATTCGCGGTGGAACCACCACTTCTGAGTCCACGTTCCTCCCTGGAGCGCTCGTATGGCTGTCGGTCCCTACCACTGCAACTGGCCTGTCTACAAAACTACTGCCGAAATACGAAGGCCCCTATCGGGTCGTCGAGCGTACATCCCCGGTCAACTACGTGATCGAACCCATCGAACCATCTTCGGACATGCGCCGTCGAGGGCGCGACATAGTCAACGTGGAGCGCCTCAAGGCCTACTATGACCCACTCATAGTGACGAGCTGTTAGGTCGCCGGACGGCTCCCTTTTCGTACCCGGGGTAATTATAGCGAAGCCTTTAATGAGTATTGGGTTGCGCTCTCTATAGCCTTCTAGTGGGTCGTCCTCTTTGGCTCTTCCCGCTCGCGCTCTGAGACTGTGTTTTTTCCTTGGCTGTCGCCATTGCATATCGTCGCCGACCACCGTCCAATAAACGCCTCGACAATATATATATATATATATATATATATATATATATATATATATATATATATATATATATATATATATATATATATATATATATATATATATATATATATGTGCACGCGGAGCTGGTAGCCTTCCCTTCCTCCTCACCGTTATTTCTACATGGCATCTGCATGGCCTTGCACACCAAGAAGGAGTAAACTATGCATTTCAGCTCTTGGTATCGGTTCATTCGGGCAAGCTGTGGAGGAGTTTACGTTTACAACAATATTTATGTGTGTGTTTTCAGCCCATACAGAAAAGAGTCCAATACTGCCGCTCTCTAGGACTAACGCTGCATGGAAACTCCGCGTGCTGGCTCGCCAATGCATCACGTCGCACTGGAACGAGCCGCGCTTCAAGCATGCGCGACTATAGTCCCTAGACCCAACTCTCAGCCTTCAACTTCCTCCAGGCCTTCGTTGAGGTGCCGCAACCTTTCTGGGCAGGTTATGGTTGGTAGTCGCATTTGCGCGCGCGTACCCGTGCCGCATAGGAATGGCCGACACCGCAGCATGTGACTACTGCGGCAGTGATGAAACTATTCAACATATTCTTTGCGAATGCCCACAGTACTGTTCACAGAGACAGTCGCTTTACAACGCGCTCTATAAATTGGACGACCGCACTCTTTCGGAAGAAACTATCCTGCGCTATGGACCGGATCTAACGTCACAGAAAAAGGCTGTGCGAGCGCTGCTGCGCTTTCTGCGTTCAAGCGGTCTCTAAGAACGGCTCTGATTGGAACATCTCGCTTGTGTGTGCATGTGTGTGCGTGTTTTTTTAACAAGAAAGTGTTCAATGCCAGGGTCCACGAAGACTGCAGTGCCGTACTTCCGTCACGGATATGACGTAGAGGTGTCCGCCGCCGCGCCGCGCCGCCGCCGAAGTCCCAAGAGAGATCACGCCGCCGCCGCGCAATAATTGCGGCGCGCCGCTGTTAGTCTTTTCTGTTAATTCGAATGGGGAATCTGGAAATAAAATACAGCACTTCGCCGGAGGAGCTCTTCTCGATGTGTCCATGTAATGAACTGGTCATTTCAGCGGCCGCTGAATAGCGGGAGCTCGGCGAGAAGCGCCCCGCCTGTTCCCGGTTCTTGTTCTGCAGCACCATCATGACATCACGAAGCTTTCAAACACTCTCGACACAACTGATAGGGACGGAATGCGCGTCAATGCTACGAACGCAGCCCTCAGAGATCCGATTTTCGGTGCACATGTCTTTTGATCGTGTTAGCAATCGACTTAGGTTTAATGCGGCCGCTCGTCTAACGTAGCTGTAAGGTCGGTACGCGTTCCCAGCATCGTTCTCAAACATCTGGGACACATTCATATGCAAATTCAGACTTGAAAAGTTCCTGTTTCTGTGCATTTCGTCCACTCTCTTCTTACGCTAGGAAAGCGCTGGCGGGTTCGGTGCGGCGACGTGGACAAGGGCGAGGTAACATCACGGCTCACTGCTTTTTTGAATCACTGAATGCGCTCTGCCGAAATGGACTGTGGACATCTCCTTTGGATGAACGCATTGAAAATGGCTGCCCAGAAGTTGTAGCACCTTTTTCTTCTCCAGAAATATCACGAGTATTGCCTGACCTTAACGCTGCCGCGTCCTGCAGCCTTAAAGGGCGACGACCCAACTCGCTGGATAGCCCATTCTTGTAGTCTTGAACCTAGTACACTGTGCATAAATAAATGAGATAAGTATTATATATATCTCGGTGCGTTAGTACACATTTTCCTTTTATTCTTACTCGAGTAAATCGATAAATACAGAAGTAAAGAGAATGACAAACTCAGAATATAGCTGACCTAGTTGGTAGGTATTCATGTTAAGAAGACATGACGTGGAAACACGGACATAAGAGAAAAGTCGAGAGAGTGAACAGCTATCTCTCACGTAGACCACTAATCGCACTTGATTTATAGGTATGGCTTCTTACGTGGAAATGCGCAGATAAATATTTGTGTCTACCTTCGGTTCCGCCGCTGTGCAATTTTTCAGTTGTTAGCGGCATTTCTGGTGTCTTTACTACTCTCCTGTGTCCGTCTTTGCACGCCCTGTTTTATAAAAGGCCCCCTAACAGCCTGAAAATACAACAACAAAAACAAAACAAAAATAACGAGCGCGTTATTCTCTCTTGGCATTTCTTGTCTTTTGGTACACTTCGTGATGCCAGAACAGTGATTCACGTGACATTATCAGGGTACATACTCTCGACTGGTCCATATACGAGAAATAACAGTTGTCAATTGTCTCCCATACTGCTTTGCTATGCAGCCGCCCACCCGCTCTTGCTTTTCTCGCACGACTATCGTGCGCGATTAACTGATTTCGCTCCATTTTGTGCGTTTGCAACCGCGCATGCAGAGATAACAGACTGTAGCCAACAAGCGCGAAATCATGATAGGTTCAACGCTTAGTGCTGACATTGTACGCGTGCTTTATGAAGGAATAAGTGGCGAGGAGATGTCCCCTGTAAGAAGGGTATTGAACGCGAGAACGAAACCAATGGAAAAGGCGCCGGATTATAAGATTCTTCCAACGGACGCATTTTTTACAGCGGAGACGATGCAGCTTTCCAGGAAAAAGGCGAGCCCGCTTCGACGGTTTTTTTGCATATTTTTTATTGCGTTAGCAATTGTATGGACACTCAGGACAGGTTTTCACGTCGCCATCATGTTCCGTATAAACTCTAAATCGATAACATCACTCCGCGCATTGTATGTTCTACCTGCGAGTAAAATCTCGCGGGCGTTGGCAAGGAACATGGCTAAAGCAGAGATGAAACAAGCTGGCCATCTCCGTCACACGGAATGACATCAACCCGCGTGCGAGGCCTGCCGTCGATTGCTCCTCCAGTAGAAGAAAACACCCCGGCCGTCATTTGCTGGGCGAAGGAGCAGGAGGGGATGTCTGGAGAGAGGGACTGCGTAACTCGAGCAGCAACTGTGAAATTTGACTATAAGGGCGCGGTCGAGAGCGCTGGCACGCGCGCTATTTCGGCAGACATCCCCCAGCGAACGGCTCGTATACCGTCTACGCGCTGTGAGCGCTGGGATCTCACTGCTTCGCGCTCGGACCACTGATACAAAAAACTGACCGGAAACCTGGCCGTATTGCCATACACCAGCGTTTTGTAGAGTTAAGTGAGATCGGAGCAAAAAGAGTAAGCTGCTAGCCCTTGTTCATGTAACATTACAGCGTGTACTTATCGCATTCACTGCTGCCTCCCCCCCCCCCCCCCCGCGCCGCCGCCGCCGGTCCGATAAACCCTGCGCCGTGCATGCGCCGCCGCCTGAGGTGGAAACACCGGCGCGCCGCCGCCGGTGATTTTGCGTCCGGCGCACATGTCTAATATGACGTCAATAAAATGGACGCCAACGGGTGAGAAAGCAAAAAACCAAGAAAAAGATCCGCCGCTGGGAATCGAACTCATGACCTTGCGGCCGCGACGGCAAGCGCTTGACGTTTAAACGACTAAGATACCGTGGCAGATGCTGGACACTTCACGAACGCGCTTTATATCTTTCACACATTCTGTCTCGCACGGTGCTCTCTGTTGGCGGTGTAGGTAGGCGGGGGGTGCCGCCATTTGTGAGAGGTGAAAAAAAGTAATGCGTCACGATCGACGCTTACGTGCTTACTCCGAGAATGCGCGCGATCTCGGAGGTCATGGTTAAAGCGTCTTGATACCATCGAGGGGCACTGGCCGCGCTGGCGTCGCGGAGACACCCTAGACGCAGTTGCATTCATTGCCTTTCGCTTCGTGTTAGCGTGCGCCGGCTCATCGGAGTAGTGCAGCTTCCACATGAACCAACGAGATTCCTCCGCCGCCGACTTCTTCGATTGCGAGAGCACCAACTAAGAAAACTGCTGCAATACGCGTTGCAGAAAGGACACGATTTCGACCAGCGAATGCCGTGCCTTGGTGGAGCGAGACAGAGGCCGGCGGAACGGGCGCGTTTGCGGCTCAAGCTAGGAACCTCTGCCTCCCATATTGCTGAAGCGCAGTGCGGTAGTGTATGCATGAGCACAGGCATCGGTTACCAATTACTAGAAAGCTCACACTGCACCATTTCTCTCCTTAATTGACGACGTTTTGAAGAAGTGCACATCGAGTACCAGTGTTGATTATGAGCTTTTGATGTCATCTTTACGCGGGATTTACGATTCGCTGTGTCCAAATATATGTTAAGAACTTCAGTTACCACAACGGTTTAATCATGATCATGGGCGTTAGTCGTCGCGATGGAGACATGCCACTAGGCATCAACATGGGTGCATCCACGTCAAACGGTGCTATAACTGCCAAACACGAATACACATTGTACAAGCTCTCATATATCGCTACACAATATGCACTACTTCTGTGAAGACACGTTTCACTTTCGTGTTATACCGATTCCTATGAAGGATGGATCAGCCATGTTTTTTTTTTCATTTTCATTTTATCTCTCTCTCTCTCTCTGTCCTCTTTCTTACCCCTATTTCACCCCACCCCTGCGCAGGGTAGCAAACCGGTCACTCGCATCACGTTAACCTCCCTGCGTTTCCTTTTCATCTAATTCTCTCCCTTTTAACTGTGATCCTTCGCTTGCCTTTCCTCTTTCTGGTATCTCCTCTCGTGACCGGGCCAACAGTGCCTTATTAACGAACGTCGCTGGATTAATCCATAATACTAGCGAACATGCACTTCAGACTGCACAGAACGACACAGAACAACCACAGGTTGTCTTGTGTCAGGTCAACTAGCGGTTATCATGTGTCGTTCTGTGTATTCTGTAGTCTGTGTCCATGTTGAAAGACTGGGAGTGCAAACACGGACACAGCAGAGAAGTCAAGACAACACAAACGCCATGTTGACGTGTGTGTTCGCTAGTATTACGGACTCATCGAGTCAGTACGATCTAGCCCAGCTAAATGCACCAACGTCGCCGGAGTAAGTACTTCGGCGCGAGTTCTCGTCGCCGCTTTGATCGAAACGCGTCCCTTTGACACGGCGCTGATTACGATCGCATTTCTTCGTGTGACCACTTTCGGTGACGTCGAAAAACTGTCATTAACACCCGCAATTGAGCTCAATTATCTGTTCATTCTCTTTTGTGATTTATTTATTCCAATGTGTGCATTGTGTTGTTTGTTCGTTGAATCCTTCACTCTATGTTGTTTCGTTCTTTTAACTTACCTCGGTCATCTTTCCTGGACTCCGAAGACGGCGCGTAATTACAGGGACAACGTCACGCTTTTTCGCACCCCCGCTTCGCCTGTGTTCTTGGACAAACGGAAGCAAAAAGAAAACTTGAAGAACGCCTGTAGAAGTTATCCTCTAGTCACTTATAAGTGCATGTCGCCCCAACAAGAAATATGCATGCCCCCCCACGACCCTCTGAATCACCAAATAACAACTGACCAGACTGGCATGTCGGGATAAACTGACGCCATGGTAAACCGGGCTTAAGCTTTAACGCCTCTACGGTCTTTTTTTTTTTCTTTCTCGATTTTGGCCCTCCACGATTAAAGAGTTACGGACCTCTGTACGGCAGACTCGCTAATAAGTATTTTAACGAATTAATTACCGCATCTGCAAACATTGGCCCCGGCCACGAGGCATTCAGCGGGCAGTCCCGACGCGGCCT
>NC_051178.1:184377923-184473252 GCF_013339695.2 Rhipicephalus sanguineus
GCCGCACGTCTACCGTTACGCATCGCATCGACACTGGCGCCCAACCACCCCACTGCGGCAACATCATATCGCGTATCTCCCACAGAACGCCGCGTATCAACGAGCAAGTCGACGACATGCTTCGACGCGATGTTATTCGACCATCTAACAGCCCCTGGGCGTCTCCTGTCGTTCTTGTTGCGAAGAAGGACGGTTCTGTGCGGTTCTGTGTGGACTACCGACGACTCAATAAGATCACTCGTAAGGACGTGCATCCACTACCGCGAATAGACGACGCGATTGACTGCCTACAAGGAGCCGAATTCTTTTCATCTATCGATTTGCGCTCAGGATACTGGCAGGTACCTATGGCTGATGACGCTCGACCGAAGACCGCCTTTGTCACGCACGCCCGACGGCTTGTACGAATTCAACGTCATGCCATTTGGGCTGTGTAATGCGCCCGCCACCTTCGAGCGCATGATGGATACTGTTCTGCGCAACCTGAAATGGCACACGTGCTTGTGCTACCTCGCGACGACGTCGTTTTCGCTCCAGACTTCTCCACGCATCTTCAACGCCTCCGGCATGTGTTGACGTGTTTGAGCGACGCTGGTCTGCAACTGAATCTAAAGAAGTGCCGATTTGCAGCACGGCAGCTGACAATACTCGGCTACGTCGTGGCCAAGGACGGAATTCTCCCCGATCCAGCCAAACTTCGGGCCGTGACCGAGTTCCCGAAACCTACGTCCGTCAAAGAACTGCGCAGTTTCGTAGGACTGTGTTCCTACTTTCGGCGCTTCATTCGAAGCTTCGCGACTATCATATCACCGCTGACGAAGCTCCTCGGAAGTAACGGGCCCCTCTATTCGTGGTCGTCGGAGTGCGACGAAGCTTTCGCAAAGCTCCGTCGTTTGTTGACGTCGCCTCCCATACTACGCCACGACGACCCTACGGCCCTACAGAGGTACACACAGACGCCCAGCGGTGTTGGCCTTGGCGCTGTCCTTGCGCAGCGCAAACCAGGGTTCCCCTGAATATGTCGTGGCATATGCAAGTCGTACGCTTACTAAAGCCGAAACACTTCCACCGTCACCGAAAAGGAATGCCTGGCGATCATATGGGCCCTTACAAAGTTCCGACCCTATTATATGCTCGCCCACTTGATGTCATCGCCGACCATCATGCACTTTGCTGGTTGTCGTCATTGAAGGATCCCTCAGGCCGCCTCGCCCGCTGGGCACTTCGCCTACAGGACTACGATATTCGCGTGCTGTACCGCAACGGACGCCAGCATGCTGACGCCGACGCCATCTCGCGCTCCCCCTTGCCTGACGACGATGCCCCCTGCTCGGTACCTAACAATGTTGTTTCTTCCATCGACGTTCACACCATCGCTACCGAACAGCGCAAGGATAAATGGATCGCCTCGCTGATAGACTTGCTGACTGATCCGTCGGCAACACCAACCACTCGCACGTTGCGTCGTCAAGCCCACCATTTCACCATTCGTGACGACCTACTGCACCGACGCAATTACAAACGCCGACGGCCCGCCAGTGGCTACTTGTCATACCCCGCAGTCTGCGTTCTGAAATATGCGAGTCCTTCCACTCTGATCTTAATGCGCACCCTCTGGGTTATCCAAAACTTACCACCGCATTCGACAACGATACTTCTGGCGAGGGATGTACCGCTACGTGCAGAAATTCGTTCGCTCCTGCCTCGATTGCCAACGCCGAAAACCGTCAACGCACGTGTCACCCGCCGGTCTACAACCATTACCTTGCCCGAACCGTCCGTTCGGGCGCGTGGGCATCGACTTGTACGGACCACTTCCTCTGACATCGGCTGGTAACCGCTGGGCCATCGTCGCTGTTGACCATCTAACGCGATACGCCGAAACCGCCGCTCTCCCAGCGGCTACAGCGCGCGATGTTGCCTCCTTCCTGCTACACCGATTCATGCTGCGTCACGGTCCACCCCAGGAGCTTCTCAGCGATCGAGGCCTTGTCTTCTTGTCGGAAGTCGTTGAAGCAATTCTAAAAAAGTGCCATGCTGTTCACCGGAAAACTACTGCTTACCACCCGCAGACGAATAGGCTCACCGAACGCTTTAACCGCACGCTCGGCGACATGCTCTCAATGTACGTCGCCGCCGGTCACACAAATTGGGATGCCATTCTGCCCTTTGTCACCTACGCCTATAATACCGCCCCTCAGAGCACTACTGGTTTTTCACCCTTCTTCCTATTGTACGGAAGGCACCCGTCGCACACCATCGACACGATACTCCCATACAAGCCGGATTCAACTGAGTGTGCGCCGATATCTGACACAGCCAGGCTTGCGGAAGAGTGTCGCGAGCTTGCCAAGCCTTTTACAACCCAGGAACAAGAGCGGCAGAAGAGCATTCGCGGTGGAACCACCACTTCTGAGTCCACGTTCCTCCCTGGAGCGCTCGTATGGCTGTCGGTCCCTACCACTGCAACTGGCCTGTCTACAAAACTACTGCCGAAATACGAAGGCCCCTATCGGGTCGTCGAGCGTACATCCCCGGTCAACTACGTGATCGAACCCTCGAACCATCTTCGGACATGCGCCGTCGAGGGCGCGACATAGTCAACGTGGAGCGCCTCAAGGCCTACTATGACCCACTCATAGTGACGAGCTGTTAGGTCGCCGGACGGCTCCCTTTTCGTACCCGGGGTAATTATAGCGAAGCCTTTAATGAGTATTGGGTTGCGCTCTCTATAGCCTTCTAGTGGGTCGTCCTCTTTGGCTCTTCCCGCTCGCGCTCTGAGACTGTGTTTTTTCCTTGGCTGTCGCCATTGCATATCGTCGCCGACCACCGTCCAATAAACGCCTCGACAATATATATATATATATATATATATATATATATATATATATATATATATATATATATATATATATATATATATATATATATATATATATATATATATATATGTGCACGCGGAGCTGGTAGCCTTCCCTTCCTCCTCACCGTTATTTCTACATGGCATCTGCATGGCCTTGCACACCAAGAAGGAGTAAACTATGCATTTCAGCTCTTGGTATCGGTTCATTCGGGCAAGCTGTGGAGGAGTTTACGTTTACAACAATATTTATGTGTGTGTTTTCAGCCCATACAGAAAAGAGTCCAATACTGCCGCTCTCTAGGACTAACGCTGCATGGAAACTCCGCGTGCTGGCTCGCCAATGCATCACGTCGCACTGGAACGAGCCGCGCTTCAAGCATGCGCGACTATAGTCCCTAGACCCAACTCTCAGCCTTCAACTTCCTCCAGGCCTTCGTTGAGGTGCCGCAACCTTTCTGGGCAGGTTATGGTTGGTAGTCGCATTTGCGCGCGCGTACCCGTGCCGCATAGGAATGGCCGACACCGCAGCATGTGACTACTGCGGCAGTGATGAAACTATTCAACATATTCTTTGCGAATGCCCACAGTACTGTTCACAGAGACAGTCGCTTTACAACGCGCTCTATAAATTGGACGACCGCACTCTTTCGGAAGAAACTATCCTGCGCTATGGACCGGATCTAACGTCACAGAAAAAGGCTGTGCGAGCGCTGCTGCGCTTTCTGCGTTCAAGCGGTCTCTAAGAACGGCTCTGATTGGAACATCTCGCTTGTGTGTGCATGTGTGTGCGTGTTTTTTTTAACAAGAAAGTGTTCAATGCCAGGGTCCACGAAGACTGCAGTGCCGTACTTCCGTCACGGATATGACGTAGAGGTGTCCGCCGCCGCGCCGCGCCGCCGCCGAAGTCCCAAGAGAGATCACGCCGCCGCCGCGCAATAATTGCGGCGCGCCGCTGTTAGTCTTTTCTGTTAATTCGAATGGGGAATCTGGAAATAAAATACAGCACTTCGCCGGAGGAGCTCTTCTCGATGTGTCCATGTAATGAACTGGTCATTTCAGCGGCCGCTGAATAGCGGGAGCTCGGCGAGAAGCGCCCCGCCTGTTCCCGGTTCTTGTTCTGCAGCACCATCATGACATCACGAAGCTTTCAAACACTCTCGACACAACTGATAGGGATGGAATGCGCGTCAATGCAACGAACGCAGCCCTCAGAGATCCGATTTTCGGTGCACATGTCTTTTGATCGTGTTAGCAATCGACTTAGGTTTAATGCGGCCGCTCGTCTAACGTAGCTGTAAGGTCGGTACGCGTTCCCAGCATCGTTCTCAAACATCTGGGACACATTCATATGCAAATTCAGACTTGAAAAGTTCCTGTTTCTGTGCATTTCGTCCACTCTCTTCTTACGCTAGGAAAGCGCTGGCGGGTTCGGTGCGGCGACGTGGACAAGGGCGAGGTAACATCACGGCTCACTGCTTTTTTGAATCACTGAATGCGCTCTGCCGAAATGGACTGTGGACATCTCCTTTGGATGAACGCATTGAAAATGGCTGCCCAGAAGTTGTAGCACCTTTTTCTTCTCCAGAAATATCACGAGTATTGCCTGACCTTAACGCTGCCGCGTCCTGCAGCCTTAAAGGGCGACGACCCAACTCGCTGGATAGCCCATTCTTGTAGTCTTGAACCTAGTACACTGTGCATAAATAAATGAGATAAGTATTATATATATCTCGGTGCGTTAGTACACATTTTCCTTTTATTCTTACTCGAGTAAATCGATAAATACAGAAGTAAAGAGAATGACAAACTCAGAATATAGCTGACCTAGTTGGTAGGTATTCATGTTAAGAAGACATGACGTGGAAACACGGACATAAGAGAAAAGTCGAGAGAGTGAACAGCTATCTCTCACGTAGACCACTAATCGCACTTGATTTATAGGTATGGCTTCTTACGTGGAAATGCGCAGATAAATATTTGTGTCTACCTTCGGTTCCGCCGCTGTGCAATTTTTCAGTTGTTAGCGGCATTTCTGGTGTCTTTACTACTCTCCTGTGTCCGTCTTTGCACGCCCTGTTTTATAAAAGGCCCCCTAACAGCCTGAAAATACAACAACAAAAACAAAACAAAAATAACGAGCGCGTTATTCTCTCTTGGCATTTCTTGTCTTTTGGTACACTTCGTGATGCCAGAACAGTGATTCACGTGACATTATCAGGGTACATACTCTCGACTGGTCCATATACGAGAAATAACAGTTGTCAATTGTCTCCCATACTGCTTTGCTATGCAGCCGCCCACCCGCTCTTGCTTTTCTCGCACGACTATCGTGCGCGATTAACTGATTTCGCTCCATTTTGTGCGTTTGCAACCGCGCATGCAGAGATAACAGACTGTAGCCAACAAGCGCGAAATCATGATAGGTTCAACGCTTAGTGCTGACATTGTACGCGTGCTTTATGAAGGAATAAGTGGCGAGGAGATGTCCCCTGTAAGAAGGGTATTGAACGCGAGAACGAAACCAATGGAAAAGGCGCCGGATTATAAGATTCTTCCAACGGACGCATTTTTTACAGCGGAGACGATGCAGCTTTCCAGGAAAAAGGCGAGCCCGCTTCGACGGTTTTTTTGCATATTTTTTATTGCGTTAGCAATTGTATGGACACTCAGGACAGGTTTTCACGTCGCCATCATGTTCCGTATAAACTCTAAATCGATAACATCACTCCGCGCATTGTATGTTCTACCTGCGAGTAAAATCTCGCGGGCGTTGGCAAGGAACATGGCTAAAGCAGAGATGAAACAAGCTGGCCATCTCCGTCACACGGAATGACATCAACCCGCGTGCGAGGCCTGCCGTCGATTGCTCCTCCAGTAGAAGAAAACACCCCGGCCGTCATTTGCTGGGCGAAGGAGCAGGAGGGGATGTCTGGAGAGAGGGACTGCGTAACTCGAGCAGCAACTGTGAAATTTGACTATAAGGGCGCGGTCGAGAGCGCTGGCACGCGCGCTATTTCGGCAGACATCCCCCAGCGAACGGCTCGTATACCGTCTACGCGCTGTGAGCGCTGGGATCTCACTGCTTCGCGCTCGGACCACTGATACAAAAAACTGACCGGAAACCTGGCCGTATTGCCATACACCAGCGTTTTGTAGAGTTAAGTGAGATCGGAGCAAAAAGAGTAAGCTGCTAGCCCTTGTTCATGTAACATTACAGCGTGTACTTATCGCATTCACTGCTGCCTCCCCCCCCCCCCCCCCGCGCCGCCGCCGCCGGTCCGATAAACCCTGCGCCGTGCATGCGCCGCCGCCTGAGGTGGAAACACCGGCGCGCCGCCGCCGGTGATTTTGCGTCCGGCGCACATGTCTAATATGACGTCAATAAAATGGACGCCAACGGGTGAGAAAGCAAAAAACCAAGAAAAAGATCCGCCGCTGGGAATCGAACTCATGACCTTGCGGCCGCGACGGCAAGCGCTTGACGTTTAAACGACTAAGATACCGTGGCAGATGCTGGACACTTCACGAACGCGCTTTATATCTTTCACACATTCTGTCTCGCACGGTGCTCTCTGTTGGCGGTGTAGGTAGGCGGGGGGTGCCGCCATTTGTGAGAGGTGAAAAAAAGTAATGCGTCACGATCGACGCTTACGTGCTTACTCCGAGAATGCGCGCGATCTCGGAGGTCATGGTTAAAGCGTCTTGATACCATCGAGGGGCACTGGCCGCGCTGGCGTCGCGGAGACACCCTAGACGCAGTTGCATTCATTGCCTTTCGCTTCGTGTTAGCGTGCGCCGGCTCATCGGAGTAGTGCAGCTTCCACATGAACCAACGAGATTCCTCCGCCGCCGACTTCTTCGATTGCGAGAGCACCAACTAAGAAAACTGCTGCAATACGCGTTGCAGAAAGGACACGATTTCGACCAGCGAATGCCGTGCCTTGGTGGAGCGAGACAGAGGCCGGCGGAACGGGCGCGTTTGCGGCTCAAGCTAGGAACCTCTGCCTCCCATATTGCTGAAGCGCAGTGCGGTAGTGTATGCATGAGCACAGGCATCGGTTACCAATTACTAGAAAGCTCACACTGCACCATTTCTCTCCTTAATTGACGACGTTTTGAAGAAGTGCACATCGAGTACCAGTGTTGATTATGAGCTTTTTGATGTCATCTTTACGCGGGATTTACGATTCGCTGTGTCCAAATATATGTTAAGAACTTCAGTTACCACAACGGTTTAATCATGATCATGGGCGTTAGTCGTCGCGATGGAGACATGCCACTAGGCATCAACATGGGTGCATCCACGTCAAACGGTGCTATAACTGCCAAACACGAATACACATTGTACAAGCTCTCATATATCGCTACACAATATGCACTACTTCTGTGAAGACACGTTTCACTTTCGTGTTATACCGATTCCTATGAAGGATGGATCAGCCATGTTTTTTTTTTCATTTTCATTTTATCTCTCTCTCTCTCTCTGTCCTCTTTCTTACCCCTATTTCACCCCACCCCTGCGCAGGGTAGCAAACCGGTCACTCGCATCACGTTAACCTCCCTGCGTTTCCTTTTCATCTAATTCTCTCCCTTTTAACTGTGATCCTTCGCTTGCCTTTCCTCTTTCTGGTATCTCCTCTCGTGACCGGGCCAACAGTGCCTTATTAACGAACGTCGCTGGATTAATCCATAATACTAGCGAACATGCACTTCAGACTGCACAGAACGACACAGAACAACCACAGGTTGTCTTGTGTCAGGTCAACTAGCGGTTATCATGTGTCGTTCTGTGTATTCTGTAGTCTGTGTCCATGTTGAAAGACTGGGAGTGCAAACACGGACACAGCAGAGAAGTCAAGACAACACAAACGCCATGTTGACGTGTGTGTTCGCTAGTATTACGGACTCATCGAGTCAGTACGATCTAGCCCAGCTAAATGCACCAACGTCGCCGGAGTAAGTACTTCGGCGCGAGTTCTCGTCGCCGCTTTGATCGAAACGCGTCCCTTTGACACGGCGCTGATTACGATCGCATTTCTTCGTGTGACCACTTTCGGTGACGTCGAAAAACTGTCATTAACACCCGCAATTGAGCTCAATTATCTGTTCATTCTCTTTTGTGATTTATTTATTCCAATGTGTGCATTGTGTTGTTTGTTCGTTGAATCCTTCACTCTATGTTGTTTCGTTCTTTTAACTTACCTCGGTCATCTTTCCTGGACTCCGAAGACGGCGCGTAATTACAGGGACAACGTCACGCTTTTTCGCACCCCCGCTTCGCCTGTGTTCTTGGACAAACGGAAGCAAAAAGAAAACTTGAAGAACGCCTGTAGTTTTTCTTCTGTGCCCCACGAAGTGGCATCCACAAAAGGGACAAACTGAATTGCATGTCGGATAAACGCGGTAATAGCAAGCTTAATTATACGCCTCTACGTCTTTTTTTCTTTCTTTTTTTCCCCTTATGGTTCGCCTCTGCAGTCGCCAAAGAAATGTGGGTCCATTAGTCTGGCTCGATATTTGTCACCTGGCGACCTGAAAACAGTCTTTCACGGCAGGCAAGATGGCATTCACTCGCCGTAAGTCGGACGCGATCTGTCGCAATTAGGTGTTTGGGCCCCCCATGGTTTTGTTATCAGGGAGTGCGCGGTATTCGCTTTTCCTCTCGGTGAACGACGTTTATAAAAGTTGGCTGCCTTCTGAGCTCGAATAAGGACCCAGTTGAACTCGTACCATCAGCAGCAACAAAATTCGGGAAGTTGTTCAGCGAAAAGATGCATGTTGTGCTGAATGCTTTGACCGAGGCATGTCATTATAGGGTGTGTCATTTCTGTGGGTAGCGTACAAGTTTAAAAGAAATTACTTGACCTTTTATGCGTTTTTTTACGTTGTACAACTTACTTTCTTTTGCGGTGCCCTCCATCTCTCGGATTTCATCAGTATTCGAATCTGTATATACAGATTCAATTACTACTCAAACGCTCTGTATGCCATACCAATAATTCCATATATTTTCTTACGGAATCCATATATTTTCTATATACTTGCCATACATTTTCGATACATTTCTATGAAACATAGGGAATTATTGGAACGACATACGGAACGTCTCAGTAGGGATAAAAGTGTAATCGTGCGGAATCACTGACCAAATACTATTTCATTTATGCGCGTCACCGCTTGTAAAACTATCCCAGTTAGTCGAACGATGATCATTGACAGAGGCTGTGTCACGTGGAACCAACTATACGATGCAGAGGCACTCATCTGCACCCATGTCTGACATTGCTGTAGAGAACACTTACCTTCGAAAGTTCTGTAATGGGTATCTTTATTTTTAAGGAAGAAATAATATAAACGTATAGTAGCTGCACCTCCTAAAGGCACGAACCTTCCCTAAATAACACGCGTATATTTAAAAGCGAAAGCTTCATTGGCCTAGTCGTGCGAATTTCGCCGTGTATCTCCGCTTGGCCTTGAAGCGAAGAACGCATACCGCGTGACTAGCTGCGTCCGCCGCCGCCGCTGCGCCGACCGCTGCTAGGATGACAAACGCTGGCTCGCCAGCTGCGTCCACGTGATTAACCACGCGAGGAGTACGCGACTCATCGCTCTCTCTGCCACGTCAGGTCATCGGGCGAGTGCTTCAGGTAGAGTTTACTCTAATTCAGGCGTTGTGCCATGGTCGCGCAATGGAATGAGGGAGCGAGGACAGTAGCCCATCTGGACCAATGTTGTCTGCGCGGTCCCAGCGGCGAAAGCGGCAAGCTGCGTCGGACCATCCTGCGGTGTCGCTCGGCTCGCTAATGAGGTAAAGCGGAAACAAGAGTACCAGCGCGCAAAGTGCAGGCTGAAACGAGTGATGAACGGGAACTTCGGCGAGCTAACCGTCGGAAGAAGGATGCAGAAAGACGACAGGGACGAGCTGTAGGGGCGGCAATGGACGCCTCGCGTTCGACTTCGGCGACGGCTTCGGAAACTTACGAAACGACGGTACTGATCGAGTGCTCGCAGTACGGCGCGTTCGACTAGTCATATCGTTCGGCTGGCAAACTGTGCTTCGGCTACGATGGTAAACAAGCAAAACCAAGTGTAACAAGCTTTTGCTTGCATAACCGGGCCTACACTCTTAATCAGGTCCTGGTTAAATGCTGGTTATATCCATGAAACCAGACGAAAAATGTCCGGTGTCCTGTCTATATCTAGCACTTTAAGCGGAACCTGAATAAGAGTGTAGCCGAGCTAAGCCGCAGCCAATATTTTTAATGCGGATTTTCGGTGAATTTTCCAGGTTGGTAGCCTAAATTTTGAGCAGCGTATTGTCACTTTTTGTCATTTTTCTGTCCTCCACTTTATTTATGTCCTCATAGTTCTAAAATCAATATTGCAGTGGTTTTGTACGGTCTACTTTCGGGTGACTTATGATGAGGCCGACTGACGCATAGTGCAATACATCTATAATTTACAGAAAGGCCACAAGGAAGAATCGGCGTCGTCATCGTATCCTGGTCAGCTCAATGTTAGCTTTCTTTAACATGCTCCTCGAGCAAGATCAACTTCACATGCGAAAATTACAGTTACGGTCGTTCCAAAATCTGCTGACAAAATGAAGCCCTTCCAATATTGATATATTCATTCGTGGCTGGTGGTTCAAAGAAAATGGGTGAGGGGAAGTTTGCGTAAAGTTAACGGCAACCTTGAAACAAAAGCCATCTGACTTTTCTCTGGAAAATCCAGTTTATCTGGCTGAAACAAAAGCTGTTCATTGAGTAACCAAAATGCAAAGACACAATGCGCCGTATTGCGCCACACAGGATATAAGCAAATTCACGTGTATACCCTTCAATTACGCGTCCGTTAAGCGGCAAAGCAGGAACGCTTAACTATACACACATCCAAGCAAAAAAGGGTTCACGAGCAATGCAAGCTCGCACAAGAGGGCAAGAATGTCAGCTCGGCTGACGTTAATTTGCATGCCGTCTCCACTGTGCGACATGCTATCTCACTGAGCAGCTGGTGAAATCACAAAAAAAAGAATCTTCCTGGCCATTTCTTTCCCACCCTATCAGCAAAATTCGAGTGCCCGAACTTTGGTGCGACGGTTTAATCTGTAGCGGTGCAGGTGCCTTCCAAAATTCAAAGAGCTGATATTGTGCCTTATTTTATAAGGAAGTTTCAGATTAAATATGTATTTTTTTCTTTTTCAGTAAATTCCTCTTCTGCAGTCTTCTCTTTCTTCTTCCTGTATTTTGTTGAACTGTCCCTTCATGAAACACAGTAAATGTGAACTATTTTTGTCGAAGTGCGCTTTAGCGCAGTGCGATTGCATTTTGTCTAAACTTCGATGCCCAGTTTACTTACCTTTTTCTAAGATCTTGGTGAAAGGCAATGTACTCAATGGTAGCAGGTTGTTTATCTGCTTTATTGAAATAGGGCCCGGCCTCGCATAAGGTCACCCACTTTTCGCGCCTTCTAGACCGAAACCAGCGAGGGCTTATACGACTTTTGATCAATGCACTTGGAAAAACATTTCTAACACTTCATACGAAGCACCTTATTTATTGAAGACCGTGGAGGAGGCGCTGTAGGTTCGTTGTAACAATAGAAATTAAGCCAAAACTTCAACGAAGGAAATGGACTACATCACTCAATACCGCATATTCCCGTGTAAGGGATGCAACATCCTTACTTCCTCTTGAAAAGGCGTGGCTTTCTTACGGGAGAGGGACATTATCGTCCATTTTTTTAGCAGTGTGTTATCCCAGTGACGCATATGCGCCGCAAAAGCGAGCACTAGTGTTTTCAAATAGTGCTCTTTTTGTCCCAGCCTGCACAATTACCCCTCTCGGCTTGTCGTGACTATTGTCACTGTGTCTGTTTTTCTTTTAATTTGGTAATTTGGTACAGCAGCACACTCGTAGGTACCGCCAGACTTCTGGCCATTTATAAAGGTGTATGCGCGCGCGCACGCGCCCGCGCATACACCTGTGTGTGTGTGTGTGTGCGTGTGTGTGTGTGTGTGTGTGTGTGTGTGTGTGTGTGTGTGTGTGTGTGTGTAAGTGTGTGTGTGTGTGTGTGTGTGTGTGTGTGTGTGTGCGCGCGCGCGCGGGCGAAAGCCGCGTGCAAAGATATTGCGCGTACGATTCTTCTGCCCTTGCTCGAGTGTACCATGCATCTGATAGAGTGTGTAGCGGTATCTTTCACCTCCTGTCTTAGCAATGCAACATTTCAACAATAAATAACAATAATAATAATAATTGTTGGGATTTTACGTCCTATAACCATGATGTAATAATGAGGAATGCCGTAGCTAGCAGAGGACTTCGGAAATTTTTACGATCTTATGCTCTTTAACGTGCAGCTAAACCTCACTAACGGGCATCTAGCATTTCGCCTCCATCGAAATGCGGTCGTCTTCTGGTTAGCAGTCGAGCACTACAAGCACTAGACTACCGCTGCGGGTTTTCGATAAATAAATGTCAGTGACGTTCACTTAGATGAGTGCGTGCTAATTAGGAGTTCTGTCTTTCACTCAAGGAGGCTCTGCATTGCCCCCTTAACTCTTCCCCTGTTTGAATATTTTGGTTAACCCTGCAGTGCGCGTTAGAGTACAGGAATAAAAAAAATTGCGCTAAGTGGCGCAAAGCTTCGCACGGCAAAGCTGGTCGGTCCTCAAGTCTTCTGGATAACGCCGGTTACTTTCTTTCTATCTTTTCTCTCTCTCTCTCTCTCTTTAGTTCTTTTTCTCTCTTTCGTTAATTCAGTGTCTTTCTTTCTATTTCTGTTTTTCTTCTGTTTATTTTTTCTGTCTATTTCTCTCTTTCTGTTTTTTAATGCTATATGTTCCTTTCTTTCTTTGATTTTCTTCCTTTCTTTTTTTCTCTTTCTGTCCTTCCTCCCTTTCTCTTTCTTTCTACTTATGTCTTTATTTGCCTTCTTCATTTTTAGTGGACTAAGCGTTAAGTAGTGGGATTTGCCCAATTTCTGTCGCCCATACCCGTTCATGATAATGATAGCTTTTTGTGGTCATCCGTTTTACCCCGAGCTTTAACAGCGTCGCTGTTAAAACGCTACCTGAACCGTTGTATTCTGCTCTTGAAGGAGCCCAGCAACACTGCGTGAACGTAGTCAGAAAACCCTGCCGATCTGTTTTCAAGGCTCCTGTGAATATGTGAGGGAAATATTATTTCACAACTGCAATATTCTATACCAGCAACAGCAAACTAAATTGCTTGCTATTACTTCGGCAACGTTGTCATTATGTACGCAGCAGGTGATACTAAGCAGGCGCAACTGGTACTGGCTTATTTTATAAACGGCGCGCCAGCGGATGGTCTCAGAGTTCACGTGCTGTGGTATCGCCGTGGCCCGCGAGGTGCCGCCATATGCCGGCACCGCACATATATGAAAATAGCAGCCAGTACGTCCAAAGCAAAATGTAAAGAATAAAGTATGCTCGAGGGTTGACTTGATTTAAGAGCGGCGCGTCGCCCCCTTGCCATCTCACTAGCCAATAGCATGCACGAAATGTTTCACTCTTTGTCATACTATTCAATAATTCCGTATGCGCAAACGTTTTTCTTTTTTCCTCCAAGACAGCGCTAATGTTATGCGTGAGCAGGCGACTGTTCCGTTGATTCGAGTCAGTGTGCGACAGCGTAAAAGCTATAGCACTCCTTTCGCGGATGCGACAGTGGCACTGAAGCGCGAATCGTCATAGAAACAAAATACAGGGGCACGTATAGGGAAAGAAAATACAGAATTTTTCGTGACCACGTTGGCTTTCGAAGCCAAGGACATTTGACTTGAAGTCTTGTCCGAGAATAAGGCTCTCGGAAAGTAATAATGCGTGGGAATTAACAAGCGTGGGGTGTCTGTAAACCTTAGATCTTGTTCTCTAGGGAAGAAAACAGTTTGGCGCTCACAAAAGGACCACTGGGAAGCTCGTTAAGCTCACACGTCATCACACTTTCAATTTGTGTCGTTTGTGTTGCGTGCGTGAACCGACATCGACTGCCTGCCTGTGGCTGGGCTCATAAATCTTTGCTTAACTTATTTTAATCAATTTTCTCCACATGTAACACAAAAATAAGACAGACGAATCACTTTTCTTCAACAAAACTAAAACAGCAAGCTTCTCAGTCGACGAGCTGAGCTCGTCCTCGGCTGGTTTACAGCGAAAGCTGTTATGAGATCATTCCAGCGGCCGTTTTTGGCGCCGTAGTTGTCCGCCGCCGCCGCCGCCGCCGCCGGTGTCCGTAACCACTATCGCTCGAAATAAGAAAAAAAAAAATTCGGCAGATCCCACGCACTGTGGGAATCGATGTAATGCGAAGCAGCCAGCAAGGAGCTGCATACATCGCCTTGTTTGTCTTTGAGCCAAATGAAATCATTCATGCCATGGCATCTAGTCCGCCATATAACGCATGTTTGTCATGCACGCATGCATGCACAATCTAGTGTACACCATGCCAATGAAACGCATATTCTGGTATATAAATGCATGACCTGTCGTTTATGTTCATCACGCACTCGTGTCATGCCATACCAATTTTGGCATATATCACGTTAACAAAAACGGCCGGAAGCGCACCATGACAGTGGCATGTAAATCATACCGTACATGACATGCATAACATGATTCGCATGTTAAGACCTCTCATTTATGTTCGTCATACAGTCACATCGCGCAATGCCAATTTTGGTGTATATCAAAGGAGCAAAATGGCCGCGAGTGCACCATGAGTAGAGCATGTAAATCACGCCATACATGACATGATTATTATGGTTTTTCATGTTACCACCTGTCACTAATGTTCATCACACAGTCACATCGCGCAATCCCAGTTTTGGTGTATATCAAGCTATCGAAACGGCCGCGAATGCACCATGAGCGTGGCATGTAAGTCATGACATACATGGCATGCATATCATAGTTTTCATGTTACCACCTGTTATTCATGTTCTTCATACAGTCACATCGCGCAATACCAATTTTCGTGCATATCAGTCTAGCGAAACGGCCACGAGTGCGCCATGAGCATGGCATGTAAATCATGACGTACATTTCATGCATGTCATGATTATCATGCTACCACCTTTCATTTACGTTCGTCATACAGTGGCGTCGCGCAATACCAATTTTTGTGTATACCAAGCTAGCGAAACGGCCGGGGATGCATAATGAGCGCGGCATGTAAATCACGACATACATAACCTGCATGTCATGATTTCCATGTTACCACCTCTCATTTACGTTCGCGATGCAGGCGAGTCGCGCAATACCAATTTTGGTGTGTCAAGCAAGCGAAACGGTACGAGTGCGTCATGAGCATGACATGTAAATCATGTCGTGCATGTCATGCATGTCATGATTTTCATGTTACCACGTCTCATTTACCGTCGTCGTACAGTCGCTTCGCGCAATAGCAATGTTGGTGTACATCGAGCTAGCGAAGCGGCCGCGAATGCATCATGAGCGTGGCAATTAAATCATGACATACATGACATGCATGTCATGGTTTTCATCTTACCAACTGTCATTCATGTTGTTCATACAGTCACATCGCGCAATACCAATTTTGGTGTATATCAATCTACTGAAACTGCCGCTAGCGCAGCATGAGCGTGGCATGTAAATCAGGTCGTACATGACTTGCATGTCATGATTTTTATGTTACCACGTCTCACTTACGTTCGTCATACAGTCGTGCCGCGTAACACCGATTTTGGTGTATATCACGCAAGCGAAACGGACGCGAATGCACCATGAGCGTGGCATGTAAATCATGACATATATGACATGCATGTCATGGTTTTCATCTTACCAACTGTCATTCATGTTCTTCATACAGTCACATCGCGCAATACCAATTTTGGTGTATATCAATCTACCGAAACTGCCGCTAGCGCATCATGAGTGTGGCATGCAAATCAGGTCGTACATGACTTACATGTCATGATTTTCATGTTACCGCGTGTCAGTTATGTTCGTCATATAGTCGTGTCGCGTAACACCAATTTTGGTGTATATCACGCAAGCGAAACGGACGCGAATGCACCATGAGCGTGGCATGTAAATCATGACATACATGTTATCGATGTCATGGTTTTCGTGCTACCACCTGTTATTCATGTTCTTCATAAAGTCACATCGCACAATACCAATTTTGATGTATATCAATCTAGCGAAACGGCCGCGAGTGCGCCATGAGCGTGGCATGTAAATCTTGTCATACATGACATGCATATCATGATTTTCATGTTACCACGTGGCAGTTATGTTCGTCATACAGAAATGTCTCGTCATACCAGTTTTCGTATGTATCCCTCCATTTAAACGGCCGCGAGCGCCCCGAGACCATGTCATGTAAATCATGCTGCACATGACATGCGCGTCATGATTTGCATGTTAGGACCTGTCATTATGTTCGCCATGAACTCTTGTCACGCCGTACCAATTTTGGTATATATGAAATTAACGGAACGGCCGCAAGAGCCCAAAGGCCGTGGAATGTAAATCATGCTGATCATGACATGCGTGTCATGATTTTCATGATATGGCCTGTCATTTATGTTCGTGATAAGGCCATGTTATGACACACCAATTTTGGTATACATCCGATTAACGGAACGGCCAGGAGAGCACAAAGTCGTAGGCGGCTAGATAGATAGATAGATAGATAGATAGATAGATAGATAGATAGATAGATAGATAGATAGATAGATAGATAGATAGATAGATAGATAGATAGATAGATAGATACGCTCAAACTCGCTGAAGTTCGCTAAGAAATGCTTCGCATTTAAAACTAAATAAGAAAAACTTTCAGGATGGGACGAGGTTTGAACCTGGGCCCTCTGCGTGGGAGCCCAGTATTCAACCTCAGATCCATGCCGGTGCTTGAAAGTGCTTTGCAAAAAGACCGCATACAGGCTTCATGTCGGGAAGGAACCACATTAACATATGCAATATAGCGTGGTAGAAGAGTAAAATAAGCACCAAGCGTCGCACAACGCGAATTCTATAACCAGGCGCCACACAATGGAAATTGCGCAACGAGTAGTTTGTTGAATGCTTCCAACCCATTACAAAGGGCTCCGCCGTAGTTCATCATCGTCATCAGGCACAGCATCAACAAAGTGCGCATAATGCCTTACATGCGTTTAGCAGGTACCACGGCTCTTCGTAGAATGACGAAAAATGGCATAGTGCCTGCTTCCCTACTTCTCAAAAATTACAATGATTTATAGCGTAGTGGGTTCCTCGCAAGTGCACTTGTATTGGTTGCCAATGAAGCTCATAAGCGCATGATCCATTTCCTCGGGGTCGCAATAAAGTTCTTCGCCCCCCTTCTCTCTCCCACGTCAACGTATGTTATACAGCATGGCGGGAGAGGGGAATAGCGACCGGGCGTCACCCAATGCAAGTTGCATAACTGGTGGGCCGTTTAAAGCTTCCAACCCATTACAAAGGGATGAGCCATAATTCTTCATCGTCATCAGTCATCGCGTCAACAAAGCGCACATAATGTCTTACAGACGTG
This sequence comes from Rhipicephalus sanguineus, assembly GCF_013339695.2. Taxonomy (NCBI): domain Eukaryota; kingdom Metazoa; phylum Arthropoda; class Arachnida; order Ixodida; family Ixodidae; genus Rhipicephalus; species Rhipicephalus sanguineus. The sequence continues at coordinate 184,395,330 of NC_051178.1, forward strand.
TAGCTGGTGCCTCGCTTCCCGGCGGAATGACGAATAATGGCTTAGTAGGTGTTTCCAACTTCACAAAAATTGTGATTTATGGCGTAGTGGGTACCTTGCTAGTGTACTTGTATCAGTAGCCCCAAGAGAGCTTACGACGGGCTCTACAAACGCCGCTCTTCCAGCTTTCGCTGTGACTGTGCTGCGGCTTCAGCCCAGGCCTGGCGTTTTTTACTATAGTCGGTGACAAGCTAAGAAAAAAAAGTAAACTGTAACGCTATCCATTTGTATTATGCGCGTCCAACTACGGCCGCTCTTTACCATGACGTAACGGCTAAGATGAACCAATGAAAAATGCAACATGGCGCCGTTTGCGACGAGAGGCGCGCTACCGCTGCGCCGAGACCAAGATCCGTCATTTCGAATTTCCTGCAGTGTTTGTTTCTTCCAGAAGAAGCTATTTCCTACTGTTATTCGCACGTACCCAGCATCGTCCTCACCGGTCGTCATCCGATGCAGTAGAAGCTTGTGACTGTGCCGCGTTTGAAGTGCACAGACGCGGCAGCAGCTCGGAGTGTTTTACAACGCTTTAGCGCGTTGCGTCGTTTCGGCAGCGTCAAGTTGCAACACGGCGTGTGTTCCCTCCATCGTTTGGATACATCAAGCATATCGCCTGAGGGTCACCACATCGGCGATTGTCTTCGCGTTCATTCGTGTGCAGTGAGGTGAAAGCGAAGTCGGAATGTGCGCGTCTATGTACGATTTACCGCCCGCAAAAGCCGTGGCATTCGCGTTGCCACATGTGCGCGCGTGTGTGTGTCAGTTACTTCGAGCTCGCGACATGGAAATCTCGGTGATCTATTGTGATATGCGCCGCGCTGTGCGCCTATATAAGTGACGTATGTGCGGACGAAGCGTGAGAGAAAGAAAGCCACCAATATAGCCCGTTAGCGCAACACAATGCGAAAGTAAACAAACCAGGTAATGAGAATATGCAGTGGAGTGTGCATTATAAGATAATTGTGGTCATCTGGTGCGTTTGTGATTATGTGACGTGTGCCTATTGGCGCAGTTGCGTCGTCTCAACGGAATTTAGTTCCGCCAGCCCAGAATGATGTGCTAGGTTGAAATGCCCGTCGCGTAAGTATCGCGCTCGATGCAGGAACGCCTTGCAATGAGAAACGCCGTGCGAGGTAATCGTTGTCTACAAACCGTGAAATGATGCACTGGCTGTGACACGTCCATTTCATGGATCGTGATCGTATCCGAAGTGATGCCGCTAGAACAATTATTGAGTGAAAAAAAAAAAAGCTTTTGTTTTTAATGGCGTTGTATCATACTTCACGATATCATATTTGGAATTCTCGGTTTTCTCAAACGTGCGTTTTTTTAGGATTTCGCGTGTATTGTGTGCGTGTATTACGCAGTGATATATATTAAACTCGTGAAGCTTATAGTGCATATACCCCTTTTTTAAGCTCTTATACCTTCTTGTGAAGCCTCACCCCCTCACTATGCTTCACGAGCAAATGAGGAGGGGGGAGCCGGAGAGGTGGGGCTTGACCAAGGAGGTTTAAAAACCTCCTTGGGCTTGACAATACACGAAATGAATCTACTTACTGATTGTGCCCACCGAGATTATCTATATAGACATGTATATGTTTTCCTTAGTTTTTTTCGAGGATGCACGTGCTTTTTCTATGTCCGAGTGTATATTTGTGGTCTTTTGGCTACGGATGTTTGCATTTCTACATTTATTATTATTATTTTTGTCGCCCTACCTGCACGGAGGATGATGCTATCAAAGCGCATCAAAGCCTCGTAAATTTTCCAGTGATAAAGATCGATCTCCGATCCAAACGTTGACAAATAAACTGTCTTTTGAGAAGCGTGTATCCTTTTCCTATTTGTCTTACGGCAACCGACGACAGCCTCTTCACAATCTACGTATAGATATATGTACTTTCGCACAGACATACACGTATATAGAAGGTAGGGGCCCCTCTTCTTGCAAAAGTGGGCCCCCCTGCTGTAATGCCCACTGGGGCGACGCAGGTATGTAATAAATAAATTAACGAAAAACTTGAACGTTCAAGGGTTTAAGGGGTAATGGCAGTGCCAGTGCAAGTTGTCGAAGCAAGAAACAATCCCACGTAAATCTTTTAGTCAATGCCAATTTAGCCGTGTACACCTCTTTGGCGTGAACGTAACGGCCGCGCATGCAATTGCCCCCACAGTTAAACGCCATGTGTGCAACACGCTTTTATTTCGTTGCCATAGTTACAGCAGACAGTGAAGAAAACTGGCGGCGAGAGTTTCGCAAAAAATTACAAGCGAGCATAATGACTGTGATGAATGTCCTTGTTTTGTTCTGTGAAACCATAAAATAACGATTCCTTTATCTTAAGTTTTATGCGAAATCTGGCATTCTTTGTTTTAATACCATAATAGATACTGCTCACAAACATCGCCTTCGAGATGTACATTACTTCCTCGTATAGACCCCGAGATGAACGCTGCGGGAGGTGCGATTTAAACAACACATATATTGTTATGCTGCAGCTGACGCTGAACTCTGTGCCTTCGCAATTTATTTTATCTAGCTTTGCTTTCTTTATTTCATATCGGTGCAGTATTTCAAAATAAGGTTTATATGCGTGAAAATCATTGACATTGTTTAGGAACTACTTTCTTTGTAGCGCGGAGGCATGCAAAATATGAGCAATGCGGCCTCGTGGGCGGAGCTTATATTTATTCTTAGGCTGTCACCGACTATAGAAACGTGCGGACGTGCCACCTCGTCCACGACATGGGAGGTGTTAAAACTGCGATATCTGCGAACAACTCTTTCATTCCTTGATGCATTTTTTTGGAGCGAAGCTCCTTAGGCCCGCACTTCTCCGCGCCGTCGAAGCTCCCTTCTTTTTAAGCATTGCTTTGGGTTGCAGTGGCCGGTGATTTAAGAGGAAATGTTTAGGCCTTGGGCGGTCTACGCCTTGAGCGGTTTAGGCCTTGACCAGAAATTTGAGGTTAAAAGAAATAAGCTGTCTGCACAACTGGTTATAATGGTCGTTTTCACTTTCACCACCTTTGTCGTGGATTGTGAAATGACGACCATCATTCCAGCCCACTACGGGCGCTTTGTCGAAGGTAGTAGCAGGCGGTCTTCCCATCCGGCGCCGGCGCTAAAACACAATGAAACGCTGCGCGTGCCGAACGCCACGCGCGGCGTTCCGTCGCTGCCGTCGAAGGTCCCCGACGCATCACCGCTCGCACTCCTCTCCCACCCGTCTCCCTCTCCCTACGCTGCACGCGCCGCACACTCGCTCGCTCAGTCGTTCCCGCCACTGAGCGCACCAGTTGCTCTCCCCACCCGCTCCCCACTCTACCGCCTTCATGAAAACCAGCAGCGAGATCAGGCGCATAGCCGTTTGCGTCCCATTTATAAGGAGCTTCGCTCATCGCTTGTATTTGTGCACGGAACAACTGCTAGTATTTTTTGAAATGCCCATGAACAGCTATTGGCTTTAGCAAGGGTGCACCTTTGTTACACAATGAACAAAAAAAAAGAAGAAAGACCCAAAATTCGAAAGTGACCGATTATATTCATTCAACCCAATGAAGCCAACACACAGTGATTGTTGGTATCACTGGGTTGGTTTTCTTTGGTTGTGTCTAACAAAGAAACGAGCCCTTGCTGTATTCCCCTTCTTTCGTTCATATGATACTCATCGGATATTGTTGAACTACCATGGCATGAAAATTTGTCTACTTGCATGAGACAGGCTATTCTACAAGTGACTCGAATTGTGACTTCTCCTAAAGGATGTACTCTATAGGGCGAGCAACGCGAAGTAAGACTACCGCATAAAGAGGGGCGGAAACGTGGATTCGCAGTTGCGAAGAGAAGACGGCAAGTTAACCTCGTAATCTGGGCAGTGGCCAGGTAAATGTCTGGGTGGCCGGCGTTGACACGCGAGCAGTACTAGAACTGCGACGTGTATAATTGCGCACCGGCACACATACGCTTGTCCTAAAGTACTTGTGACGTCAGCGCAGAGGCGGTAACAGAATGCAAGGAAGAGATGTCCGCTGATTGCTGCCTGTCACGGACTCCTTGTCGAAGCGCCATTTCGGGAGCTGATAATGCTTACCCTTGTTTGCCAAGTGTCCACTGTGAGGCCGACGCCTATCTCATTTTCTGTTCGTCTTCCCCTGTGGCGTTTGCTTAGCGTTTGTGGGTATTGGTTGGGACACTAATTTGTGTGGGGACGGTACAAGAACCCAAAAGAGCGAACGGGAAATTGGGTTAATCAGCGCCTGCGAGTTGATTTCCTGAATGCTACGACTGCTGTCGTCAGTATAACGCAAAAGAAGCGGTCCCAGCAAGAGGGGTTAAGTTACCCGAGAATGAACACAAATGACGATGGGCGAAGCCGAATAATCACCTTGACAAAGGTAGCGCGCACACACAATGCATATAAGGGCAAATAGCAGAGAAAAAAAAGCACTGCCGTTGTTTTGATGACTGATTCTTCGGTTTCTACAAGGGGTGCGCGAATAGTGAAATTTCTTCTCGAATAGAATTTAATCGAATAGTGCCGAATAGAGCACTGCACGGGCCTGATCTTTCGGCCAGGGCCCGGCCCGGGCCCACTTTATGAAGCCCGAGCCCAGCCCGGGCCCGTGGTTCCAAGCCCGGCCCCGGCCCGAGCCCGGGCGTACACAACCGAACCCAGCCCGAGCCTGGCCCGAGCCCGGGTGTTTATTACTAAACTTATCCAGGGCGCCCGTGTTCATGACCAGGCCCGGCCCGGGCCCGCTAGAGGATATTAGTTGATGATGATTATTAATGATGCCTTGCGCATGTAGCGGGCGATCGGACGGAAAATTCGGTGTGTACATGCATCGAAATTTTGCTCTGCCCGCTGTGGTAGCTCAGCGGTTAAGGTGTTTCGCTGTTAAGTCCTAGGACGTGGTTGCGATTCCCGCAGCCATGGCGGCTGCATTTTGATGCATGCGAAATGCAAGAACACCCGTCTACTTATCTTTAGGTGCACGTTAATGAACTCCAGGAGTTCTAAATTAATCCGGTCCCCATTACGGCGTGCCTCGTAATCATATCGTGGTTTTGGCACGTAATACCAAGGCATATAAATGCACTGTTGCCTATATGACACATGGAAAGTCATTACAATAACAGTATACTGAAAATAAAACATAGCCACAAAACTTATTTAAAAGAAGTATACAACTAACACGAAGAAGCGGATAGAAGCAAACCCGGGACATTTTCTTTAATGCCCTTTTCTACGTTCTCGTTGGAAGCATTGTTCACACATTTTTTAAAAGAGCCTCCTGATGAATAATTTGTTGCAGCAGGATATAAAACTTTAACTTTATATATGGTGAACAGCCACCAAATGCAGATGAAATGTAAATCGTTCATATTCTAACGTCGTCATGGAAACGTAATCGCCATGTACAACATAATTATATAATCAAGCTGGTACACACCGCACTTGATGCTATTCCAGATGAAGGGTTTCCCCCTTCTAAGCTCTACTAAGAGCCAGCTCTTTGCACGTGTCACTTCAGCATGGCAGAGAATGCCTTAGACCATGCAATGCACAACGTTCGCGCGTGTTCGAAGGAACGACCTAAGCCTTATGAGTGGCGCCGAGTTTGGCCCGGCCCGCAGCCTCAAGCCCGGGCCCCGCCTAGGCCCGTGGCTTCAAGCCCGGGCCCTGCCCGGGCCTGCACTTTCAAGCCCGAGCCCAGCCCGGGCCCGCCGGAAAACGTTTAGGACGGCCCGGCCCGGGCTTTCGGATCGGCCCGGGCCCGTGCAGTGCTCTATTGCTGAATACTGTAAAAAAATATCGAATATCGAATGAAAAATATTTTATTGAAAGTTGAGAGAAGGAAAGAAACGAAGTCTGCTCATGTCCTCGAGCACATAACGCGGTGAGTGACTGCTGCCGTAAGACTACAAATTGTCATGCAGGAACACAAGCTGCTCCACGTGACCTGGCTTCGGTTTCTCGCCGTGATGTTACGGTGTTTCCTGCGGTTGAAAACACGCGCCCAAGGGATAGAAGTTTAACAAAGTGCTTGATTGGGCTGGTTGGTGCTGCATGGTAGACGAAGAACGAAAACAGCGCTAAGCACAAATAGAAGTTTCTGAACGAGTGGCGCGGCACAGCTGTGGTGACTGCACAGCGTGGTCAAATTTTGACATGTGAAGCCAATCATCGAGGGTTTCGCCGGCCAAAGTCGGGACGTTTTACGGCGCATGCGACATACGCGACCGAACTACGCAAGAAGTCCGGGCCTTCTTTTCGGAAGCGAAGTTATGAAGGGCTTGACAGTCTTCTCATCTCTTTTTTACAGCGAAAGCTTTTATGAGATCACAACAAGGGCCGTTTTTGGCGCCATAGTTGTCCGCCGCCGCCGCCGCCGGTGTCCGTAGCTGCTATCGCGCGAAAAAAAATCGAAATAATAAAAAATACACGCGATAGAACGAGGTTTGAAGCTGCGCCCGCTGCGTGGGAGCCCAGTATTCTACCTCAGAGCCATGCCGGTGCTTGAAATTACTTTGCAAGAAGACCCTATACAGGCTTTATGTCGGGAAGGAACCGCATTAACATATGTAATTTAGTGTGGTAGAAGGGTAAAATAGCAACCAGGCGTCACACAACGCGAATTCTGTAACCAGGCGACACAGAATGTGAATTGCGCAAGGAGTGGGTTGTTGAAAGCGTCCAACCCATTACAAAGGCATCTGCCATAATTCCTCATCGTCATCAGCCACAGCATCAACAAAGTGCACATAATGCCTTACAGGTGTTTAGCGGGTACCACGGCTCTCCGCAGAATGACGAAAAATTGCATAGTGGCTGCTTCCCTACTTTACAAAGATTATGATGATTTATAGCGTAGTAGTTTCCTCGCTCGTGCACTTCTATGGGTTACCAAGGAAGCCCATGAGGCTCCCATGATCCACTTCCTCAGAGTCTCAATAAAGTTAATTCGATGTCTCTCTTTCTCACGTGTATGTATGTTATAAAGCGTAGTGGGAGAGTTAAATAACGACCGGGAGTCACACAATGCGATTTGCTTAACTAGTGGGTTGTTTAAAGCTTCCAACCCTTTACAAGGAGCTCAGCCATAATTCTTCATCGTCATCAACCGCCGCATCAACAAAGTGCACATAATACCTTACAGATGGTACCTCGCTTCTTCGCAGATTGACGAATAATGTTGTGGTAGGTGCTTCCCAACTTCACAAAAATTATCATTTATGGCGTAGTGGGTACCTTGCTTGTGTACTTGTATTAGTAGCCACAGGAGAGTTTACAACGGACTCCAGAAATGCCGCTCTTCCAGCTTTCGCTGTGACTGTGCTGCTCTTTCCGCGCAGGTCTGCTTTTTTTTTTTTTTACGTGCTGAAATGGCATAATCTCCTTCAAAATAAACATGCGCTCGCTTTTGAACCAGTATATCCGTAAAAGTGTTAACAAAAAGGCCTACTGTAACGACGTTAGCGTTAGTTTTAGCCACCCCACCCTAACCAAGTAGCACCATTGGAAATTGTCGCAGTTTAGATCTTTGTTCTGTCGAATTATTCAAATCTTCGAATACAGCTATTACAACGTCGAATAGAATTATTCGATTAGGCATTATTCGATTCGAATTCGAAACTCGAATATTCGCGCTCCCCTACTTACCACAGCTTATCATCCCCAGACGAACGCATTGGCCGAGCGTCTCAACCGGACGTTTTTTGAATAACTATGGTAGCACAAGGTAACGGGACACAAGAAGAACACGGAGACACACACACGTGTGTGTATCCGTGTTCTTCTTGGCAAATACCAAACTTAAGCCCATTTCCTTAAAATTGGCTCCACTTATAAACAGGAGTGCTTTGCTGAGAAGACATCTTTCTAGAGGCAATATAAGCGGTATTGTATGAAAATATCGAGACCCTAGAATTTTTCTTTATCGTTACATCAATTGTGTACTGTGCCCCTCACGCGCCCACTGGCGCCGTTGACATTCACATTGATCGTACCTTCGCCTTTCCTCGTAGGCTCGTTACTCTGCGAGAGTACTTACCACGGTAGTAGAAAATACAAGGCATTGAATAGTTAGATATGTTCACATTTTACAAACGTGGATATGCAGCCCAGTGCTTAAGACACCTGCCTTTGGAACGTAGGGGCCTGGGTTCAAACTTCAGCACCGGTAACAATGTTTTTATTTTATTTTTTCACTCTAATTCAGGGGTGTCAAACACGCGGACCGCAGGCCGCATGCGGCCCACGGATGTTTCGCTAGCGGCCCGCTGCTTCACAAGGAATAACATGTTTGTGACTTTTGTAAATGTAGTACTTGCATTGCTTACTCGCCTATTGCGATTAATAACGGTTTGCGCGGGTGAGCTACAGTTACGGGACTGGTCTCAAGCATTTTTTTTGGTGAGGCCCCCCTGCAGTCACCACGTGTTGAAACATGACCGCGGAACATAACCTCTATATTTCAGAATCGTCGTTCAGATTTGAGTAATTCTTAAGAGAAGTACCGATATGTACCGAAAGCTTCAATACACATTGGTTCTTCCACTGTTCGCTAGAAAGCCTTAGGGGGTTTTCCAAGCGGATGCCGCGAAATCCTGGATCATGGCCGTAGACAGCTTGGCTCTAAAAGGGAATTTTTTTAGAGCGCGGCTCTCACCCGTTCCTGCGTTGAGCGTCGTCCCTCGTCGTAACCGAGCGAACGAGCACAGCGAAAGGTGAACGCGGAGCGCGGAGAGTATGGCGAAATTGTGAAGAGGAAAGCTGATTGCCACACGAGACTACGAGATGGCGCCGTAGTGTTTGCTATCCTCGCCACCGCCAAGATCCCCAGCAGTTCGCGCCGCTGAAACAATAGCTGAGTACTGTCGCTGATAAATAAGATCCTGCCATTCACGCCGTCGAGGCCGAAGAAGCCTATCGCCACCGCCGCCAAGCGACCAGCGAAATGTAAACGAGCGCACAGCGGCGCTCCCATTTCGTTTGAGGTAAAGTTACTGTATATGCTACCTTTAGGTAGCAGAGTTGCGCATAGGTCCGGCTAGCAACCACAGCTATGCGGTGAAGTAGCACTCCGTTTGTGCAGGTGACATGCCTATCGTGTCGGCAATTAACATGTCCGGCGTGTCGAAGACCGGCGATAAACATTGATTATCGATGACTAGTGTTAATTCAGTTCGCTACAGCGGCGGCGTCCAAAAATACAAAAATTGGCCCGAGCGTCAGCTTCTCCTCAATGCATGAATGCTAGCGGCGTTTGGAAGACAAATGCGCAACTCAGGGTGTATCTTAATCGTGGCAATTTTTTTTCTCTCTTTTACGCCAGAACCTAATCTTAAAGCAATGAAATAATTAGCTCAACATCGCACTTTGCTGTGTCGGGCTCTGATTTGTTGTGCCGCTGTGATGAAACATTAGGGTGTTTAATCGCTCAAGTCTCAACTGCAGTATAATGCAATGCAACGTTTATACAGTGGCGGGTAAACTCGGCCTTGTTGGTACGACGTACTGCTGTCACCTAGCTTCGTTAGTGTGTTCACTGTGCTTTACCAGCATCAAGTTCCTAACAGTAGACCATTCACAAGCTCGACCGACATGGAAACACCAAATCAGGCGAATGCACGGTTTGAGACGTCAACGCGGCGATGTCACAAATACTTTAGTGTAACGTTTACACGTGCTTGCATAAGGAAAGAGGAACAGTCGTTTTGGGGTGTCGACGGCAATGCCTAGAGGTGTGATTCGTCCACGTCTCTTTCACAGCTGTCACACATGTGGAGGGTTCATGTATCAGGCGCTGCACGTGATCGTTATACGTAGTTCTCGTTATGTAGAACATTTCACAGTACGGTTTCGAACACATCCGGCTGGCGCTATGCCATGCAGTTCACATTGCTTCGGACGAAGGTCTGATATAGCTGTGACACTGACAGGTGGATGCAGGGTGAGGGGGTTACGAGGATGATCACTGCTGCTCCTCGCAGGTACCTGGAAATTCATTTACAGATCTTGATTTCCACGATGGTTGACTGCGTTCAAAACACGTGGCTTCTTCATGATGAACACGTTCGGACTGAGTGACATGTCGACCGACGAGACACGTGTGGAGAAGGACTTGTGGGTCATTGCAGGGCTCCGGTGTCTTTGTTATTACACTATCCCCGCCGAAGTAGATAGCGGCCGCGCGAACGCCGCGACAGGCACCGCACCTGCAAACGGGACAGGAAGAAAGACGAAAGGTTATACACCGCAGAGCTACGTTGATGAACCTAAAATACCAGCGTAGCATGCACCACTGGATGGGGGAGGGGTGTATGGGTGATCTAGATCTACATAAAAACACCGCTAAGGTTGCGGCCCTGCCGATGACAAGTCCCTTTGGCGAAACATTGGCTCCACAAGGATGTTTCTCATGCAGCGACTTCCCATCACTTTAGCCACAGAGATCAAGCATGCGAAATTGCCAGGCAACTGTGCTAGCTAAAGAAAACCACATCTACGCTTAAAAAAAAACAGGTTTCAAGTAGCTCTGAACTGTACACAAAAGCTTAATTCTAAGCAAACTTAAACGCGCTAGGGTGTAGGGCATCACACTGCAAGCAAATATATCAGCAACAACGCGCGGGCTTCAAGCTTTATTTATTTTTTTCGTATTATACCTCAGGCTTACCGCAAGTCAAACTTAACTATAACGTATATGTGACCACGCGAAATCCCATATTTTAGTGACTCCTTACCATTACTCAGTGGTAAGGCGTGACTAAAATATGGGATTTCGCACGGTCACCTATACGTTATAGTTAGGTTGTCACTTTTTTTTTTAAACCGAACATCTGTGCGCGCAAACACGCACATATATAGGTACGTATATAGGCCTCGATTGTAGCCGACGGCAGACATTATAGTTGTGCAATATGCCTGTCCTAACCCATGGCTCATTGATCAGCTTCGGAGAAATGTTAGGACCAGTCAAGATGGCGCCAGTGGTGATTGGATACCTCACTGTACTAAAGCGAGTGCAACCAGGTCAACCTATATGCCTTTCCTTTGCCTTTCCCTCTCTTTCTCACTGTACTAACGGCTAGGCAAACATAAGTATGCGTCGACACGTGAAAAAAATAAAGAGCCTCTCTGCAAATACAATGAATAAACGAATAGTCAGTGACATCGTTGTTTCTCTAATTAGAAAATGTTTCTTGTCGCTATGTTTAATAAGTGTGCAAAAAAAATAATAATAAATAATAATAATAATAATAATAATAATAATAATAATAATAATAATAATAATAATAATAATAATAATAATAATAACTTGTCTGCGGGAGGATTGAAAAAGACAAACATCTCGATTTCGAAAATCTGGCGTCACGGGTCCTTTAAGAAAAAATCACAGTTTCGCCCCAAGGGCAAACCAAGTATTGCGATAGCAATAAATTGGAGTGTTATACGAAGTAAGGCTAGCAGTTGACTCTTTTGGATCCGATCTCACGTAACTGTACAAAACGTTGCTTTAAGGGAATACGGCTGCTCCATGGAGCGAATCGATTTTCGAGCTGTCTTCGTCGCAACGCGAAGCGGTGAATGCACAGCACGTATATGAGCCGTCTACTGATGGCTGTCGAGATAGCGCGCGCGCCAGCTCTCGCGACCGCGGCCTTACGATCAAAGCTCGCATTTGTTGCTCGAGCGACGACCAAAACGCTCCCTTTCATGCTTCTTCCACCAACGTTGGTGGAAGAAGCATGAAAGGGAGCCTTTTGGGCGTCGAGAGGAAACGCCCCAGACGGGTGGGGCGTTTCCTCTCTGCTTGAGGAGCCACCGGTCGCAGGCCTTACACGCGGGGCGACCTTATCGAATGCGCCCTTCGTGCGACGGAGAAGGCCGGCTCGTTTCTTCTATGCTTCAGCCACGTTCGTGCCCAGCGCTCGCGCGCTTTCGCTAGCGCGTAGCACATTGATACGCGGGGCGATATTGTCGATTTGGACTTTATACGAAACATGACGACGACAGCGATGGCAAAAACCCGCCGAGAATGTCCATGTAGTTGCTATCGCAGGAAAATGTAGGTTGGATTACGACACTTACGTTGTGGTGCAGCAAGACAGTGACTGGGGCCGAACGCATGAAGCTGCTTCGACTGCACCGGCGGCCGACGAGCCACGGGTCGGAGTGTAAGCGTTGGGGGTTGCTCGCGTCGTCAGCAAGCTAGGACCTGGGTTCGCGTAGAGCGTCTTCGGTCGCCTGCCCTCGCCAGCGACGACTCCAGCTTGACGAGCTCGATGGACCGCGTGATTTGGCCCTGAACCTGTAGAGGACGCGAAAACGCTTTAACTGATTGCACAGTGCACGCCTTCCCACATTCATTTAGGACAGTATATGCGGTCGACTCTTTTAAAAATGCCGGTGGGGTGTAAAGCAAGAAGTTGCACAGCTTGTACGACGTTTGTGTTGTTTAGAATTTGCGGCCATTCTTCTCTGAGCAGCAGATTACACAAGAAAATTTACTGATCCCGGGGAAAAATGCCTTCGAGATGGATGTAGCATAAATTGACGGGCGTATGCCTACGTATGTATGTGTTCGTGTATATATATATATATATACAGATATATATATATATATATATATATATATATATATATATATATATATATATATATATATATATATATATATATATATATATATACAGATATATATAATATGTTTTACAAAGAATGCACAGCTACTGTGCTGCTTGTTTGGTGCGATTTGAACAAAAGCTGAAAAAAAAAATAAACTATACAGACCGAACAAATCAACGCCAATACATGGGAAGCCCGGTTTGAAACATGAAATCTATGAAGCTCTCTCTCTCTCCCTCCCTCCCTCCCTCTCTCTCTCTCTCTCTCTCTCTCTCTCTCTATATATATATATATATATATATATATATATATATATATATATATATATATATATATATATATATATATATATATATATATATATATATATATATAATATATATATATATATACAACATTTAGTGTCACGTTATTAGGGAATCGATGCTTGTGTAATACGTACTTCAAGAATTTTAGCTTTATTTCACCTTTCATACTTCACTTTTCGATTTCGTCATACCTGAATGTATAGCGAATAAACGTGATTTTAGAGAGAACACAATAGTTCATTAATGCGTTCTCGACGACATATGAAATAAATAACATCAAACTCCCTCTAGATGAAGTACATTTAGCTTAGGAATGTAAAGTAAAATTAAGAAAAAAAAAGTGTTCAGGGAGCGGCAGGAAAAGCGCCTCACCTCTCCGTTGAAGTAGCAGAATATGACCGCCACAAAGAATCCCTGCGCAAAAAAACAAAAAAAGCAAAGGATGTTCAAACAGAAGAGTTAGCGTATATATAACGTGCTCCTATAGGCGAAATTATGACAACATAAATGTCTACAAAGAGCACCAGAGGGACCAGGAAACATTTGAAGAAGGTACAGCGCTGATGACCGCGATTTTTAAATGTGCTAAAGCTGTCTGTGCACCGCTCCCCAAAATAAGCTTAAGTTTTATGTTTAGAACAATTAAGAATCAGCTCTTTATGTCATAGCAGTGAGATCTTATAATTTCGCAACAAATGGTATTTTACTTTAACAATAATAAAACACAATATGTAAAGTTGGTACAAAATTTCTATTACGAATCGTGTATCGTGGAGGTTCTTCAAACAACTGAATTGCTCAATACGTTTAACTAAACTTGCATAGCAAAGAAAACGATTGCACGATGACAGCCTATGTTTATCAAGAACCAGAAGCTATGTACAACGCTGACAGGCATGCTAGCAACCTGAAAGATCACTTTAGCTCACTACGATAGATGTCAGTGTTACGTACTCATAATTACATGAAGAAACAAGTTAATGTTAAAATTTCAAAAGTAGAAATAAAGAGCTTCGCCGGATTTCTTGCAGATTAACGCCTCACAGCAAAGATTTTAAAGAAAAGAACGAGTCGAGATCAAACCGAAGTCATTGCAAACACAGTGTGTTGGTTTGTGCAGATGCAGTTTTCACATTTTTGCTCTCATATAACGCATAAATTGTGTGCTCGTTACTAATATCTGATGATGTAGAAAACACGGAAATTTAGAGGCGGGAAAGCACGATAATCATCGACATATCTAGGATGAAATATGTGCAGCTTTACGAATAACAACATCAACGAACGGGTTGTTCGTTGATATTGTTATTCACAGAGAGAGAAAACGACGACGTTCGATTTAACTTCAATATTTTTTCTGTCGTCCTTGGTAAATGCCGTCTTTGATAAATGGTTTGTATTGCACGCTTGTACCAAAGTGGCAGTTCGTCTGTACAGATCGCGACAGTGCTTGTTGAAAAGCTTTAATTGGATAAATTAGTTGGTTATGTACTATTGTATTCGGAATGATTACTATCAGCTGCTTATAAAAACTTTTATTTTGAAATACTTGCGCAGGCACACAAGGACAAAGAAGAGAGACAAAGAAGAGTGTGTCTCTCTTCTTTGTCCTTGTGTGCCTGCGCAAGTATTTCAAAATGAACTTGTTCCAACTAGGCCGAATCGCAGTTTTGCTAAAAACTTTTATTCCCTCAATATTGTCACGATGCTGTTCTCCCTCTGCAGATTGGATCGGCAATGTGTTATCGTCGCATTGGTTGTCAATAAGAAAATATAAAAGAACTGTCTCAAAAGTTCAAATACAACTTACGCACTGTTGGTTTAAAGTCAGATTGAGCAATATGACAAAAGTTTATCAGTGACGTTCTGTATCAAACATTCTCTTCTGTTTTTTTTATCTCTCTCTGACCCACTCCCCTCTCTCTTTAATCAGTATATCTGCTAAAGGGTGGCTCGGCAAATCCATTAATCGGTGTCCTGCAAGTTAGACGACCGTTTTCTAAAACGGAAGAAGCCTCATCCTCATGTTTATAGCCGTAAGCAACGACAGAAATCTCTACGAATCATCTGCTGTAGGTGTGTGGATGCCGTCGGCGAATGTCAGCATCGCCGCCACTCTCACTCAACGTACTTCCGCTGCTGTCACTGAGCTGGCCGCACTGCGGAGAGTGCTTGTATATATCAAAGATAAGAGACCCGATTCTTGGGTGATGTTATCCGACTCACGAGCCGCACCGCAGTGCCTGAAATCACCGCGCACGTCAGATCAACTAGTCCTGGACATCAGGCGCCTAGGCAATAATACTCATGAACTGCACCACGATGTTGTACTGCAGTGGCTACCAGCTCACTGGGCGCAGAAGGGAATGCTCGTGCTGACTCCGCTGCCAGAGCTGCACATGACGCGACATCTGAAAAAAATCAACGTCCTTTTTTAAAGAAAAGACTCAAAGACTTTGGTACCTGCGTTCGCGCGGAATCTGCAGCGAACGATATGGTGCGATGTAAGTAACCAGTACGGACCACTGCACAGAATAGACCCGACGTGTGCTTTTATATGCCACAAGGACTAACCAGGTAAGATGAAACGTGCATTTACCGGCTGAGACTCGACGTTGCCTATACGAAATATTTCAAGTGCAATATTAAGCAGTCGGACTCGCCCACGTGCACTAAATGTAATACTCGGGAAAGCCTAAAACACGTCGTCTGCGACTGTTCCTGTTACGACGCAGAATGACAGGTTCTGAAGACAGCCCTTAATTTGCAACGCGGCTTGAGCTTGGAGCTGCGGCACCTTCTCGGCCCGTGGCAAGACAACGGTTGTGCGATGCGCAGCACAAACGCGCAGTTGGTTTTTTTTTAACACCACTCGAGTTAACGAGTTTGTGAATGACTCTTCTGTGTATATATGTGTGTTTGTGACTGTATGCACTAGTTGTGTGTGTATGTGATCATGGTATACGTATATCATATATCATTACCCGACACCTGGAATAGCAAGGAAGGCGGTAAACCAGGCTAACATCCCCGGGAATTTCATTAAAGATTATCTCTCTCACTCTCTACGAACTTACATAGGGAATTATTTTGTGGCTCCACAGTGCAATCGAATGTATGGAGATTTCTTTTGCTTCCTTAATGATGGTGTGTACCTAGTTCCGAAAGAACAACACCTGCCATATATTATGAGTGCCGAAGAATTTACGTCGAATGACAAGTTCTGTCGTTTGCTGTAAATCCAATAAGATCAAATCCAATCCAATCTTTGTCTGTAGGCTGCCACTTGCGGGGCCGTGTCCTTCATTCATTACTCTTTGACACATTCACAGCGACGCATTCACACGTATGGTAGCGAAGTAATCCTCATTTTCACAGCTATGGGTATCGACTGAAAGACTGCAGGTTTCATAAGTGCAACGCTTTCCGCGCATGATTAGTGATCAGCACTTTCAAACTCTGCGACAGTATAGACCTGAATTCAAGATAACTTCATCGTAAAAATTGAACACGCATGTTCATTTCTATAAAAGAGTAATCTAGCTGTTTCACTTTTTGAGAGCACAAAAGAACAAGGACGAAAAACGACGCGGACACAGTGCTCTAATCAGCGTCGTTTTTCGTCCTTGTTCCTTTGTGCGCTCAAAAACTGAAACATGAATTACCAACATGCCCAAGCATACGCTCTTTAATCTAGCTGTCTACGCTTCATAGTGATTACGCAAAAAGGGGACTGATCGAGGCGCTCGTTTCTTTGTTCGACAGAACCTGCCTTAACTAACGCCCTTCGCGCTTAACATGCGTTACACGTAACTCAATTGTTAAGTCTGGCTTACTTGTTGACATGAATTTTCAGAAGTTTCTCTCACAAACCAATATACCCTTGGTGCGTAAATTGAAATTGTTTTTTCATACCCCGTCCGGTTAGTTGTCATATCCTATTACATATATCCGATATTTATGACGGACAAGTGGAATTTCTAATGAAGCAGCACGCTTCATGGTCATACCAAGGTTTCCGGTTGTCGGAATGACTACCTATTGCCGTATTAGCGCAGGCCGAACGCCTAAACCTTCGCGAGAATTACAGATAAGTGGCTGAAGGCAATGTGACAGCTGACAACGGATGTTGCATATAATGAGCACTGACGCACCATCCGCACAGAATGCGGCACCTCACAAAAGGAATTACTTCGGTGCTCCAACCATCTTTCTCGCAGACACCCGTTAGGTAATCTCAGTCTGCCCTATTGCCTTACGCAATGACGCTGACGCAGGTCCATCTCTATGTAGGTGGTGCTGTAAGAGCCGCGTACATTGTACTTGGGTTAGCAATTAGGCTTAGCGGGCAGTCAACCACATTCACCTATTAAATTCCAGCTGTATCGTTGCCAAGAGGCATTATTTGCGGACCGGTGTCACTGAGTTACGTCGGAGCATAGAGGGTTCAGATTAACGTCCTTCACGGATGTGACGGTCAGAAGAAATTCTCGCAACTAGAAACCACAGAAGTTTGGATGAGCTTTGTGCAAAGTACACGATAGAGAGTCAGACTGCTTATCACAAAGCCGTTAACATGCAGCTTTGTGATAAGCCGTTAACAACTTTCTAAATCCCTTGGTGTTTTGACAACGTATTCATTCGTTCTGTGATTATATAATGAGACGAGAAGTGCGATACGATGGGGAAGTTTCGCATATTATATTAATAACGCACTCTGTACCATCATGTATATCCTCTATCATGTAATCACCGCAGAAGACAAAGCTCAGTAGCAGCAGAACGAAACACACGAACTCACAAGGAGATGAAGACATCGAGTCTTTTTGCTACCTTTGTCATATAGAAGTCTGCATAATAAGTAAACTCGTTGGTAACTTTCTGCTGTACACTCAGGTAAAAACTGAAGTTTTCACTTTTTTGAAACGCACTAATAAGAGGCTCACTCTTACACATAAGTGCACAGGAAGGGATTGAAAGTGGCAGAACAAAGGTTTTCTCTGGAGTTGGATTATATCGACAAAAGGACGTGCCTCGCTCAGCTAAGTAACTGCTTTATTAATAACTACCTTACAATCATTTGTTTCTTTGTTAGGCCTCATGCTCACGCCTGGCGATGGCAGCTTTAGTCAATTCCAAAACTTAAACTAAGGACAATCGGATAAAATATTATTGTATATCATAAAGCTAGCTGTCGGGGACAAGATATGCGAAAAGAGTTTGTTACTTTTGTTGCCACTGCTCTTTTAATGTAAACCTTGTGTAAAACGTAACGCCACACAGTGCTGCAAACTACACCGAGAAAGAAATGTTTCTTACATTTTAAATGTCCCTAAATCATGTAATCAAGCATGGAAAGGTTAGCTACACTCTGCACTGGAGAAAGAAAAAAGTGCAGAAAAATTTAGAACAAAAGATTAGGTTATAGCATGATGCTTACATAGTGATACGAAAAGACGCACAGAACAGGATCAGCGGGATAATGCGAAGAATTCGCAGCTGTTTGAAGAATAATTGCTTAAATTGCCATTGGTTAGTTGTAAGTGGGCAAGTAGGAACTTGGTGCTTTGTAAGTAGCCTAAAAACAGACACATGAAGTCTCACCTGTAGGCCATCCGATGCTTTGCTGATGTACTGATATACCTCCCAGGCTCCACAGTTTGCTGGGCTTCTGTACACCGTCATTAGAAGTGCATTCCAAAGAGCGGGAACAAGACCAGCACCGCTCGTACGGCTTTTCTGCGCAAAGAAAGCAAAAGGCCTAAGAACCTTCGATGCACATGTTTGAGCTACTACACGACTCAAACAAGAGAATGCTGGGAATTGATGGAGTAATTTAAGATTGCTCCTAAACTCCGAATGAATGCGCTAGCTTGAAATGGTGGGTGAGATGGTTAAGTGTTCCTTGTGTAAAGGTGTTTATTGACGGCGCGATTGACGGCGACGATGCACAGCGACGACAGTCACGACGGAGCGCAACCTCGCAGACTCTCTCGAGCACGAGCACGAGGGGCGTGCTCCCCGAGAAGAGGCGAAGAGGGCGACCCACTTGAAGGTGCTCGAGAGGACGGCCCATTACAGTGTTCCAATGCTTCTCTACAATTACCCCGGGTACGAAAAGGGAGTCCTCTGGCGACCTAACAGCTGGTCACTATGAGCGGGTCATGGGTAGGGCTTGAGGCGCTCCACGTTGACAATGTCGCGCCCTCGACGGCGCATGTCCGAAGATGGTTCAATGGGTTCAATCAGGTAGTTGACCGGGGATGTGCGTTCGACGACACGGTAGGGGCCTTCGTATTTGGGCTGTAGTTTGGAAGAGAGGCCAGTTGCAATGGTAGGGACCGAGAGCCATACGAGCGCTCCAGGTAGGAACGTGGGTGCAGAAGTGTTGGTCTCACCACGGATGCTCTTCTGCCGCTCTTGGTCATGCGTAGTAAAGGTTCTGGCAAGCTCGCGACACTCCTCAGCAAGTCTGGCTGTGGCAGAAATAGGCGCACACTCAGATCGATCCGGCTTGTATGGAAGGATTGTGTCGATGGTGTGCGACGGGTGCCTGCCATACAATAAGAAAAATGGTGAGAAACCAGTGGTGCTTTGAGGTGCGGTATTGTAGGCGTAGGTGACGAAAGGCAGAATGGAATCCCAATTTGTGTGATCGGCGGCGACGTACATCGAGAGCATGTCGCCGAGCGTGCGGTTAAAGCGTTCCGTGAGCCCATTCGTCTGCGGGTGGTAAGCAGTAGTTTTGCGGTGAACAACGTTGCACTCTTTGAGGATGGCTTCGACGACTTCCGACAGGAAGACACGGCCTCGATCGCTCAGCAGCTCCTGGGGTGGACCGTGGCGCAGCATGAACCGGCGGAGCAGGAAGGAGGCTACATCGCGCGCTGTAGCCGCTGGGAGGGCGGCAGTTTCGGCGTATCGCGTAAGGTGGTCTACAGCGACGATAGCCCAGCGGTTACCAGCCGACGTCAGAGGAAGTGGCCCATACAAATCGATGCCAACGCGCCCAAACGGTCGGTCAGGGCAAGGTAGAGGTTGCAGACCCACCGGCGACAGGTGCGTTGAAGTTTTGCGGCGCTGACAATCGATGCAGGAGCGAACGAACTTCTGCACGTAGCGGTACATGCCTCGCCAAAAGTACCGTTGGCGAATGCGGTGGTATGTTTTCGATACACCAGAGTGCGCACACTGCGGATCAGCGTGGAACGATTCGCATATGTCAGAACGCAGACTGCGGGGAATTACTAGTAGCCACTGGCGGCCGTCGGCGTTGTAATTGCGTCGGTGAAGGAGGTCGTCGCGAATGGCGAAATGGTGGGCTTGACGACGCAACGCGCGAGTGGATGGTGTTGCCGATGGATCAGTGAGCAAGTCTATCAGTGAAGCGATCCATTCATCCTTCCGCTGTTCGGTAGCAATAGTGTGAATGTCGATGGAAGAAACGGCATTGTGAGACATTGAGCTTTGGGTATTGTCGTCAGGCAAGGGGGAGCGCGAGAGTGCGTCGGCGTCAGCATGCTGGCGTCCGTTGCGGTACAGCACGCGGATATCGTAGTCCTGCAGGCGAAGTGCCCAGCGGGCGAGGCGGCCTGATGGATCCTTCAATGATGACAACCAGCAGAGTGCATGGTGGTCGGTGATGACATCAAATGGGCGACCATACAAATAAGGTCGGAACTTCGTAAGGGCCCAGATGATCGCCAGGCATTCCTTTTCGGTGACGGTGTAATTGGTCTCGGCTTTGGTGAGCGTACGACTTGCATATGCCACGACATATTCAGGGAACCCTGGTTTGCGCTGCGCAAGGACAGCGCCAAGGCCAACACCGCTGGCGTCTGTGTGTACCTCTGTAGGGGCCGTAGGGTCGTAGTGGCGTAGTATGGGAGGCGACGTCAACAAACGACGGAGCTTCGCGAAAGCGTCGTCGCACTCTGACGACCACGAATTGAGGGGCCCGTTACTTCCGAGAAGCTTCGACAGCGGTGATATGATAGTCGCAAAATTTCGAATGAAGCGCCGAAAGTAGGAACACAATCCTACGAAACTGCGCAGTTCTTTGACGGACGTAGGTTTGGGGAACTCGGTCACGGCCCGAAGCTTGGCTGGATCAGGGAGAATGCCGTCCTTGGACACGACGTAACCGAGTATGGTCAGCTGCCGTGCTGCAAACCGGCACTTTTTTAGATTCAGTTGTAGACCGGCGTCGCTCAAACGTGTCAAAACATGCCGCAGGCGTTGAAGATGCGTGGAGAAGTCCGGAGCGAAAACAACGACGTCGTCGAGGTAGCACAAACATGTGTGCCATTTCAGGTTGCGCAGAACGGTATCCATCATGCGCTCAAAGGTCGCGGGCGCATTACACAGCCCAAATGGCATGACGTTGAATTCGTACAAGCCGTCGGGCGTGACAAAGGCGGTCTTCGGTCGAGCGTCGTCAGCCATAGGTACTTGCCAGTACCCTGAGCGCAAATCGAGAGATGAAAAGAATTCGGCTCCTTGCAGGCTGTCAATCGCGTCGTCTATTCGCGGTAGTGGATACACGTCCTTACGAGTGATCTTGTTGAGTCGTCGGTAGTCCACACAGAACCGCACGGAACCGTCCTTCTTCGCAACAAGAACGACAGGAGACGCCCAGGGGCTGTTAGAAGGTCGAATAACGTCGCGTCGAAGCATGTCGTCAACTTGCTCGTTGATTACACGGCGTTCTGTGGGAGATACGCGATATGGACGTTGCCGCAGTGGCGGCTGGGCGCCAGTGTCGATGCGATGCGTAACGGCGGACGTGCGGCCGAGAGAAGTTTGAGCGACATCGAAAGAAGAGCGAAATTCTTCCAACAGGCCCAGAAGCTGGGAACGCTGGACCGGCGTAAGGTCGTCAGCAATGGAGGAACCAAATACATCAGCGGGTGATGAACCAGACGTCGAAACAGCGCCGAGCGTACTGGAACTGTGGCAGTGCATTTCTTCTGGTTCGTCCATGACTTGTGCGTCTTCGAGGGGTTCCAGGCTGCCGAGACATTCCCCTCGCAGCAACATAACACTGTACTGAGATGGGTTGATAACAAAAATTGACGTGCTGCCCTGAGTGACTTGCACGGTCGCGAAAGGCACCAGCAAGCCTTTTCTCGTGCAAACACGGTCAGATGGTGAGAGAAGTGCAACGGCGTCGGAGAGACTGGCGCAGTACACTGACACCGCCGTTGACGAGTTTGCAGGCACCTTGGTGTCGTCTTTGACAAGGACCTTGCGCGCAGCCGACGGACCGTCTGCCGGCGTCAAATCCGCGAATGATGAGAGCTCTATTTCGGCTGGTGCGCAATGAATGACGGCGTCGTGGCGGGAGAGAAAATCCCATCCTAGGATGACGTCGTGAGAGCAGGCAGGAATTATGATCAATTCGACGGCGTACAGAGCATCTTGAATAATGACGCGGGCTGTGCACACCGCTGTAGGGTTAATACTTTGGGCGTTGGCTGTACGGAGGGAGAGCCCAGAAAGCGGCGTCGTCACTTTCCGCAGTAATCGGCTAAATTTGGCGTCCATAACGGATACGGCGGCTCCAGTGTCGATCAGGGCAGATGCGCGAACACCGT
Organism: Rhipicephalus sanguineus; assembly: GCF_013339695.2. Taxonomy (NCBI): domain Eukaryota; kingdom Metazoa; phylum Arthropoda; class Arachnida; order Ixodida; family Ixodidae; genus Rhipicephalus; species Rhipicephalus sanguineus. The sequence continues at coordinate 184,417,911 of NC_051178.1, forward strand.
CCACAAACACGTCTATCACGTTCGAGGGGCTTCGCTGAGGGCTTTCGCAGTTCGATAGCGTCGCAGCCCTTGCCTCGTGGACTGCGACGACTAGTTTTCCTGGTCGCGTGAGACCGGACGTGGCCGCATCGGCGACAGTGAGCGACGTCGTGGAGACGGTGAACGGCGGGTAGATGGTGCAGGGCGGGACGTCGGCGACATAGGCGGCGCTTGGTCATAATAAGGGTGGCTTGATGGGCTGGTGAGCGTTGACGCGACCTGAGGCGGCTGTACGCGACTGCAGTAGCGTGCGACGTGACCGGCGCAACCGCACGCAAAACAGATGGGGCGGTTGTCGGAAGTGCGCCAGCGGTTCGCGGGTCCCATCCATGTCGCAGAACGGGATGGACGAGGCGGCTGCTGATATGGGTGCATTGTGGGCAGCAGTCGGGGCCTGGGGACTACGTCGACGTATGTAGGAGGCACAGCCGCGTCGAAGGCCTGGGGTCTGACGACGGCTTCGGCGTAACTTCGCGGGCCAGTCGCAGGAATCGCTGGGGGCGGCCTGGCTACATTTTCTTATTTCCTGTCCCATGAAGCACTTTTAACTGGGTTACATTGCTGCCATCTCAGAATGTTCTCAGTGAAAAGCATATTTCTAATTTACCTCGTACGCATCTTGCCAGATACAACGACCGAAAAGACGCCTGTTTGTTTCGGAAAATGCTTCCCATCAATGGCATACGGCTTCATTGATGTGCTCCAGAGATACGTAAGGAAATAAGACAGCATAGACATTAAGCTCAGACCTGACGTGGTCGGTTAGCAAGCGTTATGCTTAGAATTAAAACGCGTTATGTTGTGCCGTGTTGTCTGTGTGGTGTCATATAATATGTATCATTATATAGCGGATTCAACTCGGGAACGTGGCGGCGCTGACAACGGGAAACAGTGAAATCATGCTTGTTATACAGATATCTCCGAGTGCTGCCGAAGCCAGTGTGCCGTCACGTCTTTAACTACAGTTCCACTAACAGACCCAGGCACAGCTTTCCAAACGAAGTTCAGAGGAAGATGGGCGGTTGTGTTGATGAGAAGAAAGGAAAACATAGAGAGAGAGGAAAGGCAGGGATGTTATAACCAGTTTAGCATAACCGGTATGCTACCCAGCACAGAGGAAAGGTATGGGGGAGATTTAAAGAAGAATAGAGAAAGAGAGGAAGAGAGGGAGAGTACACACACACATAATGTCACAGAGCAGAGCGGCAGTCTTGTGCGGTAACCGGTATCATTATGAGTCAACAGCCGCTCGCGCAAGTCTGTTGGCCTTAGAAATTTTAACAATGCCTTGGTTGATTTCATTCTCGATTACTTTTCCGGGTGACATCGGAGAATAGTTGCTAGCGACATCGGTCTGTTGTCAAGGCGAGCGAGAGCAATTGCGAGTGATCGTCTCTGCACAGTGTAGCGAGTGCACAGTGTAGCAGCCCTATACGAAACGAAAATGACTTTGGTATTGATGAGAAGTGGTTGAACAACATATGTCGCTGGAGCCAACGCTTTGACATGGGGACTGCCCTGAGGCAAGTAGCCTGGGAGTAGCCAGAAACGTTTTTAGGGGAGGGGTGGGGTCAATGACATTTTATGTGCGTTAATGCGTGCGTTTGTACGTGTGCGTGTATATACACACATGTAAAATTGAAAAATTTTGGAGTGGGATGGGGGTTGAACCCTCCCAACGCCCCATGACTACGCCAGCGCCCTGGTCGAAACCTAAGTCCCGTAAAGCTTCCTTACTAACGCACATTTAGATGCGAGTATCTTATGGCGGAGTTCAGTCCGGTGGTGGTGGCGGTGGTGGTGTGCGGCGTGACCACCTTTACTGCGCATGCGCACACCCTCTCCACACACCTCCTCTCCACTCACCCTCACCATTCCTCCTGTAATCTACCCCACTCCCACCCCCCTCTCCACTCACCCATTCCCCTTCCCCTCTCCCCATTCCCCTCCCCACTTTCACTCTCTCCACTTTCCCTCTCCCATAGCCCTCTCCACTTTCCCTCTCCCCTCCCCCTTTCCACTCTTCCTCTGAAACGCGGGCTAGACCAACGGCTAGACATGCCGGAATTTTCTCCTGCGATACGCCGCGATGAGCACCAGCGCGTGCGCGTCCCCTCCCCCTCTCTCTCCTCTCCTACGCTGCCCCCCTCTCGCACGCCTGTCGACCGCGTTCCCCGCTCGCCCTGTGAGAATTAACGGCCAGGCTCGGGCGCTGAGCCGTGCCCCCACGACGGGACGCAGAAAATAGCGCCCCTTTTCATTTCTTCTTTCTCGAACCACTCTCTCTCTCGGCCATGCTAGAGGGAAGACAAGACGCGCGTAGCGTTCTTCTTCGCGTTCCATGACGCGAGGACGGTAGCATGCCCCACGAGCGCCAATGGAACGCGATCGTGCAAGTGCTCCGACTTCGCATCGCCTCATGGTCCCCTTTAGCGGGAAATGGTGTAATTTTTTCATCTGGTAAAGCTGATTATTTAGGAGTCCCCTTAATTATTTGTCAAGCAAACACGTTTAGTTACGAGACATATAACCTTTAATTTAATCTGAGTTATTAAGTGCGGCATGAGAAATTCCTTAGCAGGGTATGTCGCTGGAGTCCACCTTTCGACAAGTGGTCTTTGTCTTCTTCAGGGTAACAACATAGCCACTTCTCTAAACGTTGGCTACAGCGTTACCCCCTGCTCAAGGATTTATCTCTTCAGGCCTGTACCTTCTCCGAAACATCTGCCTTGTTTGGATTAGTGCGGCATGTAGCACATGTTATCGTTTCAGTGGCTCTCCTCTACGAGCTTTACTAAGCATGTGCGACGAATGTAATCACCGCACTACGCAGAGAGCTACGCTAGTTATACGCGGTATTTCAAGGGGCACCTATGCGTGCACTGGTAGGAGCGAGATATTCGCTGCATATTTGCGTACAAACGGACCACTGAAACTGCTCAAGCGGGGGCGAGTCCACGCTATTAAGTTTCATAAAAGTACTGGTTATGATTCCGCGAGCCGGAACTAAGATGCCGGTTCGCTGTACTTTTTGGGTGTACGGTTACTTCCTGCGCGTAGGGGTCCGCGGTCCCACATGAACGTAAACCTTAGCCGTCGTCTTCGATGCGTATGCAAATAAGTGTCCGGTCTGAGATGACGTCTCAGTACCCACTCGCTGTTTATTCAGAATCAAAGAGCTTTCGCGTCTTGGCAGTGTAAGAACAAAGTGTTAATTCCCCGAGAAGTAAGTAAATTTAGATGTAGGCGTTGAGGAAGAGCCCTGGGTTTGTGGTACCTTACTGGGAAAGAAAACAAAACGAAATTAGGCTCGCGGAAGACGTTGTGCGAGTTTACTATAGGAAAAGTATAGTCAGCTAGGCTAAGTGAGTACTTACCGATGTAAACAAAGTTACTCGCAACTAAGTACTTCCTGGGGAAAGCAACCGCACTGGATACGCATCGATTAATAAATGGAACGCATTGTTAGCATTTTTTTCTGCGTTTGCACTTCTACAGTGAATTTTTCTGTGAGTACAGGTTCTCGGAAAAGTCTTCCATTACTTCTTTTCCCCAGTGAACTTATAACTGTTCCGTTGCGCACACTTCGTAACAGGAAGTTCTTGTTAATCATTTCCATATAGCGTTTTGTATTTCCTTATTTCTAAGTGTTCAACCGCGTTGTGAGCGCTTTAGAATTACTTACCGAAACTGGCTAGGTTCGCTGGCGTGAGTGCTTCTGAGCTTGGTGACGAGGACGCGAATGATGTTGCAGAGGAAGACGAAGTTTGCCTGCAAGAAAATAGAGAAAACAGTTAAAGCGCAACAAGTACTTGCCGGTAGAAACTTAGCTTACATAAAAAAAAAATCGCAGCATATTCACGGAGTGAATGATGATGGGTGGGCGAAGCTGCGGAGGTGAATCTTCCGTGAATTCTGCCCAGTACATAATCACCGACGTGAGATCGGGCGCGTTTATACTAAAGGCTCGATGAGAGTTATGACGACTTGCAGCTCACTTTAATTTTACATGTACGCTGTGAATTTTCATTGTTTAATCACGCACAGGAGAAATCGCACACACGCACTACCTTGGAGGTCAAAATCCAGTGCCTATATATACGGGGTGGTCAGTGAACGGTTGTGCAGCGCGAGCGGTCGGTTTTTAAGAAGCTTGCAAACTGTATATTTTATTATATTTTTTTATTTTTACTTTTTTGTTCTTTGTACGGTATACATTTGTTTTGACTGCTGTACGTGTGTACATAGGCAATAAAGAAAGAAAAAGCGCGAGTGGTCGGTTTTTTCAATCAAGACGCTGCCTCGCGACGCTGCCCGCGTCGGCGCCGCTGCGCCGCGAGGCAAGATAAGGGGGGGGGGGGGGGGACCGCAGGAGAGGAGAAACATCTGGCGTCTTTCGTTAAGCAGCTGGCGTCTTTTCGTTTTGCTTTAGAAACATCTGGCGTCTTTTCGTTTTGCTTTTAGAAAACATCTGGCGTCTTTCGTTGGTTTATTTCATCAATCAACGGCGTTTTGAACAAAATTTTTATTGTTTAATCACGCACAGGAGAAATCTCAGCAGGCACTACCTTGGAGGTAAACAATGGCTGCTAATGCTAATGAGAGACAGAAGAAGTCGGCTTTTAGCTAAGACTTACACTTCTACTTTTACTAACGTTTCCTACTGGAACATGCCAATGGCTGCTAATGGGGAATGAGAGACAGAAGAATTCGGCTTTTAGTTAACGCGCACGCTGCGAATTTTTATTGTTCAACAACGCACAGGAGAAATCTCCCACCGGCACCACCTTGGAGGTCAAGATCTGGTACTAGCGTTAAGACTGGTTACGCACTACGACGGGGACGAACGGGTGCCGCTTTAAGGAGCTTCGTCCCTGAAACGATAATCATTGAACAAAGGTTACGGCGCGCACACAACGCTCATGCATTCCATAAGCTCTCTATGCGGGTTTTTTTTACCGGCAAGCCAGAATGTTCTTGCTCGCGACGCGTCGTACCAGTTCAACTTTAGAGTACCGCGACTATCAATATTAACGCCGAGATTGAGCCACGCAACTCTTTGTAATGGAACGAATAGCTAGATGACCTTTTTTCGTTGAATTACCTCGATGAGTAGCTGGAAAAACACTGGAGAAGCTTTTTTTTTTTTTTCGACGATGACACACACGTTTCTTTGAACTAGGGACGGGACAGCTGGAGTTTTCAGTGGTCCCGCAGTAACAGACCTCCCACTGTTGCATGTGTTATACGTGACATTATTCAATATGTGAACAATTTGATTCAGGTTATTGTTTCTTTAATTTGTGTGCTTTTTCATAGAGATAAATTAAGAGTTTTAGCGTTCATATGTGAAACGCATATACTGTTTCTGCTTCTTTTCTTTGTTTGTGTACAAGTTACGTGTACAATAAAGCTTGCCCTTTATGGGTATTTAAATACGAAACGGTCAGCTGTAGTTCCCAGTGATCCCGCGCCAACACTTTCCCACACTTGTGTGCGTATATGCGACGATTTCAAGTATGTGAACAGACCTGTTACTTCTCGTGTTGCCTTTAAAATGCGTATGCTTATGGACGAACAGTGTGATATATTACAATGTGTTAGTACGGAATTGCGAAACTTACATACTGTGTTTGTATAGTCGTTGCTATTCTTGACGTTACATACAACAGGTCACTTTTACATTGAGACTTCCGTTCATAATTACTGTCATAGTAGAGTATATGCTCTAAACATAGTAATGCTATCGGAGAAACCCACAGTACTTCTGTGCCCTCATTACCAGGGTCCTTTAATATTTTTGACCCACCTATTACACTTTTACGAAAAATGTGACAACTGCCTGATACACATTCGCTGTATTTGATGAATCATTCGCTAAGATTGGCTTATATTTTGAAGATTGTTTTTTCTAATATTCCGTACATGTGAATCTGTATTTTTGCGAAGTGCCCGGTGGAATGAAAAAGATACTGCGTGAATAATATTCGTGATTCTTTCACATGACAGTCACGAATAACCCCTTAAAGACCACCCAATATAACGGCGTGGTTCATATCTGGTTCCCCGTATACAGTTCATTATTACTGGCGCTACGGAAGGAGGCTTCACTTTGTAATTGACCTTAGTGGTGATTCAGCGGCGCGCGAAAAACTCCATTCTCTATATGATGAATTGTTGACGAGGAGACGGTCAATATGCGCGAGGTTGGTTCAGTGGGTGTTGTTCGTGAAGGCCGTCGACACTGCGACCTTGCGTTCAGAGATGAATAATAAACTGCGTGCAGCCCAGGCCACTTTCTTTACGACGCACTTATAGTGTCAGGAACCAGAGTATTTTACGCCCCTTAGGGTAATAAATGATCCCACCTTATCCTTTTAATTTCATACATCTGCACCCTTTATTGCGCGTGTGCTTGCGGACTCTGCAGCCATTTTTTACCTCCTATATTTCGTGATTTTTCAAGTTGCTCAGCCCTCAGTGGAACTATTCCCTTACTGTAAACAACAAATGCTTACTTAAAAAAACAAAAAATATGGCGTGTCTTTGCAGGCACACATTACTGTGACTGCCGCCTCGCCGAAACCAATAACCTGCTATATTTACAGGCAGTTTTGCAGCGTAAAGATGTGAGAACAATGTATTATATGCACCTTGATAATGACTTTAACTCAAGGAATCCAAGAAGGACAAAAGTTTAGGGAAATATAGAGGCTTGAAAGTCTGAGAAATCATTGAACAAGGAACGTCGCTGGAGCAATCGTTTCGACGAGATGGCTTTTCCTCTTCAGTTACGGCTCGGCAAAGACAAGTCCGCTTGTCGGAACGTAGCCTCAAGCAATATTGACTGTTTAACGAGTTCTCAACACTTATAACGCAAGGAAGATATCAGATTCCATCGGACGAGAAAAGAAACGCGTACAGCGATGCTTCTGAAAATGTTCAAGATTGATTATTGGCAGTTTCGTGTGCTCCCCCATGTGTGCTTGTGATTCGGTCACTCTGTCTTTTTTTTCTGTCTCTCTATTGGCCCCCTTATCCCTTCGCCCAGTGCAGGGTAGCAAACCGGACGAGCGTCTGGTTAAGCTCCTTGTCTTTCCTTGCTTCTCTATCTCTCTCTTTGTGGATGTGCACTTAAACCACTTCTTTGTGAAGAAGGCTTGTACGCAATGGTTTGAAGAAAAAACGCCAGGCCTGCGCTGAAACCGCAGCACAGTCACAGCGAAAGCTTGACGAGCGGCATTTCTGGACTCCGTTATAAACTAACTTGTGGGTACTAATACAAGTACACTAGCAACGTACCCACTACGCCACAAATCATAATTTTTGTGTAGTTGGGAAGCACCCACCATGCCATTACTCGTCATTCTGCGGAGAAGCGAGGTACCGTCTGTAAGGCATTATGTACAGTTTCTTGATGCGACAGCTGATGACGATGAAGAATTATGACGGAACCTTTTGTAATGGGTTGGAAGTTTTAAAGGACCCACTAGTTTCGTAATTCGCATTGTGTGACGCCCAGTCGTTATTTCACTCTCCCACCACGCTCTATAACATACGCTAACGTGAGAAAGAGATAGCGAGAGAGAGGGAATTAACTTTATTGAGACCCTGAGGAAATGGATCATGGGAGCCTTATGGGCTTCCTTGGTAACCTATAGCAGTGCACTTGCGAGGAACCCACTACGCTATAAATCGTCATAATTTTTGTGAAGTAGCGAAGCATCCACTATGCAATTTTTCGCCATTCTGCGGAGAACCGTGGTACCTGCTAAACACCTGTAAGGCATTATGTGCACTTTGTTGATGCTGTGGCTGATGACGATGAAGAATTATGGCAGAGCCCTTTGTAATGGGTTGGAAGCATTCAACAACCCACTGGCTGCGCAATTCGCATTGTATGAAGCCTGCTCAGAGAATTCGTGTTGTGTGACGCTCGGTTGCTGTTTTACTCTTCTACCACGCTACACTACATATGGTAATGTGGTTCCTTCCCGACATGAAGCCTGTATGCGGTCTTTTTGCAAAGCACTTTCAAGCACCGGCATGGCTCTGGGGTTGAATACTTGGCTCGCACGCAGAGGGCTCAGGTTTGAACGTTGTTCCATCGTGGAATTCTTTTCTTATTTCGTTTTTTTTTCCTTATTTCGAGCGATAGTGGTTACGGACACCGGCGGCGGCTGACAACTACGGCGCCAAAAGCGGTCCTTGTTGTGATCTCATAACAGCTTTCGCTGTAAAACCCTTACAGACTTTCCTGTCACTCTTCACAAACACTTCACCGCAAAAGCGCTAGTGCATAATTTTCTAGTCTGTCCGTCGCGTCACTGAAACACGCTAGGCCGCATAAACTGTGAACGGTGTGCATTTGATAAGTAGGAATCTTCTCTGAAGCACTGAAGGCTATTCCAGTGGGTGTCAATTTTAAAAGAAAATAAAATCTGTTCGGCTTCGTTTGGTAAAAGCAACTCTTTGAGTCTCATCACCGAGTTTGAGTGAGTGTGCAAGATAAGTCTTTCATTTGTAACCCGAGTTTATGGAAATTAAGCTTCAAACACTTCCAAACTGCACTGTCATCATGTTACGCGCAAGTTCTTGCTACCTCTTCGAGTGGAATTGTATGTGAGGCAGTTAAAACACGGGATTACAAACAGCGAGAAATTTCTTTAGAGTATAGACGATATTGAAAGCTTCCCATAGTTTTTTGATAACGCAAATATCTAGAATATGCTGGTATCCGGATCAGCGTCCGCATAAATGCTTTTGTGCCACTAGACCAGGGGTGTCACTCACCTCAGCTAGCGGGCCGCAGTCACGAAATTTAATGCCGCAACAGGGGGCTTGGGGGTTGGACAAAATACCAGCTAACGTCGCCATTTCAAAGAATCCCGTATCTCACATATCCACATATCTAATATCTGCCATATCTCACATAGCCCATAACTTACATACGGGATTTTTCTGAAGGTGATTTGACGTCAGGGTTCGAGAAACATATCGATGCGGACCTTCAGAATGGCGATAATCTGGACGGGAATTCTGAAATATAGTTTTCGTTCCACGCTTATGTTTCAACGCATGGCCGTATGTAGTGCCTCACGAAAAAATCCTTGAGACCAGTCATGTCTGTGTAGCTTACCCTAACAAAGCGTTATTATAGTCGCGATAGGCGAGAAAATAGTGCGACTACTATTTAGCAAAGTTGAACGCTGATGAACCTACATACTAAAAAGAAAAACAAAAAGACATGGTTGATCCCTCCGTCATAGGAATTGGTATAACACGAAAGTAAAACGGGTCTCGCCGTTAATCTGCCGGACAAACAATAAAGTTCTTTCATCCATGCATTCACAAAATTAGTTGAATGTTTACAGTAAATTGATATAAGAGAGCTTTCACAATGCCTATTGGTGTTTGGCAGCTATAGCGCCGTTTAACGTGGATGCACCCATGTTGACGCTTGGTGGCACATCTGCAACCAGATGACTAACGCCCATAATCAACGATTAAGCAAACCTTTGTGGTAGCTGTAGTAGTTAAGGGTGGGAGCGTAATCAGAGGAAGCGGTGTGACAGCCAGAACAGCGTCGCTGACTGGACGCAGAATTTGGGAATACGGCAAGGCGGGACTAGAGGGAGACGCAACGCGCGTGGGGTCGACCCTCTCCGGTAGCGATTTTTCGCGGGGCGAAGCCACGCGACGCAGGCGCGCGTCGCAGAGATATTTTTAATATGGATGGATGCTATGTGGCGAGGCCGAGGCTTTGGCTAAGGTCGCCACCTCGTGGTGTGTTAAGGCGCTCACAAAATTGCACTTCTCCTATCGGAAACGCGCCAAATGGGACGCACGCGCAGCAACGACGCGTTGCAGGGGCTGATCGCGGAGGCTGCGGTCATAATGCATTACCTCATTTTACCGTTCCCAGACGGTGACACCGCCCCGCCGACCAAGAGCACCGGAGAGGATAGTGTGAGGTATAAAAGGCGCGTTTGTAAGGACACCAGAGTGTGTGACACAGGCGCAGTGGATAGCATGCCTGGAATCTGTTGTCGCGACCGAGAGGTCTTGGGTTCGACTCCCGTTGATGGAACTTTTTCTTTGCCGTCTGATTGTGTGCATTTTCGACTTTATTTCCGTGACGGAAATACGTCACTGAATTCTTGGTGGACCCCGGCATAAAACACTTTCATGTTAAAAGCTAGCAGTTTTTCTGTGTACGAATACAACCGATGAGCGAAGGTCCTTAGAAATGGGACACACACGACTACGCCCCTGATCTCGCTGCTGGCTTTCATGAAGGTGGTGGGGTGGGGAGAACGTCTGCTGCGCTCGGTAGCGGGAAGGACTGAGCGAGTGAGTGTGTGGCGCGCATAGCGCAGGGAGAGGGGTGCGAGCGGTGATGCGGCGGGGAGCTTCGACGGCGGCGACGGAACGCCGCGCGCAGCGTTTCATTGTCCTCTTGCGCCGGCGCCGGGTGGAGAGAGAGTCAGCTACTGCCTTCGGCAAAGCGCCCGTAGTGCGCTAGAATGATGGTTGTCATTTCACAACCCACGATATAAGTGGTGAAAGTGAAGACCAGTAACCAGAAAGTGACGGCCAGTATAACCAGTTGTGGACAGAGCTAATTTCTTTTAACCTCGAATTTCTGGTGCTCTAGAACCGAACCACTCAAGGCCTAAACATTTCCTCTTAAATCACCGGCCACTGCAACCTAAAGCGATGCTTAAGAGAAGGGAGCTTCGACGGTGACGGCGGGGTGCGAGCCTAAGGAGCTTCGCTCCTAAAAAAGAAAAAAATGTATAGGACGACGACAGTATGTGCGGTCCACGTGTGTGAGACACCTGCACTATAGACGAACAGCGGGCAACACATATTCTACGGAAAAAGCGAATGACCATTCTGAAGCTTTTGAAAACTGTACTTAAGATGTATCAAGGGCAGTTCCAGATTTCGCTCACTTTCGTTTTTTTTTCTTCTTTTTTTCCTTTTGCAAAGGCCGATAGTACTGATGTGAGAGACGCCTTTTAAATCATCTCGTACGCAGTTGGCACGGATCACTGAGGGGTGAAATGCCAAAACAGGACTTACAAATAGACAGAAAAGACCCGGAGCCAGCGTAATCCAGTTGTATCCCTCTATGTTGTCCATCCAGCAACTGCAACAAGAACAGAAAGTAAGCTCGATGTGCTGAGACAGCTTCTATAGTACATCAATGCATCTACAAAGCCGGCCTACAACGGGTGATATAGATAGCAGAGATGCAAGGCTAATGCCAGCGCATAGAAAAGCCAGCCGGTAGCCAGTCAAGGGCACGCAGTACAAGCATTCCCGCAAAAAGAAGCTCTGTAGAGAAATCAGTTTGGTTCCATGGAAGGTTATAGGTTGCTTACTGATGAATTTGTGCTCAAAGTGGTGTATTGGGCATGACGATGGCATCACACCAGCGGCGGACAATCACGTGCTAGCAAAGCAAGCTCCGCGGAAACTAAATCGTTACTGAATACTGCGCCTGGAATACCAATTTCTCAAAGCAGATTAATAGAATAATCGTAACAGGTGTGTAGCAAGAAACATATTCCAAAAGATGGGTAGATTCGAGATTAATTTCCTAATTGATCTGGAACACACACACACACACATATACACACACGCACACGCGAACACACAAATTCAAACGCTGGACGTACGAAGGACGCCATAGAGTAGAGGGATTCTGGAATAATTCGAACGTCTGGCATTCTTTACCAGGCTGCCTAAGTACCTTTAAAAATCAAGCATATGCACGCGTTCTCAGACCTACAGCAGCTTGCCATACTCTCACATTTCCTGCCTTAAAAGAAGCATCGCCAATAATTGCGGAACTTTCCTTGTTTGATGCGTTATACGAGATGCGTAGTAAGCTTTCCCAGTTTGCCTTGTGAACTAAACAAGTTGCATTGTTAATATTTGTTCATAATTATAGTAATTGATGAACATTATAGTTTTATTATTGCAAATAATCCACGAAGTACATTGAAACAAAAGAGTGTTAGCAGTGGGCACTCAAAAAAATCTTAGACTGAAAGTGTTAGGCATCTACAATACATCAGAAGCGTGTCTTGAGTGTCCTTAAAGCAATGAATTGAGTCAAATAAGGCCACAAGTTTTTATTGAGCTTAATTCTGAGGATTAAGCTAGGTATTACCGGAATGCATGAACGTTGGCTTAGCTGAATGCATGAACGTTGGCTTAGCTGCAAGCTGCATGACTAAATGCATCGTCCAACGTCCATTTCACAAACACCAGCAACACGAGCACAAGCGCAGCAACAAGCAGATAGAGCACAGCACAGTGAAGAAGCCAGACCATATACGCTGAAATTTTTGTCTCTGGGTACTTACCTCGACGATTTTCTGTACGGATGCGAAACGGACACAACACAGTTATTTAAAAAGATGAAGGTATAGACCATATCACATGAATATATGAAGGCTGCCTCGAAGCAACTCCGCTCAATCACATGCACAGTTTACGTAAGTACACGAGTTTTGAAAGAGAAGGAATATGCATGTTCATGGCCCACGTAAATATTGATAGGAACGCACATTAGAAACCCCATAGTCGTTTTACGTTATGAAATACAGGGATTTTTGTATCTACAATTCCTTTGAATAACACTGACGCAATGGTACACACAGAATAAGAGAAAGTGGAGCTCTAGTTGGAAGGAATTTGTTATGGAAGAAGTTTGATGCCGGCATGGACACTAGCGTAGGGAAACATGGCATTTATGTATACTGCAGGCCGAACTTTTTTCGATGATCATTTCGTCCACAAACGGCTGAAGCAAAAACACCACGGCATCTATTACAGAATCAACTTGTCGTGTCTTGATCTGTCAAGTAAACCTGTCACGCGGTAGCGCTTCATTACGTTGGCTATCGAGAACTTATCGTGGTGGCTTAGCGTCAGTGACTTTGAGCTGCAACAAAGGAGTCTGCGCGACCACATCCGGGCCACCGAAAGGCACAACCAACCGTGCGCCTGGCACTGTGTGGGCGCTAAAGAACCCCAGATGGTTAAAATGAGCCCGAAGTCCCCCACCACGGCTAATCTCAAGGTCGTATCCGGCTTTTAGTACGTGCGTAAAATATAAATTATACTATGCTGCAGGCCACATTGAATTGCTTTGCCCATATTACCAATACCAACTCAGTATGATAGCATAAAAAATATAAGCGTTCTCCTGCTGGTGGAAGGAAATAACAAAAAAGAAAAAAAAGACGCAGCTCGTCATGTCTTTCGCGTAATATTTTTGTTGACGCTGCTTCATTCGGTGTTCCTCAATTAATGCTCCTAGATTACTCGTATGTACTTGTATAGCACAATCGTACTTATGTAACGATTTTGATTACGAATGAGATTTGGCCTCTTACGACGAGCTCTTTATTGTTGATCCGCTATAGCTTTGTGACGAAGCTATACACAGGCAATCTATGTCCCTAAATGAGATCAACGATATATGTTCACCACGAGATATATAACCTAGTATTGGCGATATGCATGCCACGCAGGATGGACCGGTTACATGTTATTTACGTAATTCCGCAATACCAATATACAGACGAACATATTAGGCAAATGCGTCGCACGAAACAGACGCATACCTTATTTACTCGTGATGACCCTATACTTTGTTAATGTTTTTGAAAAGGGACTTCTACGTTTCACGTAGCGCAAAATTCGATGCACCTAAGCTCCTGAGCCGGTGTGGTGCTCAGCACGTGTTCGCATTATCTTGGAGTGATTGGATGACGGTTCAGACTCCCTTAAAATTGTTGGACATTCAATCATAAAGCAAGCAATCACTTTTGCAGTGAAGGAGGCTAGACAGTCGACGCGACCCGTCGCTGCTCGTCGATTGCGCACTTTTGTTGATGCCAACCGGCCGTTTACCATTTTGCAAATACTTTAATAATTATTTTGATGCTCCACCTCGGCATTTAGAAACTTCATCTTCTGCAACGTACCTGTCTAGGTGTTTTTCTCTCTTTCTTACGTACCTTCCCCCAGTTAACGTGAGCTTCTCTAACGAGATTGGTTTCTACATACACGTAACGACATACGTATATACAGACAGTATTTACGTAACTATACATACATGTACTGCATCCAGTATGCATAACAATGAGCGAGGCATATAACAGCGGCACAGAGCTGCAACGTTACGTGATTAACTTACGGGTGGCCGGTCCGTAGGGCCCGTAGTGCTGCGCTCATGGCGACGAATATTGCGGGGCAACCTGAATGCAAAGAAAGAATTCATTTGGCGCGCCTTTTCAGTGACTACACGCGGGTTGCCGAGCCAACAGCTGGCGCACAAGAACTAAATCATTGTTACCCGTCTAATAAAGCCCGTGCCGCTGGCGTAATAGATGCAAGTGGAGCAAGCGCTTGGAGTCCCCAGACCCCATGGAGAAAGCACGGAATACATTTCCCGGAGCCCGTCTGAAGCATTTACACGAATACCGCGAACATGGCAAGAAGGCAGAATTTGCCGATGAACTTACAACACAGCGATACATTCGTTTATTTAAAAAAAGGGCTGTTTCACAATGGCGGATGTAGCAGTCAACAGATTTTGTTTGTGACAAATCACCTAAAAAATGACCTGTGGTCGAAGACGTTGCAGCTTGCGAGTGGCAGCGTTTTTTTCCCTACAAGTAAAACAATGCGCATGCTAGATGCGGCGTTAAAAACTAATACCGCAGCAACTCTAAGATAAAAGAAAGTGGATAGAGACAGCTGAATTTAAAGTAAAGGTGACGAAGTAGCACACAAACGTCTAAATAGGTTACCAATTCAAGTCACAAAGTCAAGGTTAGAAAGACTGTACATGCAAAGGTTCGAAAGAACAGACTCTTGTATAAGTTAATTTTTCATAACAGCACAATAAAGCGTTTGATGAAGGGAGTTCTATTATTATTTGCAATAAAAGAAGGAAGTAAGAGTGCTCTGAGAATTTTTTTGTCAGCCAGAACGTGAGTTTGCTTACACTTTCTGCTAAACAGAACATTATAGAACAATTTGATACGCCTACGATGATCTGGAACTGAAGTTAATGATAAACGCAATGGTGCTACCTCGTCTTCCTCAACATTAAGTCTTCGAGAACGAACTCCTGCATAGTTTCGCATATGTCCAGTATAAGACTGCTTACTAGCAGATATTCCTACTGCACTCTACCGAACGAAAGGCAATAGCTTAGCATCTTCCCAATATATGCGGCATATCTTTTCTGAACAAGTAGAACCTGTTATCTTTAAACGCTTTGAAGTCTTGGCGAACGCAAGGAATCAAAGTAAATGTTGAATAGTTTCTTACCCCAACCGATGACATAAAAGACGAGCAGTGATTTTTGCTCAGCGAAGGCCGATGTGATGAGCCTATGCAGGTAGAAGCCTTCGCAGAACATCCAAGCGTACTGGCACAACCGGAAATAGCGTGAAAGGGTGTACAGCACCTTGCATAAGTTCTGCTCCAGAAAGCATGCGACGAAGAAAGAAAGTTGAAATGAGTAACTTCTTTTTGTGTGTCTCGTTAATTGCGACAGTACGGTACAATTTTCTTCTGTGGATCACGATGTTCCAAAATTGTACTCAGGAATGCACTTCCTGAGAAAACAGCATATAAAAATAGAGAAAATCGAAAGGCATCGCGTTTACAAAGAGTTAACTAACCGTAATAAAAATAGTTACATATAAACTGAACACTAACAACTTTGAAACGTGTTTGTTATCTTTTAATGTTTTGAACACATTGACACGTTTACAGAAGTTTGCGAGGCCCTTCGTGCACCTTCACTTCTTCAATGCTTTCTTTTATTCATCTACGGAACTTATCAAAAATGTGTAACATTCCCATGTTTCGTATGCTGTTCCATCTTATCAATATCTTTTGTGAGTTTTTTGTGATGCTATGCGAAGTATCTGGGGCCCATAAATACCGCCATCATATTTTGTATAACATAACAATATGAAAAATACCTTGATATCAAGTTGTCAACACACGAATCATGTTTGATGCTGGGTGAGTACATGGCCTGTAACAATCATCAGTACTCTCTTCTCATGCTGGAATGCTTCAGCTTTGAGAAGTGTGCGTGAAAGGTCACTGACGCAGAGAGGTTATGCAAAAAAAAAATCTACACTAAAAAATGAACGCTGTACCGATGCACAGGAGATGTAATGCACTCGAGATAATCTTATCATCAACGTGGGACTAGAACTACCGTATACGTCTTTTATCTCAAAGTAATGAGCTCAATGTTTTCGAAAAATCAGGAGAGATTGTTACCGCTTTCTTTTTGTTTCAAAGTGTAGGGCTAAAATATGAGGTATTTCCTTAGTTATTAAAGGTAGTTATTAAAGACGTCAGAACTACCCATCGTATCTGGTGATGGTAAAATGTTGAAAATACCGGGTTCTCGTTGACGCGTATGTTCTTCTCCTCGTTGACGTGGTCCAGGATGAAGACCGAGTCTACGAGGATGACGCTGATGTCGTACAGCACCATGGCAACGCAGAAGTTCTTGTGTAGAGCGATGCGGTGAACCTGCAGCTGCCTGCCAATGAAGGTGAGAAACTGTAAGGAGGTGAGAAACTGTAAACTGTTTCGTACCTACAGGTGCAAACTGTAGGTACGAAAACCTTCTTGGGATAATAGTGCCATTAACTGAGATCCAATAGAGCAGGGACAAATTCTGCGCCTACGTAACCGAAACTAAGGTAAACTGCGGAGAAATATAGAACAAAGCCGCACTTTAATTCACCGGCGCCAAACTATTAGCAATAAGTACTCGTAAAACGGGCAGCGATATTAGTTTCGGCAATTCAGTGGCCGCTTGTTCTTGACAAAATCAAATATTTGTTTCAAGGAAACATCTTGAAACACCTTGCGCCGTGGGTGCTTTAATTTTCAGTCTGTGCCTCACTACAAAATGTTCCCATTATCTGCACAGTGAAAGTGCATTTTAATTAATGTGCTGGAGTTCAAAGCCATTAGGTGGACCGTTAAAATCATAAGAACTACCTTATAAATCGGCGAATAAAAGCGCCGAGTACACTTTATATTTTACAAGGTACCATACATCAGTGCTATCAGTAAAGCATACGCTTTTTTTATTTAAGACATTCCTTGTCTGATGAAGTTTTCATAGCATAGATCGTTGTTCTGAATATATGCAAGGCAACCGTATTGTATACGGTTACGTTGCATACATTCAGAACAACGAACCTTGCATATATCCAGAACCATGCATGCTAACTCTTTTGTTTTCTTAATGAAGTAATGCTAAATTCCGCCCTACGTGTACAGAGACTTGCTCTTGTTGCCCTTTGCTGCTGCTTGAGGCTATAGAAGCCCTTTACCCTGCCTGTATGTCTGTCTTGTAAGTTCCAATGCGTCCCGATGCAGGGAGAATAGCTCCTGCGACCACGTTCACAGTACATTCGCTGTACAACAGAGCTGTCTGTGTTTGTCATACAACAGCATATAGAATACTTATATTCATATTTGATGGGTCTATTTGATGGTTCTGACGTTTCATTTTATCTTGAGACTTGTACAGTGCATTGACTCGAAAGAAGGATAGACAAGCCATAGTCCAGGCGAACGCGTTTGATCAACCCCATTTGAGGCTCACTAGGCGAAGAAAATTTTGTTTGTTTGTTTAAGGGTGAGTCGTACACATACAAAAAGAGGCAACGCTTGAGTTTACCTTTAAATCCTATACAAATAATCTGTAACATTGTCTTCATAGGGTCAGAATTTTCGCTGTACAGTCACATCAAATATGAAGCAAATGAAAAAGGAGAAATCTAGCCAAGATTAAATTGTGTGAGTATAATTGGTAACCAGGATGCGCATTAAAAGCAACTTTCTAGTAAAAAATAGGCACTGATTGTAGCCGCGTGTTGTGATATGCTCTATGTCCATAAAACAGATAGTGATCGTTCTACTTTTAATACATATATCTTTAACTTATTTAACACAGGGTAGTCTACACAAGAGAAGAAATGAAAACAGAGAAAGAGAACACCAAAGCAATAACATCGTTAATCCTGGCTGGTGATCTCTGCGAGTGTCTGGTATTTTAATTAAGTTTATTGATTACAATTTGCGACAGCGAAAGAGGAGCAAAGGCGGTTACGAGAATATAAACAACAGTGTCACCCATGACAAGTGTTTCATGGCAAGATAGCAGTAAAATAAAAATTCACGTCTGCATGAGGCTTCAGTCACCACAGACAATGAGTTTACCACGTGGCTGCACCACACAGTGCATTACATATTTGTCCTCTCACGTGAATTGAATTCTATAATTTTCTGTTGAGCCCCGGACGGAAGCACTTATCGACGTCGGCATCCTGTAGCAGATCCATAAAGCATCATGCTGTATCAGTCATGACCTGAGTAAATGTAGGCATTTCATAATGTCCAGACAAGCGCAATGCTTCGCTTTAACAAGACCAATGGCTTTGACACTGCACCGGCGTGACGTGGCCTCCTACTCTGGGTAGTATACAGTGCTGTAAATACAGACATAACGCTGTCGGTAAACATACCTGCAAAGCAGTTTCTTCCATCTCAGTTAACAGCACATTCAGGGTTAAAGGGCAGAAGGCAATATGCATATGCTCGCAAGCATTAGTTATGTCAACTCTCTCTGTCCCTAGGGCGTCAACGCTTATAAAAGCATGAAGAAGGAACTTACTTGTACACAGAGAATATGATGATGGCAGGCACCAGGACGACGACCGACAGTGAGTGCAAAACGATGGAAAAGATGGTCATAGAACGATGGTACTGAAGGTGTGCCGACACCATGTGACATGCAAAAAAGTATAGCAATGAAAGGATAAGTCCATCAATACAATTATGACACTATGTGATCAATAGGGCACTGGCACACGCAACAATACAAGCAAGTTTCCACAAAATGAAGCCGGCAGGATATTAAGAGACTCGCGCATTTATGTTTCCTTGCCTGTTCTTTGAAAATACGTTTATTTACGGCATCCTAGACGTCCCCACGAAGTAACGAGATCAAACACGTATGAATTAGATTCTAAGAGTGTCGACATAAAATGCTTGTTTAATTTAATTTTTAAAGATAATCTGCCTTCGTTGAAAACGCATATTGTCTGTATAGAACGCTGCTAGGCTACTGACCATCCGTTATAAACGTGAGTTTATGTTCGAGACTGCAGCTCCCTTCTGCTGAGCATTTTAACTTGTTGGATTTGTCTAAAGTAGATACTTTTAACGAGAAAATCATTGCGCATTTATTAAGCCATGCATTTAGCCCCGAGCATTGCAGACAACAACGCTGCGGCTGACGATCACGTATATATGAAAGTGTTCGAAGCGATGACCCGTGTCATATTTGGAAATTGAAACTGACAGCCTCACAAAGGGGCACGCTTATTGCTGCTCGACTAATCGAGTTGTTCTCGGACGCCTCTATTCGTGGACAGTTCTGCACACACATGCATTGCCTTCGCTATATCAGCACACGTTGGCGATGAGCCTTCCGTCCTACACGAATGCATCCTGTTGCCATTGTTTCGGTGAATGACAGGCGGCAAAATATTGCCACAGTGCGGCTTGCGCTACGCACCCAACACATCGCTGAGGGGGAGGTGATCACGAACAGCAGCTTGACTCCAATCATTGTCAGTCACGTGAAGCTCTTGACCTATGGCCGTATTGATTGAGTCCTGTGCGTATTCGCACCAAACACGCCTGTGTAACTCGTCGTAACAAAAGGAATACCGCCTAGAGTTTCTAGCACCATCCAAACCATTAGCTAGCTAGCTAGCTAGCTAGCTAGCTAGCTAGCTAGATAGATAGATAGATAGATAGATAGATAGATAGATAGATAGATAGATAGATAGATAGATAGATAGATAGATAGATAGATAGATAGATAGATAGATAGATAGATAGATAGATAGATAGATAGATGGATGGATGGGTGGGTGGGTTGGTAGGTAGGTGGGTGGGTGGGTGGGTGGGTGGGTGGGTAGGTAGGTGGGTGGGTGGGTGGGTGGGTGGGTGGGTGGGTGGGTGGGTAGGTAGGTAGGTAGGTAGGTAGGTAGGTAGGTAGGTAGGTAGGTAGGTAGGTAGGTAGGTAATGAACGTGCTGCAAGTAGAGCCTATTTCAGGAACTGATGAAACCGCTTAAGAGACCAAGTTTGCGCAATCATGCTGTTATTTAAGACTTATATGTAGTTCATGACGCGCCTTTTAGGCGGTGTAATGTAGCGCATGAATGCAACACAAGTTTTTACACGTGAAGCTATATTGAGTAGCGGTATCATGGCGTTCCACAAAACCAATCTTTTGAAAGCGGAATGCTTGACACGTTCAGGTTTGAACACGCGTTCAATGAGCGAGCCCTCTAAATTATGTGATGGCTCTGAAGCTCCTCCCTACTTACGCTTCGAATACACATATGAGTGGTCGGTAATTTCCATAATGTAATGACATTTTAGTGAAAAATAGTACAGTAATTCAAATCGTAATTCAGATGTCTACACCATTGCAAACAATAACAATAAGAAACGAGTGCTGATGTCATGCTCGTGGCAAATTCTGTAACTGCGGCGACTTCAGGCAATACTGCGGTGTTAACAATTTACTCCTGCTGTGTGATCGTCCTGGTACTTCAGTCACTACAATTCTGACCCAAAATTTCTTCAGATTTGGTGCATAATGTTCCTGCTTATTTGCTCTCGACTTTCGCGTATGGCTCACACCGAGCCAGAAAACCTAGATAGTATGAATCATATTAAAGCTGTTTGTACGTGCAGTAAAGGTGAACACTTCTTAAAACCAATTAAACGTTTTTCACTGGTTGACAAATACCGCAATTATGCGAGAATTCTGCGAGCTTTAGGTGAAACTGTGCAAGTCTATTATGTTGGCATTCAGTGTGTGACATTACAACTTAGCTACATGTAGGCAGCTCTTGGTTGTGTTTCTTCAGCCATGTGGCGCACTTCTTGGCGTCAGAAGAGGCAGAGGAAAGCTGTAAGAGCCGTTGTCTAGGTAGCAGAGAAAACTTATATTGAATATATTGGCTGCGCTACGCAATAATAATGTCTGTGACAATGTCAAGAGCGTGAAGAACAGAGGTAGGGGCAACACATTTGTTAAGTATTTCAATCTTTGTGAAGGACAAATTTATCAGCTTTATAGGGCGGGGGGGGGGGGGAGGTGAGTTGTGCTGACCATAAATCTTCAGTGATCGAAAAGACTTTTCGTTTGTGCGAAGCATCGTAAACACTGCACTTAATGCGTCCCGTATGCCCCATATTGTATACACGTTATATTGAAACATACCTCCAGTGAGCCACAGTCGTAGAAAGTGTACTCCTTGCCGTACTCCTGGCTGTAGAACCACGTACCGTTCTCCCAGCAGGTTTTCTTCGACATTTCTGCGTCGAAAGGCCCAGTGAAATAAGAACAGTGTGAGACGCGTCATACAGGGTCTCTCAAATATCATACACCGATCTTTACAAGAAAAAAGACTCCTCATTTATCGGTTACAAATATTCAAGGTCATGCAGCTTTTGACGATTAACGTCATTAGCTCATTAGAATTACTCATTTTCCTCGTTGTAATGAATAAATTACAACGTTACTTACATTTTTTAAGCATAGTCAAACTGAGATGTCTTTAGCAAATATAATATTTGAATACATTGGCGGAGGAAAATCGAACTGTTTTCTGGTCAGGGTGGGTGCGTATATACATGTTCTATTTTTACACTTCGTGATATTAAAATTATTATTTTTTTAAATGAAGTGCCCATCCTTGAACGGCAGTCTCGAACAGATTCTCGACAGAGGGAGGCAGCCAATATATGAACAGACGAAAAGCCGCACAAACACTTGCGCATGACGACCTATGCTGTCGTAGTTGTCAATGGATATTTTTTTCTTTATGACAATGTCCACATTTCCGCTTCCGGAAGAAGCGAAAGATGCTGTCTAAACACCAGAAACGCGTGAGGGATTTCACTTATAAAATCGTGCACTGTTCAACAAAATGGCTTCTACTCAAAAGCTGTCCCTCTCTCATCCGCAAGTTATAGAGCAGGCGGGTTAATAAATGCGTTTACACTTCATCGTTCATATCTCGCTTCCTGAACAGCATCATTTCCTTTAAGACAAGTCAAACATTGCCTAAAGTCATAAGAAATTGGCATATTTTAGAAGCGCTCGCAACATGTAAAGAAACTCGTGTTGCAATTTCTCGCGGATTTTTGTTATGTATACGCTTTAACAGAATAATGATAGTACGAACTGAAACTTCTTTTTCTTACTATAACGGGTTCTACTAGCATCCCTAATTTCTAACACCGGGCGCTTTGAGAAGGGGTAATTGTAACAATATCTATGCATCGTTTATAAATCAGAAGCTCAAAGTTAATTGAATTCCGCATATCAGAATCGAGCCAAGTGAGACGCGTCAGTAAAGACGCCGCTCGAGCTAACGGAGGAACCTGAACTCGGGACTGCTTAGATGAAGCTTTCATTTCCAAGCACTGGTTGCTGTAATCCATTGCAACTTTAAAAAAATGAAGCTGGCAGAAATATCTCGGCATGGAAATAAGTTACAACCAAAGGATCCTATGATTCAGTTATTCTTTTAAACTGCCAAACCCCAAATTCAAAACTTCGCCTTTGAAACACTTAAGACAGTTTCCCGAGAGTTTCACCTGCTTACATTTATACTATTGAAAGGTTCTGAATAGTCGGAGTGCATCGAAAAACAAAAGTAGAAGCGACGTAGCAAAGAGGAGTAACGGAGACCTGCATGCATTTAACTGAAAGCTCCACTGCCATCAATACGCCGAATGCCGATATGTTAAAGTTTTTGTAATGTTCCTCTCATTTACTGACCTAGTTTCCGAACAGCATAGGTGCCGTTGTTCATTTTTGTTCTATCTTCGTAATACGCTATACCAACTCCGCAGTGATTAATAAATGAGAGCACTTTTACGAAGCAACGCTAAAGCTGGCGGTACACGTGTCAATGCCGATCCATTATTGTAAGCGTATAGACCTCTATAGTCGCAAATATGCACTCATTCGCAAAGGTCACATGTGCGACACAACGACCGCGACTTACTGATGCACTGCGGTTGCTCGGTGATAAAGTACGCGTGCGCGGGGCACGGCTTATGCACAGTTGTCCCAGCAGGCGTGTTTTTGTAGCACGTCCAGCCATCCCATGTCGCAGGGCAATGTGGCCCGTCTGGAAAAGCAGATAATCATAACAAGGGTGTTAGATTTTACTACGAGTACAAACACAGCATGCCGATATTCACTAAGCACTAGGCAGTTCTTTCAGGCTCATTATCACTTGTACATTGAGTAAGTACCTTGTCACACAACAACCCTAACCGCCGTTAATCCGCTAACGACCGTTTTCGTAAACGGAGGTAGGCAACTCCTGTTATCGCCGTAAACTGACAACATGGCGGCCCCCACGTCGGACGCGGGCAGCTCGGCTCCAAGCGAAATATCCAAGGAGGTGAAATATCGAGCCAAAAGCGGTTCAACTGGACCATTGCGACGACGGAGGCGTTGATACGCGTTTGGGAAGATAAATTACCGGCTTTGGGGTGCAAGTTTGCCCGTGCTGCAAAAATCTCGTGTGCACTTGACGAGATTGATACACGGCTGCGTTCGTTGAACAGGGCTTCACGCTGTTTGATAGACGCGCATCAAAACACGCTGCTGAAGCGTCTATAATTGAGCGTGAAGCCCTGTACAAGCGGAGTTGCACGAACGCAGCCATGTATCAACTAAAGAACGCTTGGAAGCGCTGCAAACGTGTGACAGCGCCTCTGTCTGCTTTACGGTAATTGTTGTAACGTCCGCTAACTGCAGTTGGGTATAACAGCGGTTTAACACAGACGCCTAATTTGAACATTTTCTTTTCGAGGCTTTAGTTTTCATTGTTCTGCGTGCAATACATCTGTACACTACACCGTTCGGAATTGCGCTTGCCGACGTTGGTGGGCCACTTTCCATCACTCCCACTGGGCAGTCCTTGGACAATGACTACGGTCGACCACCTTATGGGGAACGCTAACATAGCCTTTTCCATTTATAGATCTTCGCAAGTTTCTGCCGTTGTTTTTGAAACCGTAATTCTGCATCATACCACTCTTCGGGCCCTACAGAGCGAGTGTTGAAAGACGTTCCTTTCACAAGCGTTATGTACGATGCGATGCGAGCCTCACGCACCTCCCACACTTGATAAACCTACTATATATAGAAGCCACCCTCGAACTAACGACCTGATTAAGCGATTTCATCGAACTAATGCTAAAATAACAAGTGTGCTTATTCAACCACACCACAGATAATGGGGCACGTTTTGATCTCATTTACGGCCCCTAGCTCACTTTCTCCCTCGACGCTTTTCCTTCGCCTTCTCTGCTACACTGTTCATGTTTCACTGTTCCTGTGATGGATATGTACCCAATATCGCCCAATATTGTCAACGTGCTCAAATGAACGCTGAAGCCATATAACTGGATCGCAAGACCATTCACGGCACATTGACACCGTGTCTTATACCCTTGCCCTGGTGACGATGTGCTGCCCTGGATACGAGTTAACTCTACAAGCTTGTATGACAAGTTTTATCCCTCTCTTTGTCCACCAGACCATAGCCCTGGAGTGAGATTCTCCTTTCGATTTCCGCTTGGCCGCAATTACTGGCCCCACTGACCACCGCTACCATGGCACAAAGGTCGTAAAGCTTCCCGAATGAAGCTCGTCACGAGGTATGG
Source organism: Rhipicephalus sanguineus (assembly GCF_013339695.2). Lineage (NCBI taxonomy): Eukaryota > Metazoa > Arthropoda > Arachnida > Ixodida > Ixodidae > Rhipicephalus > Rhipicephalus sanguineus. Next base: position 184,442,807 of record NC_051178.1, read on the forward strand.
CACTCCTTTCGCTGTAGCTGCTGCCACAATAATCGCTCCCATGGGCAGAAAAGTGACATGTTGTAGTGCCGAAGCATGCTCACAAGAGAAGACGGGACAGGGGCTGTTCCGTATTCTTTTGTGTTTCTTCTTTTGCGAGTGTGCTTCAGCGCTACAGTATGTCCATTAGCAAGCACCAACTTGCGCAGTAACACGTTCTTCGGAAGAAAACAAGCGTGACTCCTTAAAGGGGTCATGAACCACTATTCCAAGTAATGATCTAATGACCTTAGTATCGGAGTTTACTGCCTCCCGAATCGATTGCCGCAAAAATTTCACGAATCCGTCGAGAATAAGCGGAGTTACGGGGGCTTGGCGCACGCTCTGATTGCTTTCTCTCTTTTCTCGTGCCGACGAGCGCACAGGAAAGTAGACAGGGAGGGATGGCACGGGGGTAAAAAGTTACGTCAGCGCGCGTCATGAAACGCTCATGAAACGCAATCGCTCTCCCGCTGTGATTCGCACACGCGAGTGCGGCTACCGTGTAAAGTTAGCAGACTGAGGAGTGTGGCGCGGGCAAGTGGCGGCACTCCGTGGCAAGAAGCGCATCTCATCCGGCTATCGGCCAATAAGCATGCTATGTCTCCGCGACGTCAACGTGCAGACGTCCCGCCCACCGACGAGAGTGAGAACCGGCCTCTGTTTGAAAGAGGGCGCCTGAGGAAACGGCAACTTCGCGCTCCGCTTGTGGCCTTTACGCGGCGCGCACGACTGTAACATTTTGCAGAGCAGTTCATAGCCGTGTCTGCTTTCCGCAGGTTGTGTTTTTTCAACAAGCCCAAGGGGTGTTTCATGACCCCTTTAATATACACACTACCTTATCTCGCTTCTTCATCATGCGCATGTAATTCCTCTTTATCGCCTCTGTGCGATCATGCGTGGGATCAATATCGATGTCTGAACGTACTAGTACGTAAAACTTCTGTAATGTCATATTAACACAACAGGATGAAATACAAACTGACATTCCCGTATGAAATTTAAATATGAATGTGGGGTTTCATCTCATTTCTTGTCTATAGATGGTTGATTTTATGTTATTGAACACCGCGATCGACCCTCAGGTCGATCTCTCTGCTTTTCTCTAAATAAATTCTCTCTCTCTCACCCGCTGCCATGTTCCCCTATTGAAGGAAGGGTGTGGACACTGTGAACATTTTAACATTCTTGTTCCGTGGTGTACTTGGCCTGTAGAACAAAGAAACTGTATGCGGGATGTTTCGTGCCAGCCGTTAAGCGTGGCTACCTACCAATATGCAAAAAAAGATGCTTCAACTTCAGTTCAGAAGTTCACAGAGCGTTTCATGTTCCTTTTTTTATCTTTTAGCGAAAGCTAAGGCCTAATTTTGTTTCTTTTTACGCACGTTAATTTTCTGTTCTGTATGCTGCTATTATTAGAGGACCGTTCGTCCTGTGTGTTCCTTCGCGCGGTTTTTACGTTCTACAAATGCGTGACCAACTAGCCCAACGAACGACACTTCTGTAATTAGAGGGTCATTCCAAGGATAATAGTTCGGACGATCTCTGGTATGTAGGTCATCTCCTAAACAGCCAGCCGGTCTGAGAACTGGCCAACCTCCCTGTCTTTCCGTTTTCGGGGCGAAACTCCTTAGGGTGTGGTTCGTTCCCTCCACTGTAGTAGTATGTATGTAGCCAGCTCTAGTTTAATGAGTTGCTCACTAGATGGCGTTTCATGTGTTTCTTAGAGTTGCTGTTTAAAGATGACAGATGGCGCTTGTATGATGCGAATGGCGCATGTCATCGGATGCCTGCGATCGTAAAAGGCGCTAGCTCTTGGCGCGCTTTCTCTTTCGCTCGGGAGCGGACACTTTCCCTGCATTTCACCGATCACAAAGCGGTGATAATGAAGGGACCACGTAAACCAACAGTACAATAAAAGTTTGATGTTTAATATATACACGGTGTTTCACACTCCTTATATGATGTACTGGGCGAATTTCACGGAATAGTTTCACGGTTTACCTATGATTCCCTGCGGAGCTTCGCCCCACTCATCATCATTCACCCCGTGGATATGATGTGACTTTTTTCTTCTCCTCCTCCTCTATTGCAATATACTGCGTTTAGAATACAGCTTCGACGATTTATAGATATATGTGCCTAGAACGAACTGTGAGCTATATAGATAGGGCTCCCTGTTTTAGGTGTTTATATTCCTTGAAAATAGGCGGGTGTGTATCGGAGTTTATTCCTTGTAAATCCCCAATACTCCGAAATTCGCAGTTTTGCATTATCAGAATCCCAAAATTTTAGATCAATTCATATCTGAATACTACACCATCAAAACACATGACACGTTTTATTTTTATAGAAGGTTTGAATGCACCAAAACGTATATGCACAAGCGAAATACTTGAACACAAAACACCTATATTTGTGCGTATACCAACCTTAGGTTAAAGCTTATTGTAAAACACGCAAGCATACTTTACGAGGTTGATGTCAGTGATCGAAGCGCGCTGACGACTCTCGGCTTTGAAAATGTCTTTTCAACGTTCGCTAGAAACAGGAAGCGCCAGCTAGAAGACGCAGCGCGCAGCGAGAAAGCACTGGCCACTGGGCATTGTGAAGTCTCCAAAACGACAGGGGTTCAACAATGTTACATATTTCATAGCACTGATAGTTCGCAAAAACACTCAAAAGCTGGCTCATGTCGTCAGATTCAAAAAGCACTAATTGAAAAATAAGCGCATAGGTTTGGAACGCGCAGGGCAGCTCATGCTTCACATTTGGATTCACAATTTGAACAAACTACCAAAACGACACTTTGCTGCACTGGAGTTGATCGCACAGGTTCCTCTCAGATGTCTGTCTCCACTTTTTAGCGACAGCAGCGTAGTATCGTGAATGTCTGCGACTGTTGTTAAGTGGTCATTCTCGTCAAGGAGGTAGAACAGACTTGTTACATCCGATGCGAAGACCTCGGTTGGATCACGCCGTTGACTCCAACCTGGCACACCAAGTTCATCCAATACTGGGGGTACGTGCAAACGAACCCCCAGTATTGGATGAACATGGTGTGCCAGGGTACTCTCTGCCTCAAGTTCCTCAATGATTGAGAGCACGGCACACGAATTGGTCTTCAGAAACCTCATCTTAACGAGCAACTCCCGTACAGCTTCAGGCGATGACATAAGACTACTGAGCTTCTCACACTTCATTCCCTTGGCTTTGTCGCTTCCCAAGAAAGACATAGTGGTGCGCCAGTAGTCCAAACTATCTTCTAGAGCTTCATAAAAAGAGGACCACCTCGACGGACATAAAGGGTTTTCAGCGACTTCAAGGACATGCCCATGGCCACTCACACAAGACCAAACTTACGGCGCAGCTCTCGCGACAACCTCAACAGGGCAGGAAAGTGCGCAACAAAATCTTGAACTACGTTAAACGAGCTCGTCCTGATTCTATTCTCAAGAACGTTGTTGAGTGGGTGGCACGGATCTTTGAAGTGAAGCGCCTTGAATTCGGTGTTGGAGATTTACAAGTCCTTGTGAAGCTTCTGCATGCAGGAAGCTGAGTCGAAGCACAATACAGCTACGTCGCCTAATACAGCTACGCGCGGTAAATTTTAAGTTGGCCAAACCAGAAGATGTATCAATGAGCGCTTAGAACTTGCCCGTTCGATAAAGAACTGAACCAGTAAAATAAAAATTCACAGCATATCCACGGAGTGAATGGTGATGAATGGGGCGAAGCTCCGGAGGGAATCATCGGTAAACTGTGAAACTCTTCCGTGAACAACAATACCTTGGTTTGGGCGCGTTGGTCCATCCTTAGTGAAAACTTGAAAAGCGCGAACGACGAAGACGAAATAAATACAACAGGACTTGGAAAGACTAGTCAATGCTTCAGTGACAGGGCGAGACAGCGCAATAACGATGTCAGAAAGGGATTCGGTAGCCACTTGGCAGAACATTGCAAACAATGTGCTTGTACTCCTTTATTTTGCAACACCACTTTTCTAAAAAAAGGCAGTTCAAAAACAAAACGCGAAATCGTCGAGGCTTACTTGATAAGGAAAGCAGGTGATAAGTGTGTCAGCAGCCCCTCTTTGCTGTTAAAAGAAAATGAAGTGGCTTTTCTTTCGACGTACATTGATACACCGTAGATTTGTTTTCAAATATCATGTTTTCAAAATAAACCCACGCTATCTTTTGTGGGATGACGAGTGCATATGCATGAGCTTGATGCGGGGGTATATCACGATGTTCGTTTCCAATAAACGCCAGTTCGTCTTCGTCGTTCGCGCTTTTCAAGTTTTCACTCTTCCGTGAAATTCGCCCAGTACATCATATAAAGAGTGTGAAATACCGTGTATATATTAAACATCAAAGTTTTATTGTACTGTTGGTTTACGTGGTCCCTTCATTATCACCGCTTTGTGACTGGTGCAGGGAAAGTGTCCGCTCCCGAGCGAAAGAGAAAGCGCGCCAAGAGCGAGCGCCTTTTACGATCGCAGGCATCCGATGACATGCGCCATTTGTATTATACAAGCGCCATCTGTCATCATTAAACAGCAACTCTAAGAAATACAAGAAACGCCATCTAGTGAGCAATTCATTAACTGGAGCTCTAAGAAATACATGAAATGCCATCTAATGACCAATTCATTAAACTAGAGCTGGCTACATACATACTACTACAGAGGAGGAAAAGACCCACACCCTGAGGAGCTTCGCCCTTAAAAAGTTCGGCGAGTTGGTGTTGGACCAGGTCACATTAGCCCTTGAAATCGGAGTTCATCGGATAAATCCGAATTGTCCAAAATTTTGCCGGCGAATGTTTATCGGATTTTTTCGGATAAAACCGAAAGCACGGAGCCCTATATATAAAGTACCAAGTTCTCTACTGTATGCGACCTGCGCGCAGCTGGCCTAAGATTCCCGATGTCCACGAAAGGAAACAAAACGCATTGCACGACAATTCCCACAAGTTAAGTTCAGCATTTAGTATAGCAAGAAACTACCCTATTGCAAAAACCAGCGCCCTTCCAGTACCCCCAGCGTGATACCAGTACGTTTTTTGGCGCTGGACCGCACTGGGAACACTGGTATACGCTCGAATTCACTGGGACGTCGGTGAAAGCACTGGGAGAGAGCTGGGTCGCACTGGTAGAGCCACTGGCTTTGCCGCTGTGACGCTGGCGCTCACTAGGAAGCGCTGGAGACGCTGGAATTCTCACTGGCGTGCGCTGGCACATACTGGAGCCCGCACTGTTCTGCCAGTGCCGAGCGCTTTGGTATCGTTGCCAGTGCCGAGCGCTTTGGTAATGCTTTGGTATCGTTGAATATCGAATGTCTGATTCGATGGTACCGATAGATGCTATCCTAACGGGTCCCAAACATGTGTCACAAATTCTAGCTTTGCAGAGAAAGACGAGGAGATGCGCACTATTTTCATAATATACGTGATATATATGTGAAATCACGGTCACGTTTATTGTTTCCCTGTCGAATGTGGAGCAAAATATGTTAATAACCCAAAGCAGCCAACACTAATAATATTGCTTTCTACCACGCTTTTTTTTATTCATGCAGTGCCAATTCAGTCGTTAATTTTTGCAGAGCAGCAGCAGTGAATACACATTTCGTGCATGCTGCTCATATATATCAGTTTTGCATCCGTGATGTGTTGCGGTAATGACTTCATATTTTAATGTTTATAAGTCTGGAGGCATTGGTCTGAACAAACAGAGCAAATTGTTACATCGCCGTGCAGTTGGCAAGAAGTAAATGAGCTCTGGCTTCGCGACCCCTCCGAACGGAGGCCAGAAAAACAGCCGTCGTTCGATATCGCCACACCGGAAACGCATCTCGGGCAATTCTCGCACTTCCACTTATTTCAGCAATACGTTAGGTAACAGGTAAAAAGGTTTCGAGGCTAAAATGCAGAAACTTCAACCATAGCAACTCATTTGCGCCGAGATCGGTCCAACCCAGTGCGGCTCCCAGCGAGTGTTAGGCCTAGCGTACCGGCCGAGTCCGTCTACATGCCACCGGCGCTTCTTCGTTTAAGTACACGCAATTCCAACGTGTAAGATTTACTGTAAAGTATAGTCTGGACATCCGTTAACCTAAATTAACCATTTTTTCTTGTGTACTGTGTCCGCACAAGGAGCGATGACCATCGATGCGACGCGCTTTCAGCAACGAACGCAGGCTCACCGAAAGCAGCCGGCCGCACTCGCCGGTACTTCTCTGACTCATACGTCAGAACACATACGTGTCAGCTGGTACGCGTTAGTGAACTAACACACTGGCATCTTTTTTCAACTAATTGTATTTGTTTTTGCGTAGCGGTTTTATAGTTGTAGTTATCGATAGAACTGCAAGTCAGAATACAGACACGCCCACCCGCAGTGATATCGTCGCTCGCGCGAGAAATACTCAGTATGAATTCATGCAGGTGCGTGTTTATCGAACGAGTCATTATAAAGCTTCTGTGCATGTTCATCATTAGCAAGGGCGAGAAACGGCTGTTAAAATCGGCAGTAACAGCCGTCAAACTGTACGCTGGTCCTCGATTCATTTGATATTTTTCGGAGTTAAAACGGGAATTCTTAAAGAAACCTAGCGCTCTTCCCATTTTGGGCATTTCATTCGTTTCCGGCGACCCTTTGTTTGTGTCTAATAAAGAAGCAAGCGTGATTTGGAAAGGAAGATCGCGTCTTCCTTGTATACGCGACACGGAAATATGAAACGAAACGCTGTCTTACTGTATTGACTAGCCCTTTTACAGCGATGTTGACGTGTTTCAGCGTGGCGCAGTGGTAGAGCACTCGCTTGGAGATTGAGAGGTGGCGAGTTCGAATCCTGGTGGTGGAGTTTTTTTTTTTATACGGCTTTTTTTTTATTGCACTAATGCTTTCTATATGACTTTCTTTAGTAATACATTTATGTAGGGCACGTAAGCACCGCCGTTTTTACGCTCTAGAGCCGTTTTGCGCTTGAGTACCCAGCGCCTCCCAGTAAAACACCGCTCCAGCGGCCCAGTATCCAGCGCGACGCTGGGCCCATAATCAGGCATGGCACTGGACGCTGGTACCCAGTGGCGCTGGGTTTTGCAATAGGGTACCTCGGAAGTTCCACTCGTTGCTCACTGTCTTCTCTGTGCAGCTACATAGTAAAAGAAAAATCGGGTCTGACCATTTATCCCACAAAACGTACGCCATTAGGAGCACACTTTCTTTAAATAGACAGCATGTTTTCTGTCCCGAAATATCTCGTCAGGTGCACCTTCCTGTTTGACGAATGTAGCTAGCTATACTCTCGTATGTGTGTGTGAAGAAGCCCGTGGTTTTCGTAACAAAATATTGCACGAGAGTTTCGTGCGCTTACGAAATGGTGGTTGACATTATTCAAGCTTGGACGTACTGTATAAACCAAGATAAACTTAAAATCACACCATCTCCCGCTAAAGGAGCGCTTCGGCATGTCGAGCCCGCGTCTCAGAGGGGGAGTGGAGATGGGAAAGGTGAGGGGAGAGGAAGTGGAGAGAGGCAAGAGAATAGAGAGAGAGGAGAGGGGGAGGAGATGGGAAGGGGAGAGGAGGTGTGTGGAGAGGGTTCGCGCATGCGCAGAAAGGTTGGTCACGCCGCACACCACCGGTTTGAACTCTGCCATAAGATGCTTCGCATCTGATATAACTACACCCAAACAGTGGGAAAGCAGTCAAGGAACGCCCGGGCGCTTGGCGTGTTTCTATTTTCCCACGTACGCGTGAGCCTCACAAGCTCGAAGCGCGCCGGCGTCTCGTGCTGCGACAAGTCGCGCGATATTCTTTAATGTATATCTCATTGGGGCAACATTCTCGTATCGTTGGTTCCAGTCTTTTATATCGCTGGTTCCAACAGAAATTGTAAAGCCATAAAGAGCTACCAAAATGCACCCAACTATGGAACAGCTCCCCAGTATAGGGACGTTGTGCCTGTCATTTTTGCTGAACGCCACTGGCGTAAGTAATGTGAGTATAGTAAAGCGTGTTGTATATACCGGCTTCCAATTGTTCAGAATGCCAGAGGACTCAGTATTGTCGTTCATAAAGTGTTCTACTCTGTCTCTAATAAAATATATCAATATCCATATTAGTGCATTCGCTAGTCTAATAACTTGTGCAATTTCTCATAAATTGTAATTATGTATATGGCGCTGCTTTCAAGAGTGAGCTCAGTGTTGAATCAGGCTGTATTGATATCACCACCACCATCACAAAAGATGAGCCGCACGCCATCATAACAGCTACGGATCGATGTAGTGACAAATGAATTTATCTTTACAATTAAGTACACACACTTAGTTTTATCGCGTAAACGGCTCAACCTTACCTTTGGTAGCGGCTGGCTCAGCTAGCTCGTCTTCTAGCATCTCCCGGCAGCATTCCCGGGCAGCGTGACAGCAGGTCTCCCATCGGTCGGCGTAAAACTTTTTCTTGAACGTTTCCAATATTCTCGCGTCACTTGCATTACCGTAGGGTTGGAAACACTCGAGACCACACTCTCCGCGACACAACCAGCCACCGTGACAGTACCTGTATCGGAACGCGGATCGTGGGTCAGCTTAGCCGGCGACAACCAAAACATAGAATTCACTAGCTTGAAAATCGGAGTACGTCAGCCGGAACAGTGAATGTATGTCTGCCTAAAAGGTGCGCTCTTTTAAAACCCGGCAGATAGGAGGCAATCAGCCCAACAATACGATATGGCCCGGAGGTATGCGTTAACTCACTGGCGTATTATCGACGTAACGCCACCGTCTCTTAATTTCGGTCTGCGCAATGCTCGAATGGCATGGGTGACAGAACTGCCTGTTTTCCATGTGATTCGTTCAATCTTGATATGGCAACAGTATTTGCATAACTTGGATCGTATCACATAGGAAACATTTCCTACTCTCTAAGAAAAAAAAAGTCCTGTGACTATTTTTCGCCACTTACATAACTCTTGCATATATACAACTCTCTTTAAAGATACACCCTAACTCCCTTTAGGAGAGTCGTGCGTCCCACAAATCTTCAAAACAGAGCTAACGTGTCTCTTTAAAGAGAGTTACGTATGTGAGAGGTATGTGGCAAAAGAAAATCAGAGGATGCTTTTTTTTTCTTAAAATGTAGTATGGGAGTTAAAGGATAGAAATGAGGAGAGTAAGAAGGAGAGAGCGCAGATATTGAACCACAGCGCTTCAAAAGCTCTCCGATTGGCTGGCCGCTATAAAGAAAAAAAAAAAAACATCGCTCTCGCCATCGCGTGCACCCGGTAGCAAAGCGCACCGACGACACACCCACAGCCTAGGTGGGGCGTTATACAGCTCTTTCCTCGTTGACTGGTTCATTAGCTGTCCCAGAAGTCCCGGTTTCTAGGTCACAGTGTTCGTCCAGTTTTATAAAAACGTTGAATTGATTCTTTCTATCTTTCTAATTAAGAAGGAGTTTTGACAAAGTTGTGCAAACCTAATCCGCTCTCAAAGTATCGAATTTGCAAGCATCTTGCCACGAGAGTACCCTTTGCGGCTGCCTTCACTGATAATATGCATAATATTTTCTTTCAGTCCAGACTTGCGATCTGTAATGGCGCAATGTTTTTGTAAACGCGAGTTAGGATTGGCCGAATGTATGAATAAGTGCTGCCACTTCTGAAAAAGTTTCTGCATAAGATAACGACGCATGCAAAGGGGCACTAGCCTAGTCTTACACTTAATAGACGCAGCAATATGGAAATATCTGGTTTTTACTATGCAAAACCATCGACAAACCGTCGCTTACATAGAAATGAGCCAACGTGTGTAGCCAAAGATTAAAAGTGCGTACGTCAGCCTCGAGGAGTTCTTGAAGGCCAGATTGGGCATGTACTTGTAGCAGCGCGCACAGGTGAGCTGGCTGAAAAGATGCGGTTCCAGGTACAGCTGACTCTCCATGCGGCAAGTACCAGGTGCTCTCTCGTACATCGACTGTCGTGCCGACGTCACTTTTACATTGCTGGCAGCGAGCTGCGAATAATTGTTTCAACGACATCAAATTTCTAGCTGGGAATTATTACTGTGCATGCGCACAATATAAACACATAAGTATATATACACTGGGCGAAAAGAATATAGGGTGGAAGCGAACTGACAACTGCCCCCGAGAGGGGTACAACGCTTGCCCACTGTGTCAGTCGGGAGGAGAGAAAGTGGAAATCAAGATAGAAAGAAGGGACGCGAGGAGGAACGAATTAACAAAATGACACGGAACGCAGCCACAGGTAAAGTCGAAAGACGAAAATGAAAGGTTTAGACGACAATAGTGTTTCCTTTAAATGTACTTAGCGGCGCTAGGGCCTGGCATTTCGGGAACTTTGCGTTCCTTGGGTAGCCTTGAGAGTGAAAGAAAACTGTTCTGCCGTAGTTAGTATGTGCCATCTTGGTGGCACATACGCACAAGGAAACGGTGTTCTCTTGCAGTGAACTCATTCAAATATTTTAAGGGCACTCGACTAGTGGCATAAAAATGCTCTGCATACAGGAGCCAAAGTCAGCTTCGCGAAAAAAAAATAAATTTAGCAGGCCTCGACGAGACAAGTGGTATCGAGAAGCACGTCCGCTGGACAACGAGACGATCGCAAAGGGCGATGTGCCTTAGTCCACGCAAGCTGTATTCTTTGAGTAGCAACCTATGCTGCATAAGAAACATTTGGCGCTATAAGTATTCAAGTGTTTTCGGGAGAACCACAATACGCGCGGGACGGACTGTGCTCAGGTTCCTGTACGTGTGAACGTTCTCGCAACGCGAAAGAGCCGACGTTTAACTCCAGTAACGGTATTCTAGCAGGATGTACAAAATTATTCGCTGTGAGTTATGCGGGAAGTGGCTCGGTTACTTCTGCTCAATCATGCCATCGACAAACGTTGATTTTGTATGTCACCATGTATAGTGACGAGAAATCCTTGAATACGGGGTGTCGCTAAAGCCGATGTTTCGACAAGTTGCCTTGTCTTCTTCAAGGTAACCACTGCCTTGAAGAAGACATTTCTACCGGCGCAAGACGACGGAACATGGTGAGTGTGCTCTACTTTCCTGAAAACGCACTTGCCCTCTCCTCCTCTTTTTCTTTGCTTAAGAGAGAGCGTATGAAGCATACACACATATATATAGACGCGTTAAGGTAGGCAGTTGCTGCCTTCAAGAAGACAAGACCACTTGTCGAAACATTGGCTTGGATCTTTCATCTCTTTAAGCCTTCATCTTCTTCTGAACTTCTGCCTTCTTCGGATTTCCACCATATATAGTGACGTTCGACAAGAGTGAGTGTGTATGCGAAAACTGCTCGCATACTTTTCGTGCAGCTGCTACTCCTTTAGAGCTGCGGTCTAACGTTTAAAGGAGTATGGGAACGAGCATGCGCTATAGCATCAACATTGCATGTGTAGAGACTAGCGAAAAAAATTATGTTAGAGGTTGAAATAGCGACAAAACATGCAACTTTTGACACGAAAGGCCGCGTCACATCATTGTCTCACTTTTTAATTACGTAAAGCTCACGCGGCAGCGTATGCGCGCTAAACGTAAAAGTAGATACTATTATAAAATGACTCCTCCTCCTGCGTTCAACAGAAGTATTCCCTGATGTCCTTCCACACGGAAGGCTGGTTGCATGGAGCCTGTATGGTTATGCGACTACGTACACGCGTATGTTGCAGCCGCGACAAGCGGGACAGTTTCGTTATACCGCAGGTTCTCAAATATGTTGCCACTCCTATAAGAGCCCTCTAAACCCAAAATAGATAACGTACCAAGGAAGCAAACAAGTAGAGCCGAAGATCTAGAGCCGGCATATTTCACTGGATACGCGGTTCACGTTGTGTTGGCCTGTGTCCTCCTCCGCTGTTGGAAGTCACCCGCAGTGGCCCGTCATGGTTTCAGCAGGCTTGCAGTCCGCAGATGCTGAAAAAGTCATAAGTATATATGAACACCAAATTAAGATTTCTTTGTGCTTCGTCTGAAGCGCATGTGGTCGACTATAACCTAGCAAAAAAGCGGCAATGTTTGTGACAGCACTGTTTGACTGACCGAGACCAGCCAGCCGTAATCTCGGACATATTATTAACAAAGAAATACAGCCAGTGGCGAAGAGAAATTACGAAGGAATCATAATAATTTGTGGGATTTCATGTGCCAGAACTACGGCGTGATTATGAGGCACCTCGTAGTGGAGAGCTTCGGAAATTTCGACCACCCGGAGTTCTTAAACGGGCACCTGAATCTAAGTACATGGGCCTCTAGCATTTCACCTCCAACGAAATGCGACCGCCGCCGCTGGGATCAGAACCTGCGCCTTAAAGGTCAGCAGCTGAGGACTGTAACTGATATACCACCGCGGCGGCTCACTTAGGAAAGCAGTAATCTGTGAATAGGATATACGTTTCCTATGGTAACAGTAACACCTGTCTCCAATGATGTCCCGCTGGGGATATGTGTAACTATAAATTAGTAGTATATATTTAAATAGCACGGAATATATGACGAACTTTGTCAGTTTCAGCTTGGAATAGGTCATGGGTGTCTTCAGAATGATTTTCCCGGGGAGCCTTCGTCACAATCACTTACGGGAACCATTTTCGTGAAGAACTAAGCAGGAATTTTAATGTTTTATAACTATTTCCCTTCTTGTATTGCACACCACTTTAGTTCTTTTGGCCTGTGTAATACTTTTTGACACTATTCGGGTTTTTTTTACGCGAAAGTGTTTTATGCCGGGGACCACCACGGCTCTACTGACTTATTTCCCTTACGGATATGCCGATGTAAGATATAAAGACTAACAGTTGGCAAAGAAAAAACCAGAAGAAAAAGTTCCGCCACCAGGAGTCGAACTTACGACCCCTCGCTCCGCAGCGCGAAACGATTCGACCACAGACGGCAAGTTCTTTGCCATGCTAAAGGCGAGCTATTTATATACACCATTTGCCGGTGGCGGTACTCAGAGATCGGTGGTACATCAGCGTGTTTTTTTTATCACTGGAGAGATGGCGCGAAGGGCTCGAAGAGCGCGCCTTAAAGGTCGTCGCCCCACGCAGATGAGCGCGCGTCTCTACAGGGGGCGTGGTCGCTCGTTTGCGGGCTTATCTTGTGATGGCGGTGGTGTGTACGCCTTGCGCTCTCACCGCAAGTTTGCGTTGAGAGCCCGAAGGTCGCTTCGCTCACCACAGCGGCCGCTTTTGCGAAAGGAGCGCGCTGCTCACACAAAAATAAGTTACAACTGTGACAGTTCGCGCTCATCCTGTGTATGTTCGTTTCCATGAGCCCTTTCTGCTTGAGCAGCGCGTTGGAAGTTTCGAGCTGCTTGCCATTCTTCGCGTCACATTGCCATTTGTTGCTGTAGCATTCATTCCTTCACGCTTGGGGTGAAAGAATGCACAAGAAACGCTCAACTACGTCTGTGAAGACACGTTTCACTTTCGTGTTATACCCATTCCTATGACAGAGGGATCAGCTAAGTTTCTTTTTTTTTATTGCCCTGTACTCGCCTCACTCAATGCTCCTTCGGAAGCCCTGTGGTGTATTGAACTAAATAAATAAATAAATAAACAGGGCATGCCAAAAAATTCCTGCGCCGCACTTGAATAATCGGATGTGAAAACCATTAAAAGAAACCAAGCAGCAACACACATCTCCACAGCGTTTTTATTATTTCACGCAGTGTTCGTAATTCGGCGAACACAGCCTTTCAGTGAATTATAGCTTATACATATGTGGCCCGACAAAGTCACCACTGTGCTGATCTCACGTGGAGGCACTGACAGTGGGGAAAGTACAGTCTACCATTAAAGATCTGCATTTACATTTTTTTTCCTTTTTATGGGAACCTTTAAGTGGCCCGGGTAATATGTCTGAATTATAAATTAAGGCCATTATCCGCCTGTTTTGCTGCACTCTTTTCAGCCAGCGCTGATAAGTGGCGTCTGTGACACGGCAATTAGCGCTGACAAGCATTCTCTATGTCAGAAAACTAATGGAGGCGGAAGTGCCGCAGAGGTTTCGCATCCGTTATTCCTGGAATGACTCTTTGGAGAAACGTTGCTTAGAACAGTAAAAATGCCAAGCACACTTATAGAACAAATAGTAATGGTGCCATAATTTTTTCCCGCCATTAAGTAATATAGAAGGTATTTCTTTTGGCGGAAGGAATAAAAAATAAGAATATTTTTTTTTCTCTAAATCACAATTTCGTTGATGTCTCTGTAACTATGTTTGAAGCTGCATCACGAAGGTTGTCAATTGCAGTCGAGTTGAATCATAAGCTGACATAACTGCATGTTTTGATTAACCATTTTGAACAAAGTTCAGCTCTAAGCAAATCAAGCAGACTTGTGTTAGTATGCGGGCTGTACAAACAAACCGTTCAGAGCATGTATACGATAGCAGTGGATACCTATAGGAAAAGAAACAACAGAATAGTTGCAAACTTGAACCTGAACGCTCAAGATGACAAGGTAGAGGTACAGAACTAGTGGTTTGTCTGCTGTAATCACCAATGACGTATGTTTATCAGTGTAAAGTTTAGCTTGAAGTTTATCGTATTTTGAACGAATAGAATGAATTGAAAGAAAACAATGTGCGCCCGAGTGGGGGTCTTTGTTACCCGTACATAGATGGCGCAGTTCACCAACTCTTACGTTTGTTCTGTCTTGAAGATTTACAAGCCCCTACTACGATAGAAGTTGAGGCTGCACGGTAGAGTTGAACTCTGAATTTATTTTGACCACCCGAGGTTGATTAACGCGCGTCTATATATTAGTACACGGGTGTTCTCGCATCTCGCCCTCATTGAAATGCGTGGTCGCAGTGACCGGGAATCGAGCCTGCGTCAAGACTAATAGCGTGACACCTTCGTTGCTTAGTTACCAGTGTGAGTACTTTCACGGGAAAATATATACACCGAATTTATCAATATATTAAGTTATGTCATTTGGGCTATAATTGTGCAGGTAGATTAAAAAGTGTCAGTGATTGAAAGCGGATATCAACGTGCAGCGCATTGTCGTGCTGTACAGCTGTACTGATTGCTGTACTGTGATTGCTGTACTGTGACGGAAAGAAATGGCATATTTGCCATATGCACTGAGAAAGGAAGCAATGAATGAGAAAACGTTAATTTATAATAAATAGATATTGCCTCATGCATTATTGCAACTGAATGAGCAAATCGTGGGTAAAATATGGGAGCGAAGAGGTAGACACTGAGGAGTTTGACAAAGAGAAACATCCTATATTTGACGGATATTTTGTACATTCCTTTCGGTGACAAACTGTTTCATGTAGCAATTGGGGTTGTCTCACCCGAGACAGATTAAAAATGCCGATTCGCGTAGAGGTGTTCACGAGCACTCTCGCACCAAGTCATACACAAGCAAGAGGTCAGTGTTCGCACACCTTTACATCTGATGATTGCATAAAGGTATAGCTCAGCATTCCCACAATATTGCTCTGTTTGCATGTATTAGCAATCTTCTCAAGTTCTCAAAGACAAACAAATCTAACTAATACTTCTTAAAAACCGCCGCTCGACGGTAAAGGTCAGTGTCGTCAGCTGGGTGGGTCTCATCAAAATTTCACCTTGTCTTTCCACACCAATTACAGTCCTCGAGGTAATTCCTGTTTTACATGCAGTAGTAAAATTTCCACACCATCATTACACTGCAAAGGAAACACGGCGTCGCTGAATGTGTCCGCAAAGCTTACCTACCTTCCGAATGACGTCGTTTGGTACCCGAGGAGACAAGGACGGCGACATTGCAGAAACAAACGAGGTGTTGCGAAATCCAAGAAAGGTATCACACTTCGCGCATATAGAAAAAAAGTAAAGTGATTTCGCGTTCTTACGACTATGCGTCGAGCTGCACCATTTCACGAACAAGAAGAATGCCACGCCGACGTCTTTAAAAGCGCCGGCATGAAGAGAGGCACACGGTACTTCTCAAAACGCCCGTTCCAGAACAAAGGCAGAAGCCGAGGAAAATCACCTGAAAGCTGCTTGTTACCTTTGCCGTATATATACGGATTCCATTATGTACATTTTTATGAGCGTTTTTCGTCTACAGCTTTTCAAGCACTTACGTCGAGAAATCGCATCGTTGCGCCCTCTCGTGGCCGTTCAAAGGCAGGCGCGCCGCTTACGCCACCTTGCGGGCGTCATTAACGAGACTCGGGCGTCTCGAAGTACAAAGCCGCAACGACGCGTCGGCGGAGGGATTGTCTTTCACGGGCGCGCTCCTAAGCTACACACCGGGTTCAGGTACGCCGGCGATTACGAGACAACGGGCTTGTTCCACCTAGCTTGTTGCGGCGCTAGACTGGAAGGAACAAAAGCTGTTACGACAATGAGGTGCGATGGCGACGCGCACTGAAAAGAAGCTTGGAGCAGCGGCCTAGAGAGATTAGACGCCCGCGTGACAAGAACAGGAGAGCAGGTCTGAATCTCGTGCTTGTTCTACAAATGAGTGACTTTCTCTTTCCCGAGACTGTTGTAATGCTCGAGAAACACGAAGTTTCCTCACGACCGCAATCGTGCGAACACCCAACCTGGTCTCAAACAAGGCGAGTACAGCTTAACTGCCGTGTCGCCGTCCCTTACTTTATTCTGGAAGAAAGTGTTCCTGTACACGAAAAGAGACACAACGGGAGTGTACTTTCATCGTCCAGAAACCGCATTGTCACGTCGTTACCCACTGCAACAACTCCGTAGTCATGTTCACGAAGGTTTCCGTTCGTTCATAAGTGTTTATTGCCATTGGTCGGCCTTTTCACTAATAATACGTGCTGCAACAGCATTCGCTAGAGTTTTCTCGGGAATAACTGGAGCCTAAGAACTACTTGAGTAATGGACCTTTTTCACGTTGGACGAGCGCCTCTAGCGGCGAGAGGCGAAAGCTCGACTGGTGGCTTAGGGAGCCCATCGGGCAGTGGTTCTTTCTCTCGTGATCGGTGCGGCGGCGGCTTGTATCGCCTTTGCTTAGCTCGCTGTGTCTCACGCGTCTGCCTTTTGGAATACTTTTGCCACTAAGCCGTAGAGCTTCTTGACTTCCGTAAACATTTCGCGTGCTTCCGCGCATCATTCGGATCATGTTTTCGGCGGAACACATGAAGAAACTTCGCGACTCCGGAGGTCAGTGGATCAGCGATTTGTCGTCCGTGCCGCAGGTGACGAGCGACGTGATAGACAATCATTTCGGCGAGTCGCATCGCCAGCTACTAAAAGGCTGGATGTTTAAAGAGGAACGGTATGTCCGCCGCATCGAGTGTACGACACAACGCCAACCTACCGGCCTCGACCTCGTCTTGCTGCGTAGCACATGTTTGTGCTCCATGAAAGCGGGGTGCTACAAGCAAGTTGCAGCGCTGCATCATGATGGCACCACAGCTGTTGTCCAGGCACATTGCGACTGCGTTGCTGGGTATGTTTGCCTTTATGACCCTTTTTACAGCTTCGCTAGCAGACGTACAGTGGTGATGGCGACACTACGAACGATTTCGCGCGGACATTTTGCTGTTGCATGTCCCTTTTGAGCTGTTTGAACTCGCTGAGCTTCAGAGTGCAGTCTACGTGTTACGGTCGCTATCGAGATATGATTTGTGCGCGATCACAATCAAGAGATAGAAACGATCGAAAGTGCCAGTGGGCCGCGGATGTAAAAGCTGCGTGCGATTTCGCAGCGTTAAGCGCTTGAAAAACTTATGTAGTTCTGCGGGATAGTTTGCTTAACGAAATGGGTTGTAGTCATGCACAAGTCGTATAATGTAACGAACGGATAATCTCGCCGGCTAGCAGCTGGAAACACCTAATGCTGGTTTTGCACGTTCACTTTCAATCGTGATTGGGTCTGATCTGGTCGTGAATGGCTCGTTTACGCAGACTCAGTCACGATCAGTAGTACATCGTGTGGCACTATTTACTGTGTAAAAAGCGCTTACTGTTACATCAAATACTAACTTATTTACTGAGATAAAGCTGCTGCTTTAGGCAACTTGAAGTTGTCAACGGTCCCATCTGTACATAAATACCTTAATAGGTTTCGCCAAGCATCAGAGTAATATTTTTTGTTTGTTCTTTGCATATCCTGTAGCCTGAGCCAGAAATGCCAACATGTTGCTGCTCTACTGTTTGCTATCCGTAGCATCCAGACGCCGTCCTGCACAAGCACTCCATGTAGATGGATGGCACCAACACAAGGTAAGCCACTGACTTTGTTTACAACAACACAGTACAGCTTTGTTTATTGAGTAAAAGGTCAACAAACACCACAAATCTCATGGGGTGAATGCGGATGCATGAACTAACAATAAACATCGGTGTGCCTTCTGCAGTTGTTTTGCAGCTCCGCTGAAACACTTATGACCCTATGTAACTGCTTTGCAATGTGTGTCTTCTTTATTTAAAAAAAAAACATAATTCAACCATGTGTCAGAGCAGCTAAGCTAGAAGCCACGCAATGTGAGCAGTTGTGAAGCTTTTTACAAGTACTGCAAAATATTTTTTTCCAGGTCAAAACCAGCTGGTTCCAAAACCGCTGGCAGAAATAACGTTCAGGAAGCACGTCGTCAACAAAACGGTGCAGGCGAAGCCCAAACGCAAACTTCAATCAAGCGTCGTGAAGATTGGACCACAGTGTCTTAAAACATTTCAAGAAAAGATGGCTGCAGATGCACCTGAACTCATCTGGAACCGTTACGCGACCGGAAAACCAGCACCACTGAGAAACACAAGCCCCATCAGTGACACAGAAGACCTGCACTCACCAAGATGCCTCCAGTTTATCCACGAGTACTTCAGGAACCTGGTGCCCCTAACAGCCGCTGAGAGGGAGGAAGTGCGCCTCAAGACACTGGGACAAAGCCAGAATCCCACATGGCGAACTGAAAGAACGGGCAGGCTGACTGCGTCAAACTTTCGTCGAGCTCTTCACTGCCAGAAGCCCGAAGGGCTTGTGAAAGAAATTCTGTACCCCCGGAAGGAAGTACTGCGCCAGGGCGACCCAAGGTTGTATGGGGCACAGAATGAGGCGAAAGCAGTAGATGCTTACGTGCATTTGATGAAGCTTTATGAAAAAGAAATTCAAGTTGTCGAGACAGGTGTCCATGTGCACGAACTATATTCCTTCATAGCGGCATCACCTGACCGTCTAGTGATTGAAGGAAGCGAGACAGGGCTCCTCGAAGTGAAATGCCCTGCATCAAAAGCCGGTGAAAGAATCATCGATGCTTGTCGTGACAGAACATTCTGCTCTGAATTAATAGATGGTGAAGTGACATTGAAACGTGATCATGCCTACTTCTACCAGATCCAGGGACAGCTAGGTGTGACGAAAAAACCATGGTGTGACTTTGTCATTTGGACTAATCATTGTGAGCGCCAACACTGCACATCAGTTGAGCGCATATACTTCGACCTTGCAGTGTGGGAAGACATACTCAAAGGTCTCGTTTATGTGTACAAGGCAGCAGTAATTCCAGAGCTGCTAACACGACGTATTAGACGCCTTGGGTTTTTGTATACGACTGGCGCAGGGTATGTGTCATACCGTAAGCATGCCCAAGGGTTTTATGTTATTGATGTCTTTGATGAGGATAACTTGAAGATGAAAATCAGAAAGCTATAAATGCATGCATGTCACAATAAAAATGGCAGTCTGAGCAAATTGATACATCTCAGGGGCGTAGCCAAGGGGGGTTGGGGGGTTTCAACACCCCCCCTCCCCAAATTTTTCAGTTTTGCTTGCGTATATATACACGCACACATACAAACGCACGCACGAACGTACATAAAGTATGGTTGAACCCCACCCCCCGAAAAAAAGTTTCTGGCTACGCCCCTGATACATCTTTATCATGCGTAAAGTGCAGCACACGCGGGAACGACTGTCAAATCTATATGGCCACCTCAGAGGAAATTGTACTTCATTTTCACCGATTAGGAACTACGTAGGCCCCAGTGGGCCGTCAAAATATGTGATGTCACGGCAAATGGTAGGGGAATTTCAAAACAACGTCGCCACCCGCGTTTTCTCGTTTATTAAGCATCGTCTCGCAGCCAGCGTGGTGTTTTTGGTATCGAGGATGACTACTTTGCCACTACGAGAAAAATTGCCAACGTTCCTTTCCAGTGCACTGAATAAATATACTGCCCACTTTCTCATTCTCTTACATGGTGTCTGCGTCAACTTGTCTGCCATTATTTAGTAGCGGTAGTCTGAAGTTTGAAAGATAAGCGCATGTAGTGAAAATTGCAACGGCGATATCTAGCATGTTTATAGGCATGGGTCTGTCCAATATATGAAACTCCTTTATCCTCCTTATGACCCTTTCGATGTGAACTCGTGAACTTGCAACATGTTTTGTTGTTTCAACATCTTTAGCACTCATCTGTGCTTCCCCAGGAATGCGAAATGGGGGCATATGAAGGGAAACACCCAGTGGCAGAAGGTCGTCTACCTTGAACCCCTTGTCAACCATAATGCCATCTCCAGATTCAAATAAGTCTAGCACTGCAGACTGTTGGACAATAGCTCTGTCACTTGTTCCTCCCCCATATAATGGTGACACAAAGCTTACATAACAGTCTGGTGTAGCACCAACGAGACATTTCATCGTATTTGCAAACTTGTAATGAGAAAAAGTTCTTCTCTGGGCAGTTAAGCTTGATGGCTTTTGTATGCGGATTTCTGTCGTGTCAAGTATTATGCGTGTGTTCGGGTACCGTCTAAAATGAGGTGGCATTTGCTGTTGTACTTCAGCAAGTGTGGGGAAGCTAGTTATTTCAGTCAGCACCTCCTGCAATTTCAGTACCCATTTTGAAAATATACGACTGAATGATGCCATTGAAATGGAAAAGTTACGAGCAATCTCTCGCGTGGCCATACCTGTCCTCAAGCGCACCAGTACGGCAAACATCTGCTCGGCAGCACTGAATGACCTGCTGTTTACGTCTTTCGCGAACTGAGGGTTGCTTTCCATAACTAAATCAAGTATGTAATTAAACACTTTCACAGAAGGCAGTCCTGTGTAGTATAACATGTCCTCAGCACCTTTCATGTTATCGAGGCACAGCGTTGTAGCCTTCAGTTCGTAGTAATGTGCCTGCCACTGAATTTTTTGTTCCTCGGCAGCTTTTAGCTGGTCTTCCAACTTCTGAACTTTTTTCTTCTCTGCGTTTAACTGTCTTTGAAGCAGCATAATGCGCTCTAAAGAGAAATCATCAGTCTGGCAGCTCTTGTCATTATCACTTGGCATGCTAGACGGTGTTGTAGTATCCTCGCAGATCATAGAACCCGACTGCATTGAGTTTTCTGCTCCACTTGATGGTGGTCCTTGATCCGCAGGTGGTGTAGATGGCCTGACAAGTGGTTCGCAATCTTGTATGTCACTTTGGCTTTCCCCTCTGTTTTGTGGCGTCCCCTGACCAACAGGGTGTCCAGGCGTTCCCTTTCCACCTTGGTGTTGTGAGGTTGTTGCACTCGGGCTTGCTGCTACGCTCGGTGTGGTCCTCTGTGCAACAGCTGATGTAGCTGTACTGCGGCCAGCTTGGCTACTTGCACCTGTCGGGCTTGAGGCTGATAAATGAAATTAAAAATATATATCTTTACTTCAGTATCATAAATTCTTATGAAAAACTAAATAAGGGAGTGCAACGTGCAATATGAAAGGACTTTCTACTTTTAATAAACAACTGATCCATTGAGGCAACAGCATGACGCATGCTAGAGTGCTGCGTAACCATTTCATTTAAAATTGGTTGGGGTTTACAGAAGTATCTAGTCGCCGTTATCGTAACAATTAAGGTCGCCAAGACGAAAGCGTAAGCTATTTTGCGGTAACGGGAGCAATTGCCACTGTTCAGGAAGCGTCACGAAACAATCGCACAAAAGCCGGCTGATTCAGCTCTACGCGGTAGATAAAAAAACAAAAGCAAAAAACGACGTATTAACGCAAGCCTGTGGCTGTTTACAGTGTCGAACTGGTCGAACCTCAAAGAGCATCAAGAACAGAATATATATACCTCGCCGTCGCTTCAATCTGTCAAAACGTGAGGTGGATCCCGTGCATCTCGCTACCGTGTGCTTGAAAATAGACGGTACGTAATCCGGATGCGTGATGAAGCGTGATGGGGCTCCTGCGAAGAAACGTGATGTTGAAACAGTTCTGTTAGTGTTATGGTTAGGTGACGCTAAGTCATCCAACATTGCGCGTAAACAAATGCAAGATTGCCGCTCTGTTATTGTCCCGTTCGGAAAGACGTGCATTTATGGTCTAAAAGACAACCTGTTCGTCTAGAAATAAAGAACATGAAATCACTGTTTCTTTACCTGTTACGAAGTGATTGCTGCAGACGCGGGAGTTATCTGTCGGTTCCCAAGGTGATCCGTCGGCGTTGACGCGGTGGATTGCTTGTACCCATTTCTTGCGTCTCGTCACCTGACGCGTCGCGGCAGGAAATCTAAAAAATCGCACGTTTGCAGGCTTTCCGCTTCTATTGCTGCAGCCTACGGCAGCACATCGCTGCGGCATCGCGAAGAAAATAAATAAAAAAACAAATGAGCTACGCACTCGACACGATCAGCAACAGCCAACACGGAGAGCCGGAGAGCCCGCACGTCCGTTCGCGGTGGCGGATGTCACCAAAAATACTTCGGGCGCTAGCCGCTAGTAGCGCCGTCGTAGCACTTCCGGTGCGCATGCGCAGAAGGCTCCCGTGAAAAAGGCCCATTGCGGGCTCAACAGTTCACCTCCGACATTTTGGGTAAAGTGTTTCATAAAGATGAGTGCACGATTGTTAATATTGGCGAGGACTATGTCTTGGGGCAGCTGCATTTTCGGAGTTCATTCTGTCTTTTTTGCCTTTCTATGTGAATATTTTTCTTTCCATCTTTTTCCCCTTTCCCGATCTCCCTAGCCTAGGGTAGCAAACCGGTTGTTTCAATTCTGGTTGACCGCTGTTATGACCGGCAGTCGGTGGCGACGCGCTGACCCTGAGAATGGGCGAGCGATGCGTTCTCACACTGCTAGAACACCTGCATCCATCGCAGAAACGGACTCTGTACGCGAAGCGACCGACAAAGGAAGAGTCTCGACCTCAAAGTCGGGGACGGCAAAGCCGGAGACAATGGGCCACCTGGGCTTGGCTTGGTGTGCTGCCGAAACGACCTGACCTGTATGTTTTGACCGGAGTCGCCGCAGACCTTTTTCTGCCCTTCGGGGAAGAGTCCTAGGAACAAGCCTGAGGAACCTGTCGCCTTGCTTCCCCCACAAGCGTGCCGTCGACCACCTGACCCTTGCTGTTTCAAGAGTGCAACGACCCCTCAGCGACAGTGAAATGGACTGTGCCATGGTGGTTGGGGTCGTGTGTGTGATTGGTGGTAATCAAGAAGGAGGAGCCAGCCTGAGGGGTTAAAACGACGGTGCTAAGTGAGAAATGGGGCTCTGAGCCCTCGGTAACAGGCTCATCCAATTCGCTCATCGCTGAACTCTGACCTTGTCACGATATAAATTGAGTGTACAAAAAGTGCCAGTAAACTTGTTATTGTTTTCCCATCTTGCTAGCATCAGTTCCTCAACCCGGAGACTCGACTACGCTACCAAAGGGAGTCCGGGTACGACGCTGCCCTATCGTAGCAACAACCTGGTTGCCGAGGAAGGACGGATCTAAATACCGGTCCTAACAACTGGTTGCAGCGGTGGGATGGATCCAAATACCCGGTCGCAACACCGCCCTACTTTTCCTTCATTTTCACGTCTCTTTGCAGCTGTCTCCGCACTCCCTGGATACGCTATTTACGCACTCCCGGAATACGTCTCATTAAGGAATTGGTTATTTCTCCATCTCTTTCGTTTAAATTATTATTTATAGAAATTCATGACATACTTTGTAACTTTGTCCGTGATCCTAAAAAGTCACAGTTTTGTCGCAACGGCGAAGCAATGAATCCGATAGCAACAAATTGGAATGTAACGCGAAGAACGGAAAGCAGCTCGAAATTGCCAGCGCGTCGCTCGAGCTTAAAGGACGCACGAAAAGAGCGCACACAGGACGAGCGCGAACTGTCATGCGTCACAGCTCGATACTTGAAGCGCACTGCTGAAACATAAAGCAGGACGCACGAAACGAACGAACAGGTATACACAGGACGAGCGCGAACTAAACGTCGCAGTTGCTACTTATTTCTGTTTGAACAGCGCGCTCCTTTCGCAAACGCGGCCGCTGCAGCGAGCGAAGAGGGACGCTCTGTGACTGCAGCGCGGACATCGCGGGGAAAGCGCCCGCCCCCCTTTTTTCCTTGAGATAAGCGCACGAAGGCGACCATGCCCTGTAGGGCAAAAGAACATCGGCATTCGCAGGAGCCGGGCGGCGACCTTTAAAGCCCAGCGCGCTCCTCGCGCCATCTCGCTGGTAATGAAGAAACGCTTATAAGCGCCTGCCGTCTCTGAGTCCGGCCAGCAGTGAAGGGTGTGTATATAACGCTCGCCGTTAGCTACGCGGACGATCTGTGTTTCATGGCGTAGTGGCTAGCGCCATGCGCTGCCGAGCGACAGGTCCCTGGTTCGATTCCGTGCTTCGGAAGCATTTCTCTGAATTATTTTTCTCTGGGGCTTATATATATATATATATATATATATATATATATATACACACACACACACACACACACACACACACACATAAACATATACGGTGCATGACGGTGGCGACGACGGGGACGGTCAAAAACCAGCCGAGACTGTCCATATCATTGCTGTCGCAATAATAACTTGTTACTCTTTCCGTGGTTTCTGACACTTTGGAACCAGTGCAATTGTTAATTGCAAGTGCTAGTACTGCATTTGTTGCCGGTTTACGCGAACTTCCTTTTGAATTTATTTCATTTGTTTCAGAAAAGAAAACAGTTTCACACTTGCAGACTCTCAATGCAGAAATACAGACATGTTTACGTGGGAAGCAGCGCACTTAGACAAGGCGCGACAAGGAACGAACAAAGACGGGACGACCGCTTTCTTCGTTCTTTGTCGTGCCTTGTCTAAGTGCGCTGCTTCCCACGTAAACATGAACTATCACCAAGTCGCCCAACTTTCAACTTTACTGAGAAATACAGACAGTTCAGGTGCTTGGAACTGTTCTCTCTTCCTCCTTGCGTCTTGTCTTTACTTCTCGCTTGCGCTGTTAACTGATACTGTTAGTGTTTACCAACTGTCGACGTGAACCTCGAGATGTCCTAGTTTCGCAGCAGGTGGCGTCCGCTTGGCATGCTCGGCTAAAAAATGCTCCGCTTCACCATATAGCTCATAAGTTGCTGAGTGCCTTTTCCTATGCGGTATAAGGAGAAATTTAGAGGTGGGAAAAATTGAGTGGTATTTAAACAGCCACGGGGAATCTCTTACGTAGACAGATAATGACAACGTGTGTCACTTGGCCATTAATACTTCATCCTATATAGTAATCAGCGCGACACGCATCCTTCCTACGGGTCTCGATTGAGAGCAGTTCATCGAATAAATACATTTCCAATGCATCTCTGCTCGTGTAATTTGGTAAGAAAACCTTCATAGTGCACACTGTGGCGTTTCGGGAGGTGATTGACCGGGTGCCTTCTAATCGAAACCGAGGAACAAAGATCAGCGCGCCCTCTTTTTAAAACTTTACAGCGATGCAAACAATGCGGATAGACCTACTGAACTCGGCAGAGAAGCGGGTTTATGTGTTCAGTGAAACGCTTGAGCATATGCGGCTGTGGGAAAAAAAATAAAGAAAAAAGACGACAGAACACCGCGACGGTGGTCAGCGTTACAGAGGAAGAAAACGGTCAAGCTCTTTTTCATTCATTTTTCGCTGCTCGGCTTTCGGCACTGTAAGAGGAGAACACGTTCGCGAATTCCTCGCACTCATTCCAGGACTTAAGCAGGTGATTTAGAGCTTAGCTCGCTAGTGTCAGTTCAGATTACTCGCTGTATTTTGATGCTGTAACGTCAGCGGTCCAGGCACTTATGTTTACATTTTATTTGCACGGGGTATTTCGTGCAACTTGAGCCATGCACGAAAATATCAAACGACGAATACATTGCCAAGTGGGGCCCGCAGTAACGCCATTACATACCCTCGCTTTCACTTTGCGACATTTGTCGCCATTTTCACAGACTCCCTCGATGCACTCAGTGTGTACGTGTCATTGCGAAAGAGCAGCAGTATGCTGACGTCATTCGCAGTGGTGTTTATTAAGGCGAAAGCCTTACATGCCTCATGAAGCGCGAAAAGTGACCGTCGGCGGCGGCGTCAACACGAACGATGGAAAAAGTCACATGATCGGAGATTACGGCTTGATGACCTCACATCACCAAAAGAAATCGCGTAGTCAAGAACAATGCCAGTGTCGTGTCTTTATTGCCCCCTTTGTCCACGTCAGAAGTGCGCTACTTCGCCTGTACACCGTAGATCATGAAATCACGCAGACATTTCGATCCCGAAATAACCATCAAGGTCTTCATTCTCTCCATCTATCTATCTTTCCATCTGCCTGTATATGCAAGCCATGTTCTTTGGGACGCTAAACTTGAATGGCATCGTTTTTACATATAATGTGCTGCAGAAAAGACTGTTGGGTTAGTTCGCCTTGATTTCTAAAGTCAAGTTTATTTTTTACAGCGAAGCTGTTTAAGCTAGCCGTATTGTGCGGCCTATCAGAAAACTATCGTCGTCATGAACGGGTATGTGCATACCAGAGAATTTGGGCAGATCCCTTTACTCACCGCTATGGCGTGGCCTGTAATCACCCTGAGAACGAGTACAGAAAGAAAGAACGAAAGAAAGAAAAGAAAGAGAGAGAGAAAGAAAGAAAGAGAGAGACGGCAAGAGAGATATAAAGAAAGAAAACAATTCTTGCTGAAAAGAATTCTTGACGAGGCAGGATTCGAATCCGCGCACCCTCGATCCGAAGACGAGCGTCCTAACCACTCCGCTATCCAGGCCCACTAGCAGAGTATAATAGCATAGCCTTGTATAGTATAGTGTAGCAAGGGCGTGGGAAAGGGAAGCGAGTGTGAGAAGGAAAGATGTGGTGGTGAGGAGGAGGGAATGCCACTACTCACTACTGGGTCACTAGAAGAAAGAGAGAGAGGAAACAGAGAGAAAACACTGGGGATGGGCGAAACATGAACAGCAAAAACTTTACGGCTTTACTCGCCACCGGTCCACTAACGCACCATCACTTTGCATATATGTTTCAAGAAATGGTGTTTCAAATATACGACTTTACCGTAGAGATGCATGTCTGTGTCTCTGGTTTTAGATAAGAAACTTGAGCGCCTTGGTAAATTTCATCGGGGATTCGGACGCCGCTGCTAAGCCAAACAGAATGTTTTAAGCAGCAACTAGGAACCTTTAATTCATAATATAGTATGGACCGGTGGCAAGTAGGAGGATTTACCCAATTTTTGTAGCGCATATTCGTTTATGATAGACCGTGACGACGACATGACACACCGACGAGCCGAAATACTAAAGTGCTTCACCCCTGATAATGGGAATAAAGACATAAAAGATAGAAAGGCTTGGCACGACTAGTGCGAGGCTGCCATACTAGGGAACGTTAAAGGCAACGGCGGCTGCCAGAAGAGACCGAAGCGATGGAAGCCCTACGCCAACGACGACGTGCCCGTAGATCTATGAGAGGTGCCAACGCTCGGTTCTGGAGTTTGGACATCCGTGTAGTGACTAACCTTGCTAAAGCCTAGCAGTAGCCGAGAAGCAACCGGATTATAGACTTTCACAATCGTCCGGTTTCGCTGTTGAAGCCTTGCACGACTTAGTGCAAGCCTTGCCAGTTTTGTTCTTTCTGTCCTACAGGAAGAAAGGACTGTGAAGAAAAAAAATCTATGTATAAAACAGCTTGCCTAGTTCACTACCCCAGAAAAAAAGCACAAAACAAAAAAGTCAGAGCGGTAGCAGCACCACGGTAAACGTGGCAATATGACACTTTACGGGAAGTGTGCTACAACAGGGTGTACACATTGAAATTGTAATAATAATAATATCTGGGGTTTAACGTGCCAAAACCACGATATGATTATGAGAGACGCCGTAGTAGAGGGCTCCGGAAATTTCGACCACCTGGGGTTCTTTAACGTGCACCTAAATCTAAGTACACGAGCCTCAAACATTTTCGCCTCCATCGAAAATGCAGCCGCCGCGGCCGGGATTCGATCCCGCGACCTTCGGGTCAGCAGTCGAGCGCCATAGCCACTAGACCACCGTGGCGGGGTGACATTGAAATTGTAGTTTTCACACATAGGTATAGAAGGTTCAAAACAGATTTATCGAACTAAAAAAAAAGAAAATCAGAAACATGATAACGTGATTGTCATCCCGAAACAAAGATACGGGATACAATACACTGCATAAAAAACATGATTGACATTACCGTCTCACAATTTGTTACCTACAATTGAAAAAAAAAAAGAACAAGTAGATATGAGTTTTCTTTTGGCACTGAAAGCAAACTTTGTAATTGAAAGTAATTGCTACTGATTTGAAGATCACGTATTACACCACTCCAAATAATCTACGAACATCCTGATAGGAGCAGTGGAATAATTCTAGATTGTTCAGGTCATAGTGATTCAGAAGAGATGGGAGAGTGTAGGACAAGTGCTGTTTGCCGGAGTTTAATCATGTGACATTACCTCCCACTTTTCTCCATGGCGGGTGGGGCAATTTAGATTCCTAACTCGAAAGCTACCTAGACTGCGCAGATTTTGTAGCGTTAGCTACACTTGCCTAGCCGGAGCCGGTTTCGCGTGGGTCATCATGAGCCGTGCTGCGCATGCGCGAGGATGAGTGCGGAGCCGGCATCTCACGCGCACTCCGCCACCGCCGCGCGCGGCTCGCCGTTGCTGGTGGCGGAGAGCGGGAGGAGTGGCGTCGTAGCCGGGCAGACAGACTGGCGCCAGCGCGCGCGACTCGCCGCTGCTGCTCTGCGCATTCGAGAGGGGTGACGTCGTAGCCATGGCGCGCGCAGCTATTCGCCTTCACTGTGCAGTCGCTGTCTGACAATGCGCTGGTGCCGCTTGATAGCGCCTCTGACTGGCGTTTGCAGGTGGGTAACGCCATGGAGAAGGAGAGCGCAAATGCTGCTCAACGGCGCAGAAGAGCCGAGAAGCTTATGTCATCGGATCCCGAAGTAGTCGCCTGGCAATTAGCGGTTCAGTGTACGAAGAATGAACAGAGGAAGGCTAAACTTGCTGCAGAGACACTGGACGAAAGGGAGGAACGTCTAGCAAAGCGGCGTCGCCAGGATGCTGAGCGACGTGCCCGACCACTTCTGCAGCAGCAACAACAAGACGCCGTCGATGACGTCAAGGCTCGCCGATGGACTGCCTATACTGTGAAACTTAGCGAAAGCGCCAGTCGACTCGGACCTTCGAGACGGACTTCGTAAACAATCCGTTTGGGTACGTGTGTGACGTGTGTGAAAGACTATGGCACATGAAAGACTTGACGCCGCTAAGTAGTGCCATGCGTGAAACGTTGAGCTTAGTGGCGGCGCCTGAGCGGGGTGAAACCGTGGCGCGGGTTTGTACAACGTGCAAGAACTTTCTTGTTAGGCAGAACATTCCGCTCTTTAGCGTTACCAATGGGTATCGTTAGCCTGCCATGCCGCCAGGTCTACCGGTGCTGAACGATGTGGCCGAATGTGTGTCATTGGAGCAGCAGTAAGCATAACAATCAAGCTAATCCTAGACAAACTGGCAAGCTCAGAATAATCAGCTGTACCTTTGCTAACGCTACGTATATCCTGGCATAGCCGACCTAAGCCACTGCAATTTTTTTATGTGTTTAAGAGTTTCCGATCTGAATTTTCGTCTTAATATATAATTGCATAACTGGTGCACCCATAGGCGTGCGCACAGGGGGGGGGGGGGGGGGGGGGGGAGGGGCAGAGGGGGGTGGCCGCCCCCTCTAATCACCTAAGAGGGGGGACACAAAATCTGCCCCGTACATTGACTTCGTAGGGTGGGGGGGGGGGGGCGCTGTGATGAACCTTCGCCCCCCTGATGGGAAACCCTGCGCACGCCTGTGGGTGCACCTTCTCTATTCCTGAACTGCAAAATAAGTGCCTGGTAGATGCCGCAAAATGTGCATTCAATAGATGCGTAATGCATTTTCTGTGAATCATTTATATTTTATTAGTATTAGTAGCCGTTGTTGTGCCGCATACTAATTGGCAATAGTTTAAACCACACCTAAAAAGTCAATGATATAGCACAACCGTCATTTTTTAAGCAGCTTATAGAATGCGACGTATTACCCCTGTCGCCTGAATTAATTCTTTAAGGCATATCCCACATGATAATCCCAGGTCATGTCCTTCGAAACATGC
>NC_051178.1:184475852-184574842 GCF_013339695.2 Rhipicephalus sanguineus
CGACGGAGCACAAGTTACCTGTAGCATAAACTGTTTCTTTGTTAAGAACGTTTATAGTGAGTGGAAAAGGCTCGGCAAAATAGGTGGGTGGGGCCTTCAGTACAGGGCTCCAGGCTTCAGCAGCTCGTCGTGCTTGGTCGAGGTGTGCGATTTGGGCCTCCTTTTTTTTCTCGCTGGCGTGCCAGGTCACTCAAAACACCGTTCCGAGTTTTCGCACCGGAATGCGAAGCGTATTAATTTCAGATGGCCGAAGTTCGCTCTCCCCTGTAATGTGGGCCGGAGTTGGCTGGCCTCCACACCACGGGTATGCGATGGGGTGGATGGCATGTTTTAAACGCAGGCGCGGGTATTTATTCTTCTGCACGCAGCGCCACTCACGCGCTTCCCGTGCAATTGTCTTGCTGCCATTCATTTCATGTAGGGCATAGCCCAAACGTTCCAGGCTACATCACATTCGTCAATTGCACGGCGGTCTATTAGGCGAAAGCCTTAGATGCGTCAACAAACGCCAAGTTTGGCCGTCAGCGTCGGCGCCCTGCGCAAAAAATGGGCTGGGAGTTTAGTCAACTCGGCGCCTTCGTGTCGACTCGGCATTGGACGTGGGATGCAAAAAACCATCATCACGGGAGGACGTCACCACATGACGTCCCTATGACGTCACATATTGCCAAAATGTGTGACGTCACATCACATGATGACGCCATCTCATGACATCGTAGCTTGGTCAAAGGTGTACCGATCATGGAGGCAATGCAAGACCAGGTGAGCTGCCTCTAATCTCGGAGGCTGTGCAAAACCACGTTAGGCGCAGAAAGCTTTCGAAGGGTGGTGGGGCACGATCAATACACCGAGTGAGAAGAAAAAGAAGATGGTTTTCGCCTTCGAGTCGGCTTATGTGAAGGCATAAGGTGCGCTGTGAGTTTTTAGATGCGAAGCAGCTTTTGCGCTGGGCTTTGTCCGTAGTTCCATTGGCGACCGTCCGCTTTATAAAACCTACCATAGCCATTTGTATCATATTGAGCGCGCGCTCGCGCCAAAGAGAAGTCTTCTTCGTCTTGTTCTTCGACCGTCTTGATGATGATCCGTGCAGAGCACTTTAGGGGCCCGGGCTGGCGTATGCTATCCTAGCTTGGCGTAACGCAGACAAAACCACGTGTGCTGGCACGCTCTAGCGCGTTCGGGCCTGTGTAAGGGGCTGGATAAGACGCTGCGGCCTCTCCCCCTTACACTGTCTCAGCAATCACGTGATGGCGTCGGGAAACGAGATTTTGCAGACGCGCGATGAAACCCGCGTGGCGTGCTCCAGCAAGAGTTCGGGACGAGTAACAGCAACAGCAACTACAGTGAATTCATGGCGTGCTCCACATGCAAGGACGTGTTAACATCGGGCAAGATGCCCGTGGTGAACGGAACTTTATGTCGCCCCATGCACTCCTTCGCATCCCCACATGGTTCCCTGTAGTGGGAGAAGGTGTAATTTTTTTAAGAAGGCAGAGATCAATGTGATATCATTGACGGATCGAAATATAGCAGTAAACCATGGCGAACTTTTCGTATCGGGCAACCGTTCCATGAGATTTCATAGCAGAGACCGAGCGAAAGCATATGAAAGGCACCGGTATAACGTTCCTTACCATTTGTATTGCTTGTGCCCACGCCACTTCGCGAACACGACTAAAGTGAATGTTTGCCGGCCCCCTTCTCTTCGCATAAACTGACGTCAGTTAGGTCACCCCGGATGCAGACAACTCGAACGTGAAGCCCGTATTCGTTATGTTGACAGCTACAATAACGTCTTGCCTTCGTTGACATCCGGATGACGGCATGCCTGAAGATAGCATACGACAGTGTCTATTTCAATGACATGCCTCTTCTCAGTATAGGCAGCTGTTTTAGAAATGTAATTAGAGGAAAGGGAAGAAAGCTGGCGGGTGAGGACGAGGTGCCTTTTGCGCAGGCTTGGTTTGAAGTTTGACTAAGGTATGACACACCGGGGATGGCAAACTGCTCGGTATTGCTCACAGCATACTGTATGGAGAGTAATATATCTCGGTTGTATTGGTTTGCTTGACAAGCTGACCAGCTGCCATTGACAGTGCTTGGTTCATGACTCGCCTGTCTTCTCGGTAACGTTCACGTGCCTGGGATTTCTGCGACAAGGCGATGACGCAAGAGGCGCTTCCGGCAATCAAAGATATTTCTCGCGACAACCATTGCAGACTGCCGACTAACGCTTACTAGCGATCCAGTGTATGCTTCACGCTGTACCGGCTTTGGGCTGTCGTATAAGAACGAACTGATCTTGCGATTGTGACGAGCAGCAGCTTCATCTGCGCTCTCGCTGCCGGCTATCTAATATAAGGCTCAGCAGTTGCTGAAACATAATGTCATGTTCACTGTCCGAAGCACTGCGGTGACAGTGTCCTAAATCCG
This sequence comes from Rhipicephalus sanguineus, assembly GCF_013339695.2. Taxonomy (NCBI): domain Eukaryota; kingdom Metazoa; phylum Arthropoda; class Arachnida; order Ixodida; family Ixodidae; genus Rhipicephalus; species Rhipicephalus sanguineus. The sequence goes on from NC_051178.1 coordinate 184,478,286, forward strand.
CACACTTGCCGCATGTAGTAGAATAGCATAAGGCAAGGAAAACCACAGCAACACACTACCTTGTTCGACACTTCTACAATAAAATTCGCCTGGTTGCGTCATCTCCTGGTTTATGCACTATATATATATATAATATATATATATATATATATATATATAGATATATATATATATATATATATATTATATATATATATATATATATATATATATATATATATATTATAATCGCGACTTTTTGTGACTCCCGAACTTTCACATCTTCACTAAACAACGTCATATACCGAAAATGGTTGCGCGTCGCATTCAGGAATGCCTATAACGGGAAATATCGATGCATGTCATTCCTGCGCAATGCAATTGTGGGAAGTTCTACAAAATGGCAAATTTCTTTTGGATCAGGTGATACAACAGCGTCACTTGCATGCCAACCACCTCCACAGCGTGGATTGAAGCCATTTTTTTTAGGGCGCAGTTCTTAGGCGCCCGATCCTGCGTTGAGCGGCGTCGTCGTCGGTGGCGTTACCGATACACATGAAAAAATAAAACGAAATAAAAACACTGTGGATAGAATAGGATTAGAACTCGGGCGCTCTGCGTGGCAGTCGAGTATTCCCCCCACAGAGACACACCAGTGCTTGAAATTCATTTGCAAAAAGACCCTATGCAGGAGTCATGTCGGGCAAGGAGTCGCGTTAACCTATGTAATATAACGTGGCAGAAGATTAAAATAACAACCAGTCATCACACAATGCTAATTTCGGAACGAGTGTGTGGTTTAGTGCTTCCTACCCACAGCAAAGTGCTCAGTCACAATTCTTCATGGTCATATATAAGCCACATCCAGCATCAACAAAGTACACATAATACCCTACAGATGTGTAGCTGGTACCTTTGCTTATCCGCAGAAAGACGAATAATGGCGTATTGGGTGCTGTCCTACTTCACGAAAATTACGATTTAAGGCGTAGAACACGAAGCTGCGCTCAGAATTCGCATTAGGCAGCGTCGTAATTGTCGTTGCATTTTTTTTTTCAAACACTGGGTATTTTTTTCTACATGCTTACGCTTGGTCACATTCCGTTCTTCGAAGGACCGGCATGCAGAGAAAGGGCTGGGAGTTAAGTCAACTCGGCAGCGAGTCCGCGACTTTTATATACATTTGAACGCGATTGCGTTAAAGAGCTCGTTTCGCAGAAATCGGCGGTGTCGTTGACTGTGAACGAAAAAACGGCGTTGCGCGCGAGCGAAATTTGAGATAGATGCCAATAAATAAATAATAATAAAATTCTTCGGTCCGAGTGCGAATCAAACCTAGGCCTTTATTTTGCGTGGCAAGCAAGCGTTCTACCACACCTGGAGCTATGCCACTGCTTGAAACTGCTTCGTAAAAAACACTATAAGAATATCATGTACTAGGAGGAGTCTCCTTAACGCATGTAATATTACGTGACAGAATTGTAGAATCGGACCGGGCGTCAAATCACGTGAATTGCGCAATGAGTGTGTGGTTAAAAGCTGCCCACGCATTACAAGGTGTGGAGCTACGCAAGTGCGCTGGGCACCTTACGGACGCGTAGTGGTTACTTCGCCAATTTGCAAAAAGGAAGAAGTATGACGTAGTGGGCACTTCGCAACTGCACTTGCAGTAGACAATCTAGAGTAGTTTGAAAGGACCAATGTTACACGCACAAACGTTCCTTTCCTTGCGACGCGGTTGAAGGCGATGCGCACGTGGCCCGATCGCGCTATCGCGTTGTACTCTCGAAGGCGATGCTCAAGCGTCCTCCAAGCTTTTATAGCAAAGGTAAAACACCGGCTGAGCTTTCTCAAATGCTCCACCAACTTCTAGGTAGTCGGGACAGTACGGCGACATTTTCCGACGACACCCACATCATCATCATCATCATCAGCAGCAGCAGCAGCAGCAGCAGCAGCAGCAGCAGCAGCAGCAGCAGCAGCAGCCTGTCTACGCCCACTGCAGGGCAAAGGCCTCTCCCATGTTCCGCAATCAACCCGGTCCTGTGCTTTCTGCTGCCACGTTATACCTACAAACTTCTTAATCTCATCTACCCACCTAATTTTCGTTCTCCCCTCACGCGTTGCCATCTCTTGGAATCCAGTCAGTTACCCTTAATGACCACCGGTTTATCCTGCCGACGTGCTACGTGCCCGCCCATATCCATTTCTTCTTCTTAATTTCAACTATGATGTCCTTAACCCCCGTTTGTTCCCTGACCTACTCTTCTCTCTTCCTGTCTCTTAAGGTTACACCTATCATTTTCCTTTCCATCACTCGCTGCGTCGTCCTCAATTTAAGCTGAACCCTCTTTGTAAGTCTCCAGGTTTCTGCTCCGTAGGTAAGTACCGGTAAGATGCAGCTGTTATATACCTTCCTCTTGAGGGATAGCCGTAGACTACCATTCATGATTTGATAATGCTTGCCGAATGAACCCCATCCCATCCTTATTATTCTAGTTATGTCACTTCTAGTTATTTCAGGGCCCTAGATTGGGAAGAATTAGGGATAAGAGTTAATGGAGAGTATCTCAGTAACCTGCGATTCGCGGATGACATTGCATTGATGAGTAACGCGGGAGACGAATTACAGCTCATGATTACCGAACTGGATACGGGAAGTTGGAAGAGTAGGTTTGAAAATTCATATGCATAAAACTAAGTAATGTGGAACAATCTTGGCAGAGAACAGCGCTTTGCGATAGGTGGCGAGACACTGGAAGTTGTAAAGGAGTACGTCTACTTAGGACAGGTAGTAACCGCGGAGCCGAACCATGAGAGTGCAATAACACCCACATCATGGTTGAACTAAAGAAGAGGAATGGATCGAGGGCTCGTTTTTGGTTGAACACGACCGCATGAAGCCGTCATTTATTAAAGCCAATAAAGCCATGGGTGGCGTTACTTGTGGATTTCATTTGAAGTGTAGTGTGCATGCGATGAAGAAAAAAAAACAAATTATAATGGACGAAGAAACAACTCGCGGGCTGCGGGGACCGAACACACAACCTTCCCGTTCCGCGTGCGAAGCACTACACATTGTTCTGGTTGGTGGTCGTTGCCCCTGCCAATTTCTTAATTACTTCTGTACGCGTAAGCCTGCGGGCGTTTGCTTTGCTGTGGGTTGGCAACACCCCCGTCCGCCGCGAACTTAACGCGGGCGACTCAGGACCTGCAGGAAGTGAACTTGGCAGTAGCAAAGCTTTGGTTTGAGCTAGTTGGTCATACGTACTTATGCACACATCTAGGCGCGAAGCAGACAAGAACTAGGAGCACGGTGGACTGGACGAGGGCCAACTACTAACTCGGTAGTGGGCGTTTTTCCTGTCTACAATGTCCCTTGTCCTCCTCTGCTTCGTGCCTAGATGTGCGCATAAGTCGGTACCGGAAGAAAGAAGCCATGGTGACACCTGATGCAGTCGAGTAAGAACCGGCGCTTTGCCAAGGTTCGTTTTGCACAACATGGGATGCCAATATATCCCCCAGCACTGCCCACGGCGACGGCATTTCTCCTCGCTCTACGGGGACCTAGTACTCTCCCTCCTATATTAAACGGCAGCTTGGAAAAGGGGTTTGCCGCGATTCGCGGAGAACCGTCGGCCCTCCTGCACAATGACTGCGCAATGGCACCTGCACTGTCGGTTTGCATAGATTACTATGACAGCTCCGGAAGAGAAGTATACTGTGCAGTCATTGCTGATGGACGCGAAAAATGAACATGACCGTGTGTAGCGGATGCGAGAAACGTATGGGTAAGATATGAGTGGTTCGTCTCCGCGCAATGCGATTCTCTGAGACGTTGATCACAGTTGTTTATGTAAACTTTACTTCTCTGAAAGCTGTGAGATAGACTTTATAATGGTAAAGGTGAAGTTCAGTAGCCGTTCCTAATAAGTTAACTTCTTTGGCATAGCACGCACGTGGATACTCTGTATCTATCTATCTATCTATCTATCTATCTATCTATCTATCTATCTATCTATCTATCTATCTATCTATCTATCTATCTATCTATCTATCTATCTATCTATCTATCTATCTATCTATCTATCTATCTATCTATCTATCTATCTATCTATCTATCTATCTATCTATCTATCTATCTATCTATCTATCTATCTATCTATCTATCTATCTATCTATCTATCTATCTATCTATCTATCTATCTATCTATCTATCTATCCGCCTACGTCTGGGTGATCTCGTGATCGCCTCCTCAACTTAATATATACCAAAATTGGCACGGGAGGGTAAGAGGATTTGACTAGGATTTGACTGTCAGGTCATGACATCAATAACATCAAGATCTCGTCGCGTACATCGGCAAACCTTTTCCTCCAGACACGTGCGGCACATACCCGTATAAAACAGGCCGTGGTATGTGGGTATGCGCCACAGGTGATTGACAATATATACCTACCCAGGAACGGCGAGAACAGACATTGGTAATTTAAATGCGAGAGAGTAAAGTAAAACCGATATCGGCAGTGTTGACCCGACGAATGCAAAGAATAAAAAAAATTAGGCTGATCCCACGCCTTGTGGGAATCGTTTTCATGCGAAGAAGGCAGCCAGTAGTTCTATGCTGCATTTTTTGGCCTTGAGCGAATCGTTACGAGTTGGATCGACGTGTTATTGTAAATGGATGAGTTGTGTGTACATCGTGGGCTTACCAGGCAGGCCGAATAGACTGACGCTTAAACGGTAACTTATGATCTGACGCAGTATCGGTACTCACGTTAGAGCACAGACGACTGTGTTATCGAAACGAAGGGCATGCAGCGGTGCGATGATGTGAATATCACACGTAACTTTCGTTAGCGTCTACTCCTCCGGGATCGAGCAACGCTTGAATATAACTTGTTGAATTATAGTAATACAAAATGTAATGTTGGATGGAGTGCCATAAAAGCGCAGCCAACATTAGAACCGCAATTCACGTTAACCCGACATGACGCATGTGTCATAGGATACATATGTAGTGTTTATTGATTTAATATAAAGTTAGATAGCCAGCACTACAGCAATTGACGTTGCACCGACTTTACGCCTGCATAGGGTCTTTTTCCAAAGCAGTTTCAAGACCTGGCGTGGCTCTGTGGTAGGACACCTGACTGCCACGCAGAATGCTTGGGTTCGATTCCTGCTGCGATCGTGATTTTAATTCTTTATTTCGTCGGGTGAACGCTACCGGTGTCGATTTTTCTTAATGTTCTCGCCTTTAAATTAGCAATGTCTGTTCTCGCCGTTCCTGGGTAGATATAAAATGTCAATCACCTGTGGCGCATACCCACATAATACTGCCCGGGTTATACGGGTATGTTCGACACGTGTCTGGAGGAAAGGTTTTGACGACGTATGCGACCGGATTTCACGTTATTCATGTCATGACCAGACAGTCATATTCGTCAAACCCTCTTACCCTCCCATGCCAATTTTGGTCTACACCAAGCTAAGGAGGCGATCACGAGAGCACCCAGACGTAGGCGGCTAGATAGATAGATAGATAGATAGATAGATAGATAGATAGATAGAAACGCTAAAAGTGCCTAGGGTTCGCAACGAAATGCTTCGCATTCAAAAATCAGAATACCAGCACGAACTGAACCCAAACATTCTGCGTGGCAGACAGGTATTCTACCACAGAGCCACGCCAGGTCAAGAAACTGCTTTTGAAAAAGACCCTATGCAGGTGTAATGTCGATGCAACGTCAGTTGTGATTGTAGCGCTAGCTATCTAATTTTTATAACAGAACAACAAGCACTACATATGAACTCCTATGATACAGGCGTCATGTCGCCTTAATGTCAGTTGTGGTTCCAGTGTTGGCTCCGCTTTTATAGCAGTCTAATAAACATTACATTTGTATTCCTATGATTCAGCAAGCAATATTCAGGCGTGCTCGACCCCGGAGGAATACGCTGACAAAAGTTACGTATGATATTCACATCATCGCACCGTAGCGTGCACTTCGTTTCGATAACACAAACATCTGTGCTCTAACGTGAGTGCTGATACTACGTCTGACCATAAGTTGCCATTTAAACGTAGTGTAGTCGGCGTGCCTCGTAAGCCCACGATGTGCACACAACTCCTCCATTTACAAAAATACGTCGATCCAACCTCGTAACGCTTGGCTCAAAGCGAAAAAATAAATGCAGCATAAAACTACTGTCTGCGTGCTTCGCATGAAACCGATTCCCACAGGGCGTGGGATCTGCCGAATTTTTACGGATAAGTTTCTGTGAACTAATTAGGACCCTTTAGAGAATTTTTCTAACATCGTTATTCAAGGTGGCGCGCCGCGTTTACAGGCACTTGACGCGTCTAGGCGAGTAGGCACACAGACAGCCTAACTTGCTTAAACTTCGCTTATCGACACTAACCTTACCGAGCTCGCCCACGTATGCCTTGCCGAGAGGCCTAATCCAGAGTCCAAGGGATACATGCTAGCCCAAACTTAAGAAACAAGGACTCGAGAAAGAAAAAGTAGGACGCAGGAAGGTCGGGCGCTAAACTTGAACTGTTTATTCAACTGCGTATACGAGATAGCATTGTCGTGTAAGAAGACGTATACGTAAACTGAACTGGACGCTGTGTCAACGAGCGAGCACGAGGTCGTATATTATGTTTAAAGAATGAAGGTAATGCGCACTTGCGCATGATAGAACCTGACGGTGCGAGCCTCTCTACTTCGTGAGATCAAGATAGTAGTCAGGAGTAGTGACACGTTAGCGAGAGAGTTATCGGAGGCTTTTCACGTTAAACAAGAGAGGTACGTGTTGTATTAGTGACACTTCTGTTTGTGTTTTTCTTGAAAACGAGGTGCAGGTCTTTTATATGTCACCGTGATTACATTCTGCCGATACTGACGCACGCGTGCGTGAACTGTTGTATTATCCTGACTCCCCTTTTCGAATAAACAGCCGGAGTTTAGCGCCTGCCGGCTACTCTTTATTTCTCAAGTCTGTTTCTTTGCGCTAACATGTGTCCCTTCGACGTCGGCCAACTCGCCCAGCAAAGAGTCTTACTCTAATGTCAACAGTGGCCATGGCTGCCTCCTTTTGGAATGAATGTGAAAGTAACGAGAACTGTCTGGATCTTTCTGTTTAAGCTCTATTTTGTTCACTAAACACGTGACAAGAAGCGTGAGAGAAGAAATCCAGTGAACCTGAAATAGTCATGCCACTCGCCAGGGCTCTATCTATCTGCTATTTTTTTGTTTTCCGCAACGAAGAATGGCAAGACTTATCTTCAGTTCATATGAGCTGTCGGAAGTCGCATTTTACAGCGAACACTCAGCTCTCTCAAAAGCAAAACACGGTGAATTCAAGACCAACAGACAAGTTAGGGACCGTGAGACCCGCTAGCGCGTTCGGTGCACAGCTGTATAAAGATTGCACGGCTTACGCTAACTATTTGGACACTGTCGTTCAACCGTCGGTCATCCTTACAGAACGAAGAAACTTAATACTTGCAGCATGTGGCCCGTATTATATGAAACCATTCTTCCTACAGAAAAATACTTTAGAAACTCTTCCCGAACCGGGAAAATGGGGACAAGCGAAGCACGGCGTGTGCGTGCCTGACTTACCCCATTTCTCTTTCTTTCTTTCTTTCTTTCTTTCTTTCTTTCTTTCTTTCTTTCTTTCTTTCTTTCTTTCTTTCTTTCTTTCTTTCTTTCTTTCTTTCTTTCTTTCTTTCTTTCTTTCTTTTTCTCTTTCTTTCTTTCTTTCTTTCTTTCTTTCTTTCTTTTCTTACACGTGCTTAGCAGCGAACCATTTCAGTTGCTACAGGTAACAACGACGGTTATGCGTTGATATCCAGGCAACAATGAAATGTGGCAACGTGAAACAGCTGATCGCCGACAAGCCCACGATCGGGAGAGCATCGATTATTGGAAAACGGCGCGTACAAATAAGCATATGACGGGCGCAGCTTCGAAGGCCGCAATTCTGTACGCTTGCCGGCGCTGGATTTTTCGCGTATACATCAACGACGCCACCGAAATTTGAGTCACAACAAGCTTGGCTTGAAAAAGCGGCAGCAATACTTTTGTTACACGATACTTCGTGATATTGCGTGTCTTTAGTTTGTAAACCCATTCCCTATAGGTCTTTTCCGTTTCCCTTTGTGTTTATGTTGCGCAATCATTTACAATACGTGGAGAAATCGATCTCAATCAGGCAGTCAACAGGGCCGAAACACCGAACGCACCGTTTCGCATGCGTGACTGTCGGGACACATACAAGCCAGTGTGAGAGCATGTGTACCTGTATACATTTTTTTTTATTCGAAAGACTGTTCTTTGGCATAACATATGTACACAATAACGCGAGAGGCGCGTCACACGTAAACAAACAAGTTGAACTCTCGCATAAAGTCTAACAAGGATCGGTGGAATGGTTCTTGTATCCACCTGTATACATCCGATTGTGACAACACAGGCGGCGTGAACTTCACTCTAGCAAAGGAACTGTGCGGAAAATAAAACAAAAGCGTTTTAACGCCACTGCCGGTTTTATGGCCTCGCAAACACTTAGGCGGGGACCTCCGCTACGCGCAAGAGCGTCTCGAGGCTTTTTCACTACTGTGATTTTACGGCTGCCCCTATACACGGCCCCAGGATAAGACGTCATGTCGATTTCATCAAGCGCTGGAGGGTGGGAAGGGTGGCGACATTCCTCCGGAGTAAATCGAAATGTTCCATGGTGGTTTGGTTTATACGACCCCACGCCTCGCGGCGGAATGTGGAGCGAATATAAAAAGGAGGCATGGTATGCACCGGCGTCTTTTAAGACAAAAGCCTTAGATGCCTCATCAAACGCGAATAGTGAGCGTCGTCGGAGTGAACACGAAGTGATAAAAACATCATCATGTGAAGACGTCATCAAGGCGTCAAACATCGTCAAAGCAATCAACGTCATTGTGACGTCATCATGGTGTCACTATGGCGTCACATAACGAGATGTCATATGATGCCGTCAGGAGTCACTCCAGCCACTAGAGTTTAACTCCATTGGTGTCACTCCAGTGACTCCGATAAAGGAGTCACTGCAGAACCACTTGGGGTGCAGAAAGCTCAAGGGGGGGCTGTGGTCGGGAGATAGGATCAATACAATGGATTGAGAAGGAAAGGAGGCAGAGTAACATGACATTCAAGGTCTCTTAGGTGAATGCGTAAGGGACTACGTGACTTTCTTTAACACGAAAGTGCTTTATGCCGGAGTCCACCAAGACTTTAGTGACGTATTTCTGTCACGGATGTGACGTTGATGAAACAGACGCTAACGTATGAGAATGCAAAAACTGTAAGAAAAGTTCTCCCGCCGGGAATGGAACCTGCGCCCTCTTGATGCGCGACGATAAGCGCCCAGCGCTCTACCGTCTAAGCTAACGAGGCAGATGCACGACTCTCCACAAACGCGTCTTATATCTCTCACACATTACACATTCTCTCTCACACGGTGCTCTCTGTTGGCGGGGATAGACGGGGCGGGGCGGTGCCGCCGTCTATGAGCGGTGCATTGAAGTAATGTGGCATGACACTTACTTGCGCCGATAGAGAACGATTCGGCGACGACGCTGTTAAAGCATGGCCTCCGAAAAATCGCGCCGGTGCGCAATCTCGGAGGCCATGTTCAAAGCGTCTAGGTACTAGTGAAATACACTGGCGGCGCTAGCAACGGGGAGTCGCCCTAGGCGCAGTTACGTTCTTTGCCCTTCACTTCGTGTTAGCGTGTGACGGCTCGTTGTCGGAGTAGTACAGCTTCCACATGCACCAACGGTGTTCCACCGCTGACTGCTTCGAGTGCGATAGCACCGACTAATAAAACTGCTGCAGTAAACGCTGCTGAAAGGCAAAGATGTCGACACGCGAATGCCGTGCCTTGGGTGGAGCAAGATAGAGACCCCCGGGACGTGGAAAACCTGCGCGCGTTCGCGGCTCAAGCTACGAACCTCTCCCTCCTGTGTTGCTGAAGCGCAGTGTGGTAGTGTACGCATCACAACAGGCGTAGGTTATCCTATTACTCGCGGGTGCACACCGTGCCGTTTCCCTCCTTAATTGACGACGCTTTGAAGAAGTGCATATCGAGTACTAGTGTATGTGCTTGTTGATGTCATCTTTGCGCGGGATTTACAATACGTTGTGTTCAGGTATACATGTATGTTAAAAACTTCAGCTACTACAACGGTTAAATCGTGATCATGGGCGTTAGTCGTCGCGATGGAGATGCGCAACAAGGCGTCAACGTGGGTGCATCCACCTCAAATGGTGCTATAGTTGCCAAACACCAATCGGACATTGTACAAACTCCTATATATGACTATAAAATAAGCACTACTTCTGCGAAGACTCGTTTCACCTTCGTGTTATACTGATACTCACGACGCAGAGATCAGCCATGGTTTTTTTGTTTACCTTCTTAAGAAAATCAAAATATCAACGCAGGGGAGTACCTGGTGTGTCTTATCCTCAGTATCCCTCGTCCTCTTTTTTCACACCTTTAGGTAAGCATTTCTACATATGCTACGACAGTTCCATCTATTTCGAGGTTGGCCGCTGAGTCGGACAAATCTGCCGCCGCGGCCATGCATTACGTCGATCCACGCGAACCAGTCTAGCCACTCCTATACAAGCATAGATGGCGACCGAGAAAGACAGAGATAGGAGGGCACCCGGATTTTTCGAAGAACGACGGGGCTGGAGATTGTCATTGCGATACGCCCGGTTGTTCACGCATCAGCAGGGACGAGTATGAGGAAGAGGAACAAGACAGCACTATAGGAAATGTACGAATACGACCGAAATAATCACGCCTGGACGACATCGCGGATGTCGAGTAATTCCGCTATTACCCGATTCCATTGCGGTTCTTGCTATTCATTGCGTCTGTTTATTTTTATTCGCGGGCCGGTATATAGGATGAGTCGGGTAATCTGTTGAGACGGCGAAATCATTTTCTTCGCTACAATCAGTGCGATATGGTATTACTGTCAGCCACGTTCGAGAAGCTGCGCTCGCGCGGTGCCAGCGTGCACAAGTAAGCCGCCAGTAGTTGGCGATATCACTTCCACTACGGGAAACCGAAATAATCAAAACGCAAAAAGACAGTTACAAAATACTAAATGGAATTACAATGCAAAACTAGAAAGAGTAGCTGTGTAGCTTACCAATGTTTTCAAACTGCACATATTGTAGCAGGAAATTAAACGTGCCGACTTACATTGCGATTTAGGTACTTATCCGAGGCGATCCATTGCAGAAGTTATGCTCAAGCTGCAAGCGCACTGAATTCGTGTCGGTTCGTGCTTCACCGCCAGAGACAGAAGAAAGGGAAGACAACGGGGAGGATGGGGTAACAAGACGGGCATTCAGTTTACTGCCTTGCACTGGAGTAAAGATAAGGAATGAAGAAAAAGAACAGCCAGATGGCACGAACACTTCAAAGTCGCACGCGACGTGGTATATATAAAGGCCTGTCCATTTCGTTACGGCGGAAACGCCCTATTGTTTACTGACTAAAGGGCGCGCATGGGCTAGTTGGTACATATTTCTTGGAAAAGAAAGGATCGACAACAAAACACGGACATATGTCGTCCTGTCCTTCATGCCCGTGTTTTTTTTGTTTGTTTTTTTTAAGTGCCTTCCTTTTCTAAGCTCTATTGTTTCTTTCCGCATCAGCGGCGCACACAGCCGTTGTCCATGGCAAGGCGGTTACGCGTAACGGATGTGCAAAGAAGACAAAAAGTCAGGCAGAAACACCGTCATACGGAGTCGCCATATATAGCGCGGAATATTCTGTGAACTGATAATTGGTCTCCTACTGCGTTGTTTTGAATCAGTGATGTCAAAATGATATGAGAGCGTATACATATAGTCTTGATGAAAGGTTCCTCAAAAATCTGACTTAGGTGTCTGGTAGCGTACGTCAGCATTCGTGTGCCCTGGTGTATTCCTTCGGTTAAGATTGTGTTCCGCGCGCTGCCGATCCGGATCTCAGGGCCCACGTAGAATGTAGCGCGTGGTTGAGATCTGCTCCGTCAGATGCCGCGAGAATCCCAGCTGCTCACGGTATTTCAATGAACTCAATTAATTTTCATGAGTTAACGTTACAGTTTATTGGCTCTTACCTTAAGTAAAGTTACGCTTCGATATCACATGTATCCAGCAGAATCGACTGACAACGTTCATGTAATTTAACGAGTTTCTCGTCAGAGCATAAGAATTCGCCTGTGCTCTCCTGAGCCATGTCTAAAGCAGAGACAACTGTACCGACGGGTCCACTGTTAAAGCGAGAACTTGCGTGCAGTGCATGCCAAGATCTTGTTCTCTTGGAAAAACATAGTCGCTTATATTTGCATAGAATTACTGGAGGATCACAGTTCTGGCTCCTTTTGACAGATTAGTGCTTTGCACGAATGATATTTCCGCGTCCACTTGCAGTTAGAGGGCCAGCAATATGAAAGGTGCGCATTTGAGTGTTCCCTTTAACAGTGGACCGTACTGTACATAGATCTCTCATAGCAGAATACATGGCATTCTAAATAATTCACCTTTTGCTCTAAGCACAGGAATCTTTCGTATGTCGACGTCAGCAGCACAGCTTATCACTCCCCCGTAGCAGAGTATGTGTAGTACTGCAGACTTGCCGTCTTTAATCCTAAAAAATATGTTGTGCATTAAAGGAAAGCTAAGGGTACACGCATTGTTTTAATAGGCACTACCGAATCCGACAAAGTATTCCCAATGTGTACATCAGGTACAGTTCTCTCACGAACAAATACCGCTATAGATATGACATTGCACCGTATTTCCGGCCGGATATCCTTAATACGTCCTTAGGCTGTTATTATGGTGCTATAAGAAAATAGTGCTTACTGTTGGTAACTGCGCGGAACACTTCCTAGTCTTCATAACAAGACGGTCTTCACGACGCGCCAAGTGCACACTGCGAAGCCGATTGGTGCCACGCACTTTGGGAGGCACTGTACTGAATGATCGTGTGCCAGGGAACTATTACAGCACCTCGACTCTCGCGGAACCTGGGGCAAACCGCTATTCCCTCTTATTACCGTCAGTCGTTGCGCGACACCAAATCGAGAACTTTGCTAACGCAGGATACATAACGGTGCAAGAGCGCAAATACACAACGAAAGCGATCCAATAGCGAAACGGCATTAGCTCATCTCTCGTCGCTTAATGTTTCGTTTTGCCGCATCACGTACTAAGCCTTCATTGCCCCGTTTCGTCGTCGCCATCACCGTGCCGGATTTCGCAATCCAGAGAACTTCTCGAGAGAATTTCTCGAGTGGTTTCACCGAGAAAATGAGACACCCGGCGGAGGAGGATCATTCTCAATCTATCCTATAGCCTACACTAGGTTGGGTTGATGGTCTAGTAAGCAGAGGGGTGCAAAGACGTTTCAGCTACGCGCTTCAAATCTGAAAGCAACAAGACCGTCTTCGTCGTTTTATCTTTCTGGTAACATTATTGTCTGATACGTTGGAACATTATCTTCATATATAGTCAAGGAGCACTGGAGTCGGTAAACCAAAGCTCAGCCCAAATTTTCTAGCCAGTTCTAAAAAGCATACATATGCGTTCTCCGTAGCCTCAAAACCCGACAGGAGTGATGCACCTAACGTACACTTTCTTTCAAAGTTGTTAGTGTTTGTATGTTTCGCGAAATAACAACTAAGATGCAGTCTTTTCTTTAGTGTAATAAAGCAGTCATCGATTTGGCAGCCATATAATAGAGTAACATAGTCTATGGCAATATCATCAAATTACTCTAGAGTTCAATTAGTGAGCTTAATGATTGACATTCCGGCGCCGGAACGTGACGTCATGCGTTCATATCCAGGCAACACCGAAACGTGGCAACGTAAAATGACAAGTGACTTCGACAAAAAACATGGCCGATCCCTTCTTCATGGGAATCGGTATAACACGAAAGTGAAAAGTGTCCTCGCAGAAGTAGATGGATGTTTATTATACATTGATATACGAGAGCTTGCATATTATCTATTGGTGTTTGCCAGCTTTAGCAACACTTCATGTGTACGCCCTCACGTTGACACCTGGTGGCGCATCTCGATCCCGACGACTAATGTCAGTGAACATGAATAAACCTTTGTGGTAGCTGTAGTAGTTGACATACACCTGAACACAGCATATGGTGAATCCCGCGCAAAAATCTCTTCAACGAGCGCATAACAAACACTCCCGTTTAAGGAACTTCTTTTTCTTCTACTTTTCTTCTTTGCCATCTGATCGTGTGCATTTTCATGACGTATTTTGCCGAGAAACACTTTCATGACGTATTTCCGTGACGGAAATACGTCATGAAAGTGTTGGTGAACCCCGGCATAAAATATTTTCATGTTGAAATTTCATAAACGGCTGATCGTCGACAAGCCCACGATCGAGAGAGCATCAATTAACGGAAAACAGCGCATACAAATACGCCTGGGACTGGCGCACGTTTGAGGGCTGCTGGCGCCGGGTTTTTTCACGTATGACAACGCCGCCACCAAAACCTGCAGCTCATAACAAGCTTCGCTTGAAAAAGAAGCAGGGGACGTTCCCGAAAAAATCATAGAGTGCTCCATGTGCAACAATGTAGCTGCAAGCTTTCAGCACTGCTGTACAGAGAATGGAAATAGACATTTCCCGTGAGGCGCATAATTCGCTCTGCGTTAGGTTATCTGCCCATTAGACGCACTGCCATGCCAAGTCACGTAGTAGTTCGCAGCAATGCCTCGTTACTTTCGGGTCGTCACACACGAGTCTCCTGTGCATCGATCGCCTATCCCAAGTGAGTGCAACCAACGTCTCTTCAATGATAGCGCACACGGTCAGCGAGTTGCCTACGGTGGTGAGACGTGCTTTCCATCGACTAGCACCCAGACAAACTCTATTAGAGTTGCTTACGGGAACGCCCTGTCGCAGTTCAGTTGCGGTACCGCTGAGACAAATGCCTCTAAATGACTGACCGATTAACTTTCGGCACTCACCACAGCGCGTCATCGCGCAAATTAGCCAATCAACCTGTAGCTTGGATTCCAAGATGATGCAACAGGGTGTTTCGTCTGACGCCGTGGACGAACGACCGTTTTACGAGGTTCGGTTTACTCTCGAGGTTCGATTCCGTCAGTTGGACTTACCGGCAGCACTAACGTGTGTAGTGATGCTTGAAATGCAGCGGTGGCTGTGGGCAGCGATGGCGAAAGCGAACGCGTGCTCGC
This sequence comes from Rhipicephalus sanguineus, assembly GCF_013339695.2. Classification (NCBI taxonomy): domain Eukaryota; kingdom Metazoa; phylum Arthropoda; class Arachnida; order Ixodida; family Ixodidae; genus Rhipicephalus; species Rhipicephalus sanguineus. The sequence goes on from NC_051178.1 coordinate 184,493,558, forward strand.
GCAATCGAATCGAATCAAGTTCACGACCTGTTGATTGCGAAGCGCACGATTACAGCGCGCGTTGAGAATGTACTAGAGCTGAGACAGAGCGAAGCGTATCGAAATGACAAAGCATGGGAGCTAAGTTGAAATAGAACCTCTGCTGACTTGACGGTAACGCGCTGAAGCTAAAACCACTAAATCGTTAAGGTTGGGTAAAGAAACCACGAAAGAAGTACAAGCAGTCAGGTGCAAAAGTAGGGTAGCCGCAGACTCAAAAGAAACAGCACCGGCAGTCTGCTTCCCTTTCGAGCAGAAACCGTAGTTGCCGTCTTCCTTCAGTTCCACCAGAGATGATGACATTGAAGACATTTTACATTGGTGTTACCTCGTCGCACTGTCGACCGAGCGCCATGTTCCTTAAGTTGTAGAAGAAGACACCGTCGCCCAATGTTGATTATTTTCTTCGCTGGCGCAATATAATTCGGCGCACTAGGCCGGTTCCGCAAATACCCATCTAAAGGTGTCGCGAATGCATGTAACTGTCGTTGCCACACCACCTATTGAACAGTACTGCAACCGAGCGTACGCTTCGCCTGGAGGTAAAGCCGCATGTTTTGTTAAGCGAGCGCGGTACATTCGTGCGGAAATTACGTATACACTGCAACATCTCCGCGACTAAAAAATAAAAAATAATAAATAAACGCGCTCAATGCGTACACCATTTAGATAAAAGTGAAGCTGTGCGCCGCAGGTTGTAATGTCTTTTGCTTTCCTTACAATTTGTGTGCACTGAACCGGTGTACAAGAAAGACGCCTTAGGGTTTGAGTTCGAACGGTGAGATGCCGTGTGGTGGCAATACTTTTCTCTCTATGTGTGTCTGTATGCACGACTATTTAGTTTCTGCGGATCCCTGAGGCATCGTTCGCGTTGGCCTAGAGCTCGCGCCAAACTTTCTCCTGAGATCTTGTGTAACTATGCTCTCATTGAGGCTAAACAACCATCAGACGTCGGTGGAAGTTGTATTTACTTTAGTGCGTAACGGAAAGAAAAAAATGCTTTAGTCAGTGCAATGTTAGTGCAGAGTCAATTTTTGTAGCTGTGTTCTCACTGTATAATAGCCGTCGAGGTAAATACAATATCTCCGCTTACAAGCGAAGAAAAAGTGAAACCTCGTTTTGTCCTAAATGAAAAGCCATGGAATCAGCGGCGCTACGTCTGCCTTTTTCCAGACGCGCCTGCACTGTTCTCCCTCGAGCAATAGGCTCGCCTGGTGTGTGCATCCCCTAACCTACCAAGATTGCTCTTCTAACTCAGGAAAAGAGTCGCTCGAGCTGCTCGAGCAAATTTCGCTTCCAACCGTTAAAAAAACGCGACCGTAGATCTTGTTTTCTGTCGCGGATATGTCTCCTTATACAATGGTCAGCTTTGCTATAGGCTAGCTCAGGAGTATAAGTGCAGCTGTTTTTATTGTAACCTTGCAGCTGAACGCGCCATATTGCTTTGAGCGCAGCACCACAAGAATCGGGAAGGAACGAAATGTGGAGAAATGGTGCTCGTGTCGTTTGCAGGCCGAGAAATCTATTCTCATATCTCACTCCCACAGACATGGCTGGCGCAGAAGTGACAACTTTCTTTAGCGCTATCGCGTTAAAGAGCTCGTTTCGAAGACATTCCGGTGTCGCCGTCGGCGTCATTGGTTATGAGCGAAATATCTGTGCCGTGATCGATGCAAATTCATTATACCGCTCCGTCTGATTGCAATATTTGTTGAATGAATGTCAAATTTGTGCAGGTTATCTGAGAACGGAAGCGTACCGAAGAAATCAAATTAGGTAAATGAAGTTGTTTCGTGATACTGTTCTACTAAATTTCAGAAATAAACTTATTTCACCATTTCAAAAGCAAGGCAATCAATTAATAAGCTTTTGTTAATTATGAACTTGGTGACTAATTTGTAAAAACAAAAATTTGTCCGCTAAACTGTACATGCCAGCTCTGAAAGCAGCCTATAGAGTTTGAGTTCAAATGAATGGTATATTTGCATTGAAGACGGTAACACAAATTCACTGGTGAGCCAAGTCATGTGCTGATGCTCTGTGGGATTCATTTTGATTTTCTGTGCTAGCGCCTTCTAACAAAGTGACCGTGTTTCTATTAGTTCAATGTCTACGCGATGTGGACTCAGCCGGAATCATATAATGATACTTTCTCACTTCAGTCTATTTAGGTCATTCAGGTTTAATCGTGTAACGGCTGTCTTACATTTGGATGGGGCAAATGATATTCAGTAGTTCGAGCAGCACTCCACAATTGTTTGGACTTGAATAGCAGAAAAACAAGATAGAGAAAAAGAACGAAACTGCGCCTGCTTTTTCGTAGTCACTCCTCGGCACTTCACCTATTTGCTCGCACATGTTTATCCGTTTCATTGCTTCATGTCTGCGACGTATCGCGTAACCTTTCGAATTTATAGCAAAGCTCAAGATATCCCAGGCGGCGATGTAGCTGGTCAGCTCTGAGATCGAATTTGCCTAATTTCCGAGAGCGACCGCGGACGGGTTAAAGGAGAAACGCCCCTTCTTTTCTGCCAGACCAAAAAAAAAAGACAAAGTCATGAGTACACTTACTTTGCGCGATGTATGCCGTCAGCGCCGAGCAAACACGAAGGCGGCTTCATTTCTCGCAACGTGCACGCGACTCGTTTCTAAAAGTTTAAAGAACGCCCGGAGCCTTAGGCCTTGGCAGCGGCCATTTCAGGCGTGTAGATCCCGAAGGGTCGAAATAGCCAGAGCAAATAACGTGTGGCCCGTATTCCTCTCGATTTCACTTTTTGTGTTCTTTCCTTGCGCAGGTCGCTACACTCCGTGTGTGCTCACGTGTTGGCGAGTTAAGTACACGTCAGCGACACAGTACGCGGGACCCATGTTGCAGTTGCGCGCATGGAAGTCGCTCGCCACTGCAGTTGACAGCAGTGTTTGCGGGAAAGCGATATTAAGCTTTTCCCTGTGCAAATAGTGCGCACCCATTGCGCCACTATAGTCGCAGGCGATTACGACATCCTCTTACGAAAATAAAAGTTGGCTCGAAGTTGTAGGGGTACGCTACCGTGAACGATAGCTTGTCAAATGTTTTCATGCCTCCCGTCTTGGACGTAGCCGGGAGCGATGTATGTCGTCTGCAGATAGGAGCACGGTCGAACTACTTTTCAGGCACATAGCGATGTTGAATTGACGGTTTTTTTTTTTTTTTTTTGTCTCGGGGTCTACAGTTTTTCCAGCGTTATGTCTTGCCAGATCGACCATTGTTGTTATTTTTAAGCTCCCCAAGACGATAACGTCCTGTGCGTCAATATTAGGGGCCAAGGCGGCGGAATGAGTGTCGCAAGCAATACTTGTCGCGTCGCCGTCAAGAAGGGCACGTCTGTAGAAATCATCGTCATTGTCATCATCATCATCAGTCGGATCATTCAAGAGAAGCGTGTCTTTTGGTAGCAGCGGGCAAAATTATTTGTAAACCACAAACACACATACAAATAACTTGGACACTTACAGATTCAGTATGACCATACGAAGATATGCCCACACAAATACACATACGTGCGAAGCAGCCACTGAATGGGAGGGATGGCATGTTTCAGCATAATCTGTATACAATGTATCCCGAGGAGCAACTCTCGCTTGCTTTTAAGATGAGGTCAATATCAGCACTGTTATTGTTCCCGTATATATCTGACTCTGTGATGGCGACCACCCGATGGGTCGCTTTTGTCCGCTGTGAACAATGACTGTGCCGATTTGGGCCCTTTTTTTTCTGAATCTGTCAGCCATACGCGTGTTGTCAACTCGTATACCGAAATAGAACGCGAGTGTGTCCCTCGGTACAATGTGCCGACGACAGACAGCCTGTCTTTTTCTCTCTTCGCAGCAGCGAAGCATACGCGCATTTCTTTCGCCCGATGCTCTTCTGTAGTATTCCAAAGTGTTCACTATTTCTTATCGGTATATGCTTATCGTAATAAAATGAGCTCATAGCTAAGAATCGAAAATTGCTACTTCTTTCAGTACACGTAAGTGCGAACAATACCGTATGACAGAATGGTCATAGGGAAGGTGCATGGGAGGCCTGCTCGACAGCCTTTAGTGAAGGAGGTATTGCTCGACAGTAGCAAGGAAGAGCGATCTTTGTAGCTGGTATGGTACAATCAAGGCAGCGTAAAGCTTCAGCGTAAAATTGTTGGCCTAGCATTATGTTTATGTGCTACTTCCTCTTCAAGTGGAAGGATATTATTGACTCCTGTGCATTTAACCTTGTGCTAGTGGCCGGAATTGCCGGTGTTAAAACATAATGTCTATACTGACACAGTGAAGTGTTGTTTTGCTCCGTAGAAGCGACCATGCTGAATCATCAAAGGTTGTGGGTATTGCCCTTTGCTCTGGCTTAAGGAAGATGATACGCAGCTCGGGCGCACGCGCTCGCGCGCTCACGGCGGACCGGCGGCCGGCAGTCGAGCCCGGGACTCCGCCCAGTAAAGGTTTATTTCCTTGCTCTGCCTCGGTGTACTTTCTGAGGGCTTCAGCCGACCCTTGGCCCTGAGCCTACGAGGTTGAGCGAGAGCGTTCACCGGATCTATTTTTTTACCTGACTCGTGGTCAAGTACTCTACTTGACCCTTGCGGGTTAACGAACGCAGCGCAGCTTCTTTCTGTCGAATTTACTACATCAATAAACTATTTCATGCTTAGACGTTGATTAGATGTGTATTCTCGATTACATAAACGTCCCTGCTTTTAACGCGATGGCGTTAAAGAGCTCGTTTCGCAGAAATTCTGGTGTCGGCGTCTTTGGTTGTGAGCGAAAAATCATCTTGTCCGTGACCGAAAAACCGAGAAAGATGCGAATAAAATAAATGATAAAAATCTTGGCTTCGACCCAGGCCTTCTGCATGTCAAACAGGTGTTCACTGCGTGGCAAACAGGAGCCCCGATATTGCATGGAGACTGCTTCGAAAAAAAATAAACTATATCAATGTCATGTAGTGGAAGGAGTCTCCTTGACGCATGTGGTATTGCGTGGCAGAAGTTTAGGATCGCGCCAGGCGCCAAAATATGTGAATTGCGCAGGGAGTGGGTGTTTTAAAGGACCGCGCATTACAAAGCGCTCATACATATTTAACCATCATCAGCTTCAAAAGCATCAACAAAGTGAGCAGCTGCGTAGGTTGGCGTGTTGCCTTACGGACGTGTAGTGGGCCCTTCGCTGATTCGCAAAAGGAAGAACCATGGCGTAATGGGCACTTAACAACTATACTTGCAGTAGGCATTCTAGGATAGTTTGAAACGGCCAATGTTACGCCCTCAGTAGTTCGTTTCCTTGCGGCACGGTTGAGGCATGCACCGAGAACCGAAGCCAGGCTAGCAATTGAGAAGGCGATGCGCACGGGGCCGAACTACGCAATCGCGTTCTACTTTTGAATGCGAAGCTCAAGCGTCCTCCAAGTTTTTCTAACGATCATGCGTTTTTCGCGAAAGTTTTACGCATACCTTTTTTTTGCATGCAAATGCGTGGCAGTTATCTCGAAAACCAGCTGCATCATCCGTAAGACGAGCAGTGACGAAACAAAAATGCACGAAACTCCGTCTATACGCTACACGGCTACGATGATATCCGAAAGCCTTTCAGTTGGAAGGAAACAATGCTATAGACCATGATGTGCAGAACATAATGCCCCTACAGCTGAATCGGTTAGACGTTACGTCTGGCGAGTACTGAGCCACGCTAAGCCGATAAGACAGGGCCTCATTGCTTATGCAGTGCATGCTGTCAGAGCGCTCGAGGGTGGGTCTAATCTGGCTAATCGATTAGTTCCGTCTGAGGCGGCCTCCCAGAGCTCGGTGCCGGCATGCATGACTACATCAAACTCAAAGGCTATTGCGAATGGGGCCCTAGTGTTAAGGGTGATAGTAGAACTGTTCCGGACTTTCCTGACCGTTGTTCTTGGGTGCTGCCGCTGCAGTCGCCGCAGTAACGAATAACACATACACATCACCGCACTCACTAAACGAATCAGCTTTACATACATACATACATACATACATACATACATACATACATACATACATACATACATACATACATACATACATACATACATACATACATACATACATACATACATACATACATACATACATGTAAGTATGTATGTAAAGTCGATTCGTGAGTGAGTGCGGTGATGTGTGATGCATTGCTGGCTTGCCGGACGGGCTCGTAATCGCTGTTTGAAAACACGCCACTGATGATAAGCAGCTAGGGGCTGAATTTACAAAGGTTTACGTTGGTAAGGGCTACTTGTTATATGTCCAGTAGCATGATTGGATCAAAGTTTCTCTTGCGAACAATCCTCCCTTAAGAGCTTTTTGTCAATATGGGTCCAGATTTAGAGTACTTAAGTATGTATTTATATTTCTTCTGAAATGTGAACTTAATGCGTATATTTAATTAATCCCGTTTCTTTCATTATTTTTTCTCTGGTACGTGTAGACAAAGAGAGAAAGATACAAGAGGTGAAGGCTGAAACCGGAATGAAAAATGGTTTGCTACCCTTAACTAGAGGGAAGGGAAAGAATGATAGAAAGAAAAGCGGACAAGAAAAAGCAGGCATATAGGCACACTTGTTTAAGCTTCCCCGTGTCTGTCTCTCGTACCGAAATCTCTTCATCGTGACACTTTCGCCACACCAATCGCAAGTGTAGCAACTATGGACATGTAAACGTCATACTCGTTTTCTCAGGTTTCCGTAAAAAGAAAACACCTTGTTGTCCACAATGAAATTAATCTGGTCGAGGACATAAATCTAAGAACACACGCGCTTTTGCATTTCGCCCCACTGATATTCGGCAACGGTGACCGAGATCAAATCCACGACTTTCGGCTCAGCAGAGCCACTGTGGCGCTCTAGTGCGAATCTCTCGTCGTTATTTCCTTCAATTCCGCACTAGCAGTGCAACTAGAAGTCAATACTAGGAGATAGAAAGGTCTAGGGAACGGATAATAATAAATGTGAAATCCAGCGAAAACGCGGCCATTTTTGGTGTGTTTCATCTGAAGCATTTGTGATCTTTACCTCGTCTAACAGTGTTTGGCATAAACCACATTTTCAAAGCTTTAAAACCACATCGTTCTATACCTTTTGTAGCCCCGTCACGGTGGTCTAGTGGTTATGGCGCTCGACTGCTGACCCGAATGTCGCGGCATCGAATCCCGGCCGCGGCGGCTGTATTTTCGATGAAGGCGAAAATGTTTGAGGCCTGTGTACTTAGATTTTGGTGCACGTTAAAGAACCCCAGGTGGTCGAACTTTCCGGAGCCCTCCACTATGGTGTCTCTGATAATATATCGTGGTTTTAGGACGTTAAACCCCAGATATTAAACAAAGTTATTGACTTTTGTATATCGTCAAACTATGCATTTTAACCGGCACGCCTTTAAAGCAAAAGAAGGAAAAAAAATAACAGCAGTCGCAAGCCAGTATTCAGTGACTTTTTGAGTGGAGGGCACGAAGTGAAAAGAGAATTGAATATTCCGTTACCGAGCAAGAACCGAAATCTGTTGCGATGCATTATGCACACACGCTCAGTCTTCCGAGAAAACTGTTTTTTCAGTAGCCTATTCGTTTTCATATGTAACGGTAGAATATTTATCCGGCAAATGTCCTCCGGTATAGATTATACTGGGAAAGAAAATAAAATCTCACAGCAAGCGACGTGAAAGCCTACCCACTGAGTTCATTGCACTCGTCGCCATGCACATTATATGCATAAGCTGAAGCGAGTTAGTGGCCGGGTATAGCACGATGCGGCAGGCATTAGGCGATCGATATCTCTGGTAGTGTCGGGGGTCTAAGGAAGAGAAGATGACAAAGGGACAAGCACTATTGCGCCATTTAGGGGTTCTGTTTCCTCAATTATTTCCAACGTCACAATAGGTAAAGTTATAGGTTCAGGAACCGTGCAAACGAACTAGACCCTTTGGCTAGGTGTTCAAGAAATGTTTCTGAATAGCAAGAGTTCCCTTATTTGAGTAAATGTTCTTAGCCGTATCGAAGAATCAAAAGCATTGCTTCGTGAAATTGAATCGTCAACTATTTGCGTGTCCTTTTTGCTCATCTTAGAGTCCTACAATATTTTATGCAAAACCATATCTTCTCTCCTCCCACAACACTACGAATACTTTCATCCGTTTTGTATCCTAGCGTGTATGAAATATGGAAAGCCTTCTGCGAGTCTTGCAGGGAGAATATGCGGCCATTTCATCACAACGTGCTGAGTGAACTTTTTTTCGCAACGCGTGCCTCATAATCATATCGTGCCTTTGGCACGTGAAAGCCCAGACTTTTTTTGCGGAAGAAACGTGCCTCGCACAGTAGCGGGTGTATCCTGTATCTTTCTGTCGCTAAGGCTTGGGACTCGAATAGCCAGACACCGCACTTTGTGGTATCATGCGGCTTTTCCATTTTGATTTCTTTTTGTTTCGGCGATGTTTGTAAATCTCCATGGTCTACTTTTCTTGCTTCTTTTGCATCCAATTTACGCACGATCGTTTTCTCACTTTCCTTTTGATTACTGTTGGTTGTCTACTCGCACATTTAATTACGCTATGTTTGTTTACTGGTACTTTTGCCCTTATTCCATTCTGTGTTTTAGTAAGGCGCAAGTTGTCTAACAGAGAGTAGTGTATACATGAGAATTTTCGCAAGAGCCGAGCTACTGCTATTTTGTAGTGTGTTCCTCGTTTGTTTTTATTAACCAATTCAACAAGAGCACTCTTTTTCCCATCGAGAACTGCCAGACATTTCGATCTTGCATGTTGTTCTTGAGTTAAGCTGCTTGAAACTAAATATTCGCGTACTTACTAGATCAATCCGACAGCATAACATAGTTGGTTAAACGCACTTTCAACATCGCAACTACCATTTGTAGAGTAACTTCAGCGGTGCGATAACAACCTAGCGCATAACCGCAATTTGCATGTAAGCGACGCGCGGGAAATTCGATGCGATGGGCCATTGTCGCATTTATGTAAACGTGGCTACCGAACAATGAATAAAATTTGGCTCACTCAAGGCTCGCTAGCGTTCAATATAAGATATATGACGATTTTCATTCGAAAGTTTAGGGAAGACGAAGAGGATATACATTAAAAAATAAATAATAATACTGTTAGGATATATTTTGAACACCCGCTCACAAAAGGTGGGCAGTGTTTCTTGGCTTTTCAGCTCGTACGTATATTATTATACTTCACTAAGTGGCTCTTCCGGAACTTTAACATGATTGTGATAAACATTGTTCGCCATGCGAAGATAGAGAATTGTCGGCCTTTACTGGAAAAGAAATGACCATATGTAACATAGCTCACAAAGAAGAGACCTTTGGTTAGCAGTAAGGAACTTATCATGGTAACCATGGTAACTTAGCTGGTAAGGTGTCGAGCCGCTGAGCTTCACTAAGTGGATTCAATGCCCACTAACGTCAGTCGCATTTCCGTAGAGGCGAAACGCAAGAACACCCTTCTACTTAGATATCGGTGGGTGCTAAAGAACAAAGTCGATCTGTAGTCTATCACTAAGGCATGCCTAAATATCATATGGTGGTCTTGGCACATAAAACCTCAGGAATAATTTTTCTTTTGTAAGGTTCGCCCCGCCCCCCCCCCCCCCTCCCATTATTTCTGTCGACACTGAGGGTCCGTGACTGAATGAGGTTAACGAGATTAGTGATGTGGGTTTGTCGGTTAATCATCAGGAACTGCTTAATTACAGCGCTATCTCGGCACACGGACAAAAAGGCCTTTTTTGTCCACCGCCCCCCCCCCTTTTTTTTTTTACGTCAGTCATGATCGCACTGCAAATAAGGTGTTCCTGACTGAATGAGTGGTACTTCTTTTTCCCAGTTATTTTATACTCAAATCTTCTACTTCCCTCTTTTTTTTTTCATGGACATGTCCAATCATGCTTTACGTAATAATCCAATTTCAGGCCAGTTTTTTCTCTATTGAATGTGCTCCATACTTAGTGTACAAGCACACTAAGCATCGAATTGCCGTACAAGCGTTATAGTAGCACAGCAGCCATGTTAGAACCCTTACTTCAGTCTAGACCTCAGGCTACCAACTTATCAACCGCGTGTATGAAAGGCACGTTGTATAAAGGACATCGTCGTAAAAGAGGCACGGTGCCTCAATCATATTTAGGAAAATGTGATGACGGCTCCGGATCGAAGCAATCAGTGCGTAAGCTGTGTCAAAAAAAAAAAAAGAAAGAAGGAACTTTAATATACTTGCCTTGCAGGAGGCACTGCTTTGTCGCCCTGCGGCAGAGATGAGGCTACCGGACTTTTTTTATCTAGCGACCACCTTCTATGTCTCGGCAGAGAGGACTGAGAGCGCAGAAAGCTCGCCTGAGGCCCACGTTCTTTTTTTTTTCCTATCTATTTTAGCTAACGTTGGTCTCGGTGGGCCGCCTTTTATTGACTCCGCACGTATTCCACGGGGCAAAAATGGTATTTCTTATTCCGTTACTGGCCTTCCTCTCACGTTTGTCCTCTTTCTCGCCGGTATATTTTTTTCTTCCTTCGATTCTTGGGACCTGTGGTCATCCTTCCGCTTTCCGCGAGCCTTGTGTCGTGACTCCAACAGCAGCGATGCTATATTAGGACCGCTCGATACGAGCGCACTTCATTGGCTTTTCGTGGATGATGGTTGGGGCGCTGTGTCGTTCCACCTACAATGATCCCTGGTCTTATGTTATATGGGGCAGCTATGAAGACGACATTTTTTCTTCTTTGTTTTCTTACGCCTTATCTGCTAAGACCCTTGTTTTCTGTCCCCGCACGCGTGGTGCCGTAGTAAGCCTGTTTAATAAGGGCTTTCGGAATGTTTAGGTGCACCGTGATAACAAAAACATTGCTACAGGCTTAGGTTAATTGGACTTGCCTGTGCGCAAGCCCGAACTGGAACACAGCAAATTCTAGGTAAAGAGATCTTTTTTGAAGATCGATAACGAAAAAGGAAAATCCGCCAAGGTGGTTTTGCGGTTATGGTGCTGGACAAATTACCCGGAAGGTCGCGGAATCGAACCCCCGCCGCGGCAGCCGCATTTCGATGGAGACGATAGTGCTTGGGTTTAGGTACCCGTTAAAGAACGCCAGGTGGTCGAAATTTCCGGAGCCTTCCACTACGGCGTCCCTCGTAATCATATCGTGGTTTTGGGACGTAAAACCTCAAAATTGTTATTAGACTCCAAGTGAACAGATAGCCTTACCTGCTTATAAACTTTATCGCCATGGAACTCCCAGCCTCTCAATGGTTGGTCTAGCATACCGGCTCCCCGCCTTCCTTGACTCCAGCAAGGATATAAAATAAAGTTTTTTCTCTCTGGTAACGAACATGAGTGTTGAATGAAGGAATAAACTTTACGTAAGGTGTTGCCAAATTTTATTTTTCCGAGAACACGTTGTGCCTTACATATATTTGGCAAGTTGTCCGGTGCCACATGTAATGCATTATATAAAGCATGAAGTCATGAAGTCACTGCAAAATAACGAGCTGTGTATAAGACCTGCGGAGGAAAAGCCTTATATTTTTCAACTGTCCAATTTACTCCCTGCGGTGGTTTACCTCTCCACGGCGTACGGCATCCGCCATCTCTTATCATCTTCTTCAATTACGGACTCCTTATCGCCGATAATCATAGTCATCGTTGTCGTCATCATCATCATCATATTCTTTCTCACTGAGAGAGACCGCTGTCAGCACCCCCGCTTTGAAGCAGCTGTAGTTACCCGTTGCTGTTGGCCCGAGCAAACTCTCAAAAATGGCCGTGCAGCTCATTATTCTCCCCGTATTTTTGCGGCTCATTTGAGAAGGCGTAGCTACAAAATGAAGGTTGTCACGCACTCGAGAAGGCGAACAAGAGTTTCAGGTAGCCTGCCCAAACATATTTGTCTCAGCTGGCCGTCTTTATCGATGCTTCGGCATCTGCTGCTGCGCAGCACAGATTGCGTGTTCATGTGGCTAGCCAATATTGAAATGCACAGAGTTGCCTGCCGCGATTAAAGAAATGATTGCTGTCTTAGCGCAAATGCATTGTAATGTCTCGTAGTATTCCTCGTATATATTTGTTGCATAATTATGTTGTGTGTCGTATTATCGTTAATAAACAAGTGTAACGGGCTAGTTGGTATAGATCCATCTTCGTAAGAAGCGCAAAACCACACACAATTGTGAAAAGCGACAAGTTAGGCTTAGATATGTTTTTTAGTGCGAAAACGCACAAGGAAGGCATGCCATTTCGAGTGATTATTTCAGAAAAGGGTTCATGGCAGAAGAGTGTTGCCCTGTTTCTGCAAGAAAAGTTGAACGTTCTGCAACCTAATGATCCTTTTCGCACAATGAATTCAGAGCGGATTGTCGTTTTCTAGTGTCTAATGCCGAGGTACAGGTGAAAGGGTTTTCCATTGATGTAAAAGATTTATACTATTCCCTACCCCACGATTTGCTTCTCGAGTTTGTTGAGAAGTGTATTCTTGAACATGGTGCTGTGTCTTTTCAAAATGCTTGTGGAATGTCTGTTCGAGGGTTTTTGGACTTATTAGCTCTTTACTTAACGTCTACGTTTGTTAATTGGAACGACAATATTTACATTCAGAAGCAGGGAATTTGCATTGGGTCTGCTATTGCGCCTGTACTTAGTGAAATTTTTATGGCCCACTTAGATCGTATACTTGATGACAAGTTATTAGGAACTAATGTTTTGAAAATATTCAGGTTTGTGGATGATTTTTTGGTTCTTTTGAAATGTGATTCCAATGTGTTTCCAGGTTGCGCTGATTTTGTCTTTAAAGAATTTGAAACAGCTTGTCGGCCCCTAAGGCTAACACACGAAATGCCAAATTCTAACGCAATTAAGTTTCTTGACCTGACATTACGGTTTTTGGATAACCATGTCTGTTGGTTTTATGAGCCCAGGAGCGGGAAACCTTTGTTGCCTTTCTCCTCTGCACACACAAAAGCAGTGAAGAGGTCTGTGCCACGTATGTGCCTTCTCAGTTCTTTGAAGAAATCTTGCCTACACCTAATGCAGAAAAGCTTTGAGCAACAGGTTGCACGGTTGCAGGCGGCAGGTTACCCACTTAGACTCGTTGCGGCTGTCGCCGAATCACTCTATCGGGACCTCAAAAATCAAAATCGACCACGTGATGATATATCTCTGCAACAGCAAAAGTGTGCTGTTATTCCTTATATCCACGGCGTAGCACATAATCCTAAGAAGATTGGAAATAAGGCTGGCGTAAGAGTGGTTATGTCTGCACCAGAGAAGTTGTCTAAACTGTGTAGTGAAACTTGCTCTGTTCAGAAAGAAAAAAAGTGTTGTAAAATTAACCATCACAATGACTATGTTCAGTGCGCACAGACTGTTGTGTATAGGATACCCATGTCGTGTGGCCGCGCATACGTAGGACAAACTGAAAGATGTATCAATGAGCGAGTAAAAGAACATGATAATAAGGTGCAGAAAGGCGTGGATGGACACCTGGCTATCCACTGCAAGAATTGTGGCTGTGTGCCATACTTTGATAACACTTGCATTTTGTATCGCAACAGAGATATGTTAACGAGATTAGTAGTTGAAGCTGCAGAAATGATACGGGATGATATTGATTGTGTCAGTGCACCGTCTATCGCGCTTACGCAGAAGGAACTTCGTTTTTTGGATGGTGTGTTGGACAATAATGGATGAGTAATAACCGATATGACACGTGGGCTTTTGTTTTGTTTGTCTTATTTCTTTCCTTTTTATATGTCGCGCTTCCGAAAAAAACGCTTAGTTGCAGTCAAGCGCTTGTGTAGTGTCTTTCTTTCTAGTTGTCCCTGTGTGTGGTTTTGCGCTTCTTACGAAGATGGTATTATCGTTGTAGCTGCGCGACGTGCAGCCCGAAGAGTGCACGCCAAGTCATGAGAAAGTCACTCTCCTTTTGCTTCCTTCGTGGGCTTTGTAACGTATCGTAGGGGAGCAGAGCGACAGACAAGAACAGAAAAGGCACACATACAACGACACGTTGTATGTGTGGAAACGTGTGGTTGTATGTGTGCCTTTCCTGCCCTTGTCTTTCGCGTTGCTCCTGTAGATATGTACGAACAACTAGCCGACAAGTTCACCTTTGTAACACGTCCGAATAAATGTAATGGAATGAAAAAAAAAGATGAAATGGTTCCTGGGTGCTTCTGAACATATATATAATAACCGCACACGTGCGAAAGGCCGCCGATGATTAGCGTCCGTCTGGTCCAGCCATGACTCATGGCTGCGTGACAATGTGCGATAACGATTGGTCGACAATGAAACTGAGGAATTCCTTTCTAACAGTGCCTTGCAGTGTATAGTTATGTTATTTCATAGCACGTGCCTGTGTTATCCTTGTAATCTCATAACCTCCTTTGTCCTTTTCGTGTCCTCTCTCTCTCTCTCTTTGAGTTCTGCAGAATTACACCGCTAGTTATTGGTGTTTTGTGGAAGCTTTTTGAAATTGCTATACTATATTATTATCGTACACTCTAAGAAAAAAGAGAGTCAAAAGAGGGTCATGGAACCGTGACTCTCTTCGGGTGTCCATCTGACCCCTTTTGGAAGGTACAGGCAGAGAAAAAGAGTTAGCATTTTGGAAGGAGTCACTGGACCCTCCTGAAGCGCGTTTCGATTGGCTTCGGTACACGGAAGAGCCGCCGTATACGCCATACATATCGCGCGCTTGCCCTTTGGCGCCGTTGTGGCGCCTTGCTCGCGGACGCAGACGGGGTTGGCGCCGGGGTGGCGCGGTGGCGCGCCGCTCTCCTTTCTCAGTCGTGTCAGTCTCATCGTCTATTGGAATGCGTTGTGTGGTTGCGTTGGTTGCGCGTCTTCGGTGGTGTTGACGCCGGCTCCGTGCACGAAGTGATGCTTGGAGGGCGGAATATTCATGGAGCTGCGGACACCGACAACGGGCGGCACTGCAGTTAACGGTGAGTGCACTGCTTTCGTAGGTACTAATTATACAGCTTTAGCTGGGCGTCCGCAGCAGCCTTGCTGAAGTTATCTGCCAGCCATTTTTCCAACAGCGGCCTGCGTCCGCGGGGCGGTTGCGGATGCCTAACCAAATCTGTCAGTTAACGAGTTACCACCGTTATGCGCGTTGCTGTACAAGCTCCCGTAAAGTGAGCGATGCAAACAATTATCGAGGGTCATTTCTTGCTGATCGCACGTTGTGTCTGCACTACTGAAGGTGCAAGATGTCGTTTTGAGATGCACCTTAGTCTACTTCATAATAACATTTCCATCGACCTTGAGTGTGCAGCGTGCTTCCGCGCGTGGGAACGTGAAAAAAAAAAAGCCTGTGTACAGAACGCTCAGACGCACTATATATAATGGTTTTTGTTGGCTTAAAGACGGTAGTTTTATTTGCAAATATAGTACGGTGGCTTCCACAACGTACGCGGTAGTCATTCAAGTTGGACACGCCTCGCCGGTAAATTGAAAAAGCTCTAGACTTTCGACGGCGCGCGTTGTTGCGGCCGCCGCCGTGCACTCTTTTCCCTCGTTTCTGTTTGCTGTTTTCGTGGTTTGCATACACTGCGATGACGTTGGGCGTTATACAGAATCGAGTGAGTGTACGTGATTGCGGAAGTTATGTGCGCTAATTCTAGCATATGACATGTCTGATCTCGACGTAGACGGCGTACCCACGCGCTGGGTGTCGATCGGGCCCTCGTACTCGCATCTGTTTATCTGAGTATTTAAGGATGGGTTACTTTTGTAAAACATGCGGTCAATAACCGCTCACGGCATGCCCCTGACTGCCGGAGGATGTGCTTTGTTGTTTTGTTGTTAGCCTTTATTATGTCTGTGTGAACCACCTATTGTGTAGGTTTTGCAAACCTTTGCTGCAATTTCATTTTCTCATCATAATATCGCGTTCTGCTTTTCAGATACCGTTTTTCATGGTGCTCACGCTGGACAGGAGCGACAACCTAGCAAGCCACAAGTCTGATGCGTCAAGCCGTCACAAATTTTTGATTTATTCTTAATCGTAAGGAATAAATATGGAAACATGATGGCGATTTCTGCTGTTTTATTTAGCACCATATGACACTGTGCACATCACAGTCACACATTTTAGTTGGCTATACTCATAGAAGCATGTAAATGAGGAATACCCAAACTTCTTAATTGGAAATTATATACCGACCATCTTTTCGCGCTTTCTATATAACTTTGCTGGAAAATATGTGTTGTTTTGACGAGTTTTATTAAAATAATGCTAAAACTGAACTATTATTTTGTTGCAGTCGCGGGGCAGAACGGCAAGTATTATTGGACTTGCTTAAAATGAATGCTCCACTATTTTCAACAGTAGTCGCGCAAAAGTAGATCAAGGGTCAAATGAGTAGCTTAAAAATACTCGTGGATTCGTTTGACACTTCGGTGTGGGTCACTTGACCCCCGTAGGAGTGTTACCGGCAAGAGTCGTCTGACTCCCTATAAGTGGTAACGTGATCCTTCGGATGAGTGTCTTTCCACTCTTCCTAGAGGGTCAGGGGACTCTCCTAGAGCGAGCCGACCATGACCCACCAAGAGAGTCACCGTGACTATTTAAAGAGAGTCCTATGCGTGGCAAGTCAGAACTCTACGAAAAGAGTCACGCATACTCTTTTTTTTCTTAGAGTGTAGTCTTTCGTTGTTATTGATGCTGTCGATGCTGAGATTTGTTTCGTACCGATGGCTTCGAAATAGCCATCCGTACTCGTGGTCAATGTTCCCTTTGTCAAATAAAAAAGCAGGAATGTAGGTGGTCCCACGAGAACGAGCTACCTTAAAAGGCGTGTTACGAGAGCGTCACATGGGCACGATGCAAACGTTATATAGATACGGGGTTTCGTAAGCTCGCAGTTCTCTTTTGTAACTCGCCGCTCCGTCGACGGTTTGTTACTTTCGCGGACTCCATCGCAAAACTGCCTGGGCTAGGGTCTTCCGGAAGTTATTTTTTTTTCGGTTTGAAAGCAGGGCCACCTGTGCTTCTTTTTCGCACGTCGAAGTATTTTAGCGCAGTTTCCAGTATAGTGCAGCCGTACTCTTCCCTGCCTGTCACTTTGCTCGTTATTCATTCAATTTTTATTTTTTTATGGTCTTTTCTATGGGTTACAGCTAGCGTTAGCGACCAGAAACTGGCAAAGCCGTTCATATTGAGTATAGTGGGTAGCTATAGTTCCCGTTTCGAAGTTTTGCATACAGCACAAAGAAAGCTTTTATCGTGAGCATTTCGTTCATAGCACATTGAAATTCTGGACGCCGTTTCGTGCCGGCTCCTACTTCTTCAGCTACTTATCGGTATCCTAACCCGGTGAGCGCTCACCTTGAGGCCATATGTGAAAAATGGTCGCTCACTCTACATCAGTGGACGCACTTAAATGCGACGCTCTTCTAAGCACTCCCGCCAGTTTATTCGGTTGTTTGGCTTCGATCTCGCTTTTATATCTTGCATCATCTTTCATTTTCATTCCTCGCTTGCTTGCATTGTTGCTTTTGTTTGTGGCATGCCTTGATTTTCTTTTTATTATTATTTGTGCAATACATTTTACTTGACCTGTCGTGCCTGCCGGTGACGCTTTCTGGTGTTCCACTATGCCGGCATAGAATAGAGATGTGAGCTGCCACTGCCCTCCCCCCCCCCCCCTTTCTTTCTTTATTTAAGGAGCAAGAATATACGTGGCGTGTCTTGCACTTGGCCGGCAGACGGAGAAATTCTTTTGTTATTGCAGTTATATGAGCACTCACGGGGATGTTTCGTTGTCGCCGCTGCCGTGATGTTCTATATTTATGAGTTTAGAAAAAATGAGGGACAATTTAGAGGACCATGTAAACTACTACGGCACAGCGGCAAGCTGTTCCTTCAGAACTCTTCCTTTAACGCGAGAGCGTTAAAGAGGTCATTTCGCAGAAATTTCGGCGTCGGCGTTATTGGTTGTAAGCAGGAAAATCTGCGACGTTCGTGACCGAAAAATCGAGAGAGATGCAAATAAAATAAATAACAAAAATATTCGGTCCGAGTGAGAATCGAACCCAGGCCGTCTGCGTGGCAAGCAGGTGTTCCACCATCGAGCCACGGCGTTGCTTGAAACTGCTCCGAAAAAAAAAAAGAACGCTATATGAATGTTTTGTAGCGGGAGGAGTTTCCTTAACGCATGCAATATTGCGCGGCAGAAGCGTACAATCGCGCCACGCGTCATAACATGATTGGGTATTCTAAAGGCCCATCCATTACAGAGCGTTAAGACAAGTTTAAACATCATCATCTGCAAAAGCATCAACAAAGTGAGCGGCTGCGTAGGTTCTCGTGTTACCTTACGGGCGCCTAGTGGGCCCTTCGCAGATTTGCAAAAGCAAGAATCATGGCGTAGTGGGCACTTCGCAACTGAACTTGCAGTAGGCATTCTAGGATAGTTTGAAGCGGCCAATGTTACGCGCAGACGTTCGTTTCCTTACGGCATGGTTGAGGCATTCATCGAGAACCGAAGCGAGGCTAGCAATTGAGAAGGCGATGCGCATGGGGCCGCGATTACGCTATCGCGTTCTACTCTTGAAGGCGAAGCTCAAGCGTACTTCAAGTTTTTTTTTTAACACCCACGTGAATGTTCTATTTATTACGCATGTGCGTGAATGCTATGTGTTTAAATAAATACATGTAAGTTAGGTGGCAATCATCATCAACACCTTCTCTCTTCCCCCCCCCCCCCCTTTCCTAACGCTGAGTAGCAGGCCAGGAGATTGATTCAGGCCGACCTCTCATCTTTTCTGCCACAATAAACCTTTCTCGCTCTCTGTCCTGTAAGTTAGGCCTGATGGCTGCATTATTCAGCAGCCATAGTTGCTCAGAGTAAGCCTTGCTGTCTTTCCTTAATTGTTCCTCGGAATATTTGTCTATAGAGGATATCCACAACGCTTCGTGCTCCAGCAACACTAGGCGCGTCCGCTTTCTTTCGTGGGGTGCGCTTTCGCGGAAACGTCTGCAAGCGCCTGCAGACGATTCCGCTACAGCACCCCCTCAAAAGAAAGCTGATCGGCAGTCGCTGCCACAGTTTTCTGTCCAAAAAAGGCAGAGTGGCAAGTGATCATCGGACCTTACTGTGTCCCTAGAAACCGGCGAGAACACAATAATGGAGTTCTGTGCACTTAAAAACTCATCCGGACGGCGGCTGCAAGAAGTGTGCCGCTGCGTAACCCAATATTACGCCGAACCATATTGTGTTTCGACGCGCACTTGGGATCTGAGGTGTAGGCGTTCCAGGAAGTTGCTCGTTGCGGAGCAGATGTGGGTGTCAAAACTTGTAAAATGTGATCGTATTGCAATACAATGCTCTATGTTATTTACTATTGCGATCATAAACGCGCGTCAGATGTCGAAACTAGGTTTCTCATGCGCTTTCTGTGCGACACCGGGCTGCTTTTCTCCACTCGTTTATTTAGCCACAGACATCTCTTTGCCCTTCTAAAATGCGTGTTTCATCTGTTTTCCCAAGAAGCAAGATATCGACACATGAGCGGTGCGCTGCTAAGCAAAGAAAAAGCTGATCGCGCGTTTCAGCTGTATGAAACGAGAGTGACCCGAGTTCGTAATGCTTTTTTGCGGCGCACTGTCTGCTTTTAATGCGAAGTGAACGTAATCTACCGCGCGGATTCAGTATCGTCGCGATTACCGAAAGGATTTTTGACGCAGTTCATTTTTTTTTTAATTCAATTTCATTTCTGTCCTGTGCGTTATTTCACTTTATACGGTTTCCGTTTGCTTAGCTGTGAGTGCGTCTGAGAAAATTTTCCCTCTTGTGTTTCGTAGCTTCCACCGCAAGCTACTTATCCACCCAGTTCTTCTCATTTCATCGCTGCTGATTTATTTATTAAGGCGGCATCCTTTGATGCCTCATCAAAAGTGGTAATTGACCGTCGGCGGCGTCTCTCGGAGTCAACACAAATGGTGTGAAAAAGCATCACGTGATGACGTCACCGTATGATATCATAACGTCACATATCGCCAAAATTTGCGGCGTCATCATGACGTCACTACGGCGTCGCATAACGGGACGTCGCATGATGAAGTCATCACATGGCATCGTCGCTTGTTCAAAGGTGCGCCGATCACGGAGGCAGTGTAAAACCAGGTGAGCTGCAGAAAGCATTCGGATGGGAGGGGTGTGAGGGGACGGTCCATACATCGGCTTAAAAGAAAACGATGATGGCTTTCGCCTTCGAGTCGTCTTAGGCGAATGCATAAGGGACCCTCTGAGTATCACACTTATTTATTTATACGTGCCCATACAATCCGTACAAGCGTTTCTCGTTTTCACACGTGCGTGCCTTTACTATACATGCTTTTCAAAATATTGGACACCTTCGGGTAGAGGCCAGAGAGGGCATGTGCGGACGACGCCGGCGCACTTTGCGCTGCGAAAGTCACATGGGCGACTGTTGGCGCCATTACGGCGATTCATATTGCGGAGCTTGAGGTAGCTGTATATGCTACGCGACGTATGCAAAACGTCGCATGTTTATTTCTTTTACGACCTTGGGTTTTAAGAAGCATATGGCAGCACTATGCATTTTTTCGGAGACACACACGTGTGTCGATTTGAAACGAAGAAATGCTTGCGTTAAATGTCACATACATTTCAGAATATGCGCTACGCTTAAGATTTTGCTCATTCGAAGCCACCGACATGTTCATGTTTATTCTCTCGAACCACCGCTTTCGCAGTAATGGCACACAAAGGACGATCGATCACTTCCTCTCGCGCGTGCGGGACAACCGTCTTTTGAAAATGCGCATGTAGGAAATATTTCGCTGGCCGTTCTCTGTTTAGCTTTTGTCGCGGGGAAGGCGTTTAAAGTGCACGGGAAAACGAAAAACGAGGCTAGCCTGCGCTTTTTACGCGCCGACTACAGTTCAGAACAAGCGCAATGCCTATCTCATTGACGAAACCAGCTCTGCGACGGTGATGGCATCTGTTTTAGGTACGGAACACTTCAGGGACCGAGACTGTCGTACGCCGTCGTATGCTGTCATCTCATGTAGTCGCTTGGCGTCACCCAGACAAAATTATGTATAGCATAGCCACGTATAGCAAGGGGGCGGGAAACGAAAGTCAGGATGAGGAAGAGTAATGTGAGGGTGAGGAGAAGGAAAGGGAAGAGGTGAGATGCTAAAGCATAGCCATAGCCACGGATATGTGGCGTGACGCAGGCAATACCATGTATGGCATTATAGCATAGTCATGTCAAGCATGGTAGAGTAAGGGTGCGGGAAAAGGCAGTGAAGGTGAGGAGGAAGGCAAGGAGAGGATAAAGCGTAGCATTGCCATGTATGGCGTCACGCAGGCAAAACCATGCATAGCACAGCCTTCTATTGTATGGTATAACAAGAAGACGGGAAAGGGAAGTGGGCGTGCGGAGGATGGTAACGAGGAGGAGAAAAGGTAAATCGTAGCACAGCCACCATAGTACAGCATAGTCATGTGTAGTATACTATAGCAAGTGGTGGGAAAGGGAAGTGAAGGTGAAAAGCAATGTGAGGGTGAGTAGGATTTAAAAGACGACGGGAATGGTGGAGCATATCATAGTCGGCATAGTATAGCATACCAAGGGGGCGAGGAAAGGGAGGGAGGGTGAGGAGCGATGTGAGGATGAGGAGGAGGAAACGAGGAGGGGGGGGGGGGTAAAGCATATCACAACCGTGTATAGTATTGTTTAGCAAATGGTGTGAAAGAAAAGTGAGGAGCAGTGATGTGAGGGCGAGGAGGAGGGAAAAGAGATGGAAGTGTAGAGAATAGCATAGCCGTGCATAGTACGGTATAGCAAGGAGGTGGTTAAGGTAAGTGAGGGGGAGGAGGATGGGAAGGAGGAGGGCAAAACATAGCATAGCCACGTATAGTATAATATAGCAAGGTGGTGGAAAAGGGAAGTGAGGGTGAGGAGGAGATATTTGTGCGAAAGGATGATGGAAAGGAGGAGGGGAGAGGGCGCCACTGCATAACAAATGAAGGTTTCCTTTGCCGCCATAGACGCCGAGCAGGCTGCACGCTTGGACCGCATGCGCTTGCTTGCTCAGAAATGCGTACTTTGACCTACAAAACGTGGTCTCTAGAGGGGTTCTGTAGTATCTTTAGAGGGGTTCTGTCTCATAGCGTTGTACGTGCTGTGCTCTCACCGGTTACTTCGCGTTGAAGCGACGGACAAGAAAACCGCTTCGCTCACTCAAGCGGCAGTATTCCCTTACGCCAGCGCTTTGTAGAGCTAAGCTAGATCGCATCCTAAACGTGTTAGCTGGCAGCCTTACTTCGTATGACATTCCAAACTTTTGCTGTCGCATTCATCTGTGAAAACTGTGACTTTTTATTCCTTCAAATAATCAAGGCATTTGATTTAAAGGATTTAAAGTGAGCGAAAAAGCACCCTTCCCGTCGGAGGGGTCCGAACCCGCAGCCTTCAAATATGTAAGTTGTGAGTTCCGATCCCACCTACGCACAAGGTGCTTTTAAGGCGATAGCGGTAAACAGCTCGTTTCGCAGAAATTCCGGTGTCGGTGTCCGCGTCGGCGTCGTTGGCTGTGAGCGAAAAATCATCATCTTGTCCGTCACCGAAAAATCGAGAAAGATGCAAATAAACAATAAAAAAACTTCGGTTCGAGTGAGAATCGAACCCAGGCCGTCTGCGTGACAAACAGGTGTTTTACCAAAGAGTAATGGTACTGCTTGAAACTGCTGCTTCGAAAAAAAAAATACTATATGAATGTCATGTAGTGGAAGGAGTCTCCTTAACGCATGTAATATTGCATGGTAGAAGCGTAGAATCACGCCAGGCATCAAAACACGTGAATTGCGCGACGAGTGGGTATTTTAAAGGCCCACTCATTACAAAGCGCTAAGACAAGTTTATTCATCACCATCTGCAAAAGCGTCAACAATGTGAGTGGCTGCGTAGGTTCGCATGTTGCCTTACTGACGCCTAGTGGGCTAGAGCACTGCACAGGCCCGGGCCAACCCGAAAGACCGGGCCCGGCCCGCGGGCCGGGTCGGGCCATCCGAAGCGTTTCCCGGCGGGCCCGGACTTGAGGCTGCGGGCCGGGCCTGACTGGGACCCGCTCATTAAAAGCCCTAAGTCGGGCCTTCGAGCACAGGCGAACGTTATGCATTGCATGGTCTAAGGCGTGCTGTGCTAAGCTGAAGTGACCGTGCAAAGAACTGGCTCTTAGTAAAGCTTAGCAAAGAAAATGAAAAAAAAACAGTTAAAGTTGTATTTTTTTCTCACCAGTATGGATATATATGTATACTGGTGCGTTTATTTTATACTGTATGCTCATTAATTCACCTGCACACAACACACACACACACACACACACACACACACACACACACACACACACACACACACACACACACACACACACACACACACACACACACACATATATATATATATATATATATATATATATATATATATATATATATATATATATATAATATATATATATATATATATATATATATATATATATATATGCGTTTCTCAGCTTCAGAACTTTTAGCAATAGAGTTGCCGAGTTGACGTAAACCTCAACCTCTCCACATCAAGCCATGGAGACAATAATGTTTGTGGCCCGTGTACTTAGATTTAGGCGCATGTTAAAAAAACCCACCTGGTCGAAATTTCCGGAGCCTTCCATTACAGCATCTCTCATAATCATGTCGTGGTTTTGGGACGTTAAACCCGAGATCTTATTATTATTATTATCCACATCAAGCCAGTTAGAACAGAACAACAGAACAGACTATTAGTGTTAACTCTGCGTCACTTCCGGAGCATGATTACTATGCTTTGCTTTATAGGAACACACGAACACGAATCAGCAGATCTCTCCGTCATGCCACAACTAGCTGTTTCCGTAGCTTCTGGAAGGACGTGCAAATCAAGAGATGCCGTTAAACTAAACAAGACGAAAAGGATCACTCAAAATTTCGCTGGTGTGGTAGCGTCCCACAATAAACGAGACTTTTCGTTTGCTCAACTCAACTCGCTAACAACGCGTCTGAATGAACGCGGATAGCGTCCCGGGCATCTCGTTTCATGCTTCTGACGCAGCCGTGCGCACGTCGGACGAATTTCACGCGCCGCACTGCGAATGAGGCAAAGAGGATTATGCGGCGGAATTCGCGGACACCGGCTGCAGCTTGGGCTCAGCGAGGTGGCAGACGACGGCTGCGAACGTAGCTAACGCGTGGCGGTAAAGGTGGGCCGTGCGCATAATGAATCCAATTAGCGATTCACAAACATAGTGCCTCGGTGGCTCCGAGCAAAGAGTCGTCTGCGTCTCGTGACTGGAGAGGAAGTGAACCATTCGTCGGGACTACATTCCTAGTCCCAGCGGCATGCCCTCCCTACGAGGATGCGAGAAACATTCGCGTAAAACCGCGTCTTAAATGACACGCGTTGCTAAGTTCGCGACCCGGGCCTTTTTTCGCAACTCTGCCATTCGCACGCGCACCCTCCTTTGTTATAGTTAGCCCTCTTGGGGATTATGTTAATGAGCTTGTACTATCAATGTGCGAATATGTATGCTACGGCCCTTGGAGACGCAGCGTGTACCACGTGTTACGGCATCGCTGAGACAGGGATGCGTATCTTTGGGCTTCTTTCGCGCCTTTCCTTCCTTTGATAGGGGTTTGAGAAAAGAAGTGGTTTCGAACAAAATGCGACACGAACTCGAACTCGTTCGTGCGACACGACACGAACTCGAATGTTTAGGCAAATTTAGTAAGAAGTTCTGAGGTCAGCGCTCTGCCAAAGGTAATATCGTAAACGGAAACGACGAACTTTCGAGGCAAAGGCCTCAAGTGTCTTTGTTGGCGCTTCCCGTCGCGAGACTTTCGCGAGCCCCGTCTAAAAATCCACGTGACCCTCTCCCAGTGAGTGATAACTTCCCACGATGTCGTCATCAATCGACATCGCCGATCGGTCAAAGGTGGTCCGATCCCAGGGGTGGTGGGACACCACGCGTGTTGCAGCAAGCCTCAGTGGAAGGGAGAGGAACATTGGAATCGATTGAGAACGTCCGAGTAATTTAATACGGGACTCGCACAGCGGCTCGCTGTCCTGCACGAGGTCTGGTCCCCTAATGTATAACTTGATGCGTTACCAATTGTTCATCTGGCTTCGGCCTTCAAACTGTACACAGAGTGTGACATATGCTGCCAATTTTTATTTTCCAATAGCGTGGCATTTGGATTATCAGAAAGATAGTACTTTACCTTCGAACAGAAAGAAGGTGGCGCGACTCTCTTACAGAGATGAAGGTCGGACGTAGCAGGGCTCTGTGGGTGGGATCTATATTTATTCTTATTGGTTGTAACCGACTACAGTAGGAATTGCAAGGTGGATAGTTAGCAACCTGGCTGCACGACATGACCACCATCGCATTCTGCAAAGCATTCTCGTACTCCGAGTTGTATCACTCAGTTCCACGCCGGTGCGCCAAGCCGGTGCCTAATAGCTGTGGCCGACAAAGAACATTCCTTTCAATATGCATATTAACCAACTAGCCCAAATAGCCGTTCTTCTTCAAAACATTCCTTCTCCTCCATCAGTGACTTAAAGTGCAAATACAAGCCGTCTGCCTTATCACCATAGAGACCATTCAAGTGTATAGGAGAGACTGCACCTTTTTGTCAAATATAGCTGCAAATGAACGAAACCTCTACGTGAAGCCCTCGCATTGTTGGGATCTCGCGCAGAATAGTGTACTAACGATACCAATAATGTATCGAAGTTTTGTAGTAACGCGCTAATTGCCGAGGTTTTCTGGAAGCGTTGGCGTATTATTAACTGCAGAGCAGTTTAAGGGACCGCTCTGTCGTCGTCTCATGCCTCGCCATGGCGTCACGCAGGTCCCACATTTGGTGCACATAAGCCGCGCAGGCTGCGCGTTTGGAACGCCAGCGCTTGCTTGCCCTTGAAGGCCAGCGTCGCCGAAGGGCTAATTCGTCTCTCCGAGCCACCGAAGCGACAGCGAAACGCCAGCGTGCAGATCTGCTGAAGTGAGAAGAGGAGGTGAAACGCCAGCGCCGGAAGTTAGACGCCCCGCGCTCAGGGCTGTAAACAGTGGAAAAGCAGTAGAAAAATAGTAGAAAGGAGACCATAGAACAGAAAATAGATAGTCGCAAAACAAATCAGATAATTGCAACAGAAAAGGTTATAAAATATCATATAATCACATGAAAATACCAGAAAAGAGCAGATAAACACAAGAAGACACAAGATAAACACAAGAAAAGAATTTAAAAGATAAGATAAACACAAGATAAGCGCAAGGAAAGCGAAGGCGAATGAATGCTCCGCAGTCCGCACATCTTTCCCTTGGGGTGAAACTGGCTTCGGTTTTTCCACCCGCCGGGGGCTCTGGATAGTCACTGAATAGAATGGCCACACACAGGTGGTCTGTACGTTACAAGTTAAAGCCACCACGAGGGTTTTCGAATAGTTTTGATTCGTAACCTAAAAGAGTCAGTGCATCGCTGTGTGGCGTAGCGCATATTTGATGTATACATCACAACAACACACCTGTAGTGGGAGAACACGACTTAGCTGAACGCACCATGGGTAGAAGAATAATTCGAACCTCTCTGGAATATGCAAGAGAAGTACACTTGCTTTCCAACTGGGCTGTCCTACCCGACGAGGCCAAAAAAAGGAAAAGAAAGAAGCGTTCAGAGTCAGAAAGTGAGAGACAGATTATGTTTAACAATATTAAAAATAGCTTTCGACGCAACTTAAAATTAAAAAAAAGAAGAGTGCTAGAAAACTACGACTTTGTGGCGGCACACTTATACATGCAAACACAGCTTTTCGGTTGATGATGAAATTGTAAAGCTTAAGCTATGTGAAGTGGGGCACAACGGCAAATCAATCCTACAAATACAAAGAAAATTTCACTGACGATTACGATACTGCTTAATGCGAATTCTGAGCGCAGATTCGTGTTGGGGCAACGTGAACTGTGTTTGAAGTTTTGGCTATCCGCAGTTGTAGCAATGTAACATTCGTTGCACATTGCCGCAGAAACTGCCAGCGCTCGAGTGCTAGGCACACTACTCTATGCATTGAAGGCATCGCGAACCAAGCGAAACGCCGACAGCCCCGTTACGACAAGCGAAGGCTGCCGCAGTGCACGTGCCAGCCCTGCATGCGCACGAGCTCCGACCGAGGGCCCAGCGCGCATGACGGAGATAGAAAGCGAGCTTAGAGGCCAGTGACTCGTGATATCGACAGATTCCACGTTCGCTCTCTCTTTCGTCCTCGTTCGCTCTAGCGTCTGTTACGCCGACGCCAGCCAACAACGGCGACGCCGCTCAACGCAGGAACGGGTGCCTAAGAGCTGCGCTCTAAAAAGATAGGAACCCGTAAGCAAAACAGTACGATAAAATATAAATGTGTTAAATCACCCATGATCTCACTTGGCTAATACAATTTCTGGGAGCTTTGCCCTCGTTTTTTTTTTCTTTTAACCGCAATGGTATATCCGAAAATTTGCCTCAGCGCTCACGGTGCGTCGAAAGGTCCCAACGCTTTGCCGCTAGGCGAACTGCACCGTCACAAAAGCTTCATTATCGAGACCAAAAGAACCGACGTGCCGAAAAACGTGGCATTCGTCGACTGAGTGATTGCCTTTCGCACCCGTGGGCTAAAACGAATCTGTAGAACTCTAATGCATTAGCGGTTGTTAGGAGGGCGACGGCAACGAGTTTGTAAGAGTAGCTTTTACGCCCACGCGTGTGGTTCACGGTTTGAAGGCGGGAAGAGTTACGACGTAGGGATGAAGAGAAGCGTAATAGGTTAAAGGTTACGGTGGGTGGACTCGTACATGACTAGAAAGCACCTGCGGTGAGGAGGGATGCAGTAGTGCGCAAAAACGACTGTGTAGTATCGATCCTGAAGGTGCACGCACTTGTGCCATTTGAGCCAATTGTTTTTTGTCGTTGTTGCAGTCGTGATGCCGTGGGATAAACACGTGGCTGCCAATGAACTGCGAATAGCAAGGAATGATATGTATTAACAATGGCCAATCGGTTTGGCTTGTTGAATCAAGACTCGAAATTTTACATTGTCTATAGCTTGAGCGGTCAAAGGAGCCTAATGCAGCACATTTCTATTTCAAAGCAACAAGAGCATAACTTTCGAGCGCGATTAACGGTTTACATAAATATAATTTAACATAATTTAACATGATGTAACATGCCGCGGCTCCGGAAATTTCGACCATCTATAGCATAGGCGTGCGAACAGTTCCCCATAAGGGGGGGGGGGGTCGAAGGTTCAGCGCAGCGCCCCCCCCCCCCTACTAAGTCATTGTACGAGGTAGATTTTGCACCCCCTCTGCTCCTAGGTGACTGGGGGGCGGTAGAGCCCCAGTCACCTAACAGCAGTGGCTATGCTGCTCGGCTGCTGACCCAGAAGGTCGCGGGTTCGATCCCGGCCGCGGCAGTCACATTTTGATGGAGGCGAAATGGTTGAGGCCTGTGTACTGTGTAATGTCAGTGCCCGTTAAAGAACACCAGATGGTCTAAATTTCCGGAGCCCTCCACAACGGCGTTCCTCATAATCATATCGTGGTTTTGGGACGTAAAACCACACATATTATTATCATTGCCCTAACGACAGCGTTGACATTACCACGTTCAACTCTGCCAACGTCAGGTGCCAGAATGATCCCAGCTGCACAAAAACTTTCAATGAACTCAATTATTTTAGTAATTATACTGTTAGTTAATTAGCCATTATATTAAGTCATCTTATGTACCGATATCATACGTATCGATTATAACTCTGAATTTGAAACAGAACCATCTATTTTTATTTTTAAGAAGACTTTTTATGAATATTGGGAAACAGGAAGTGCAACTGGTGGAAGTGCTCGACCAGATTTTCTTGTAAGAGACACAAGGGTGCCATTCAGTACTTGTGCCAGTAATAACAAATTTCGGCTGTTCAAGACAAGCATAAGAGAATCAAAACGTTCGTACCTATTATTATATTTCTCAGGATTGAAGTGAGACTGAAGTATTGAATGAAACCACGGAATGAAACGCATAGCCGCGGCGTCTTTTCAAGTTTGTAACGAGGGCGGACTTTGAAGAAAAATAATTGCCTCGAAGCACGCCGCCCGAGTTGCGGTTCATAGGGTCAACAAACAGAGTAGGCGTCGCCTTGGCATGCAGAGCGGTAGCTAAATGGGAACTGCACTCGGGTATAGGCTATATTCTAAGTATAGCATCTCCAGACGCAACCGACAGTTGGCACTACAACGACACGCTGAAGACGTTGTGGGCCGCGGCAGTTCTGAATGCGGCGCCTCTTGATCGAGAACCGCCCCTTTGAGAGCCTTGCAGAAACAACAGCCGCGGCGCTGGTATAGCGGTTACAGTACTCGGCTGCTGACCCGAACGTCACGGGTTCGATCCCGGCTCGGCGGTTGCATTTTCGACGGAGGCGGAAATGGTAGAGGCCCGTGGGCTGTGCGATGTCTGCGCACGTTAAAGAACACCAGATGGTCGAAATTTCCAAAGCCCTCCACTTCAGCGTGCCTCATAATCATATCGTGGTTTTGGCACGTAAAACCTCAGCAATTCTCCTTGCATGAACAACAGCGTTCTAAAGTTGAAACTTGCGTGTGTACGGGTATAATACTATTCACCGCGTGTTTATACGAGGTTTTCAAAGCCTTGTGTTGGGAACAGTTGGGGACAAGAGCTAATGGAGAATACCTCAGTAACCTGCGATTAGTTGATGGCACTGTCTTGCTGATTAGCCCAGGGAAAGAATTGTCAAGTATTACAGTGAAGTGGGCAGGCGAAGCAAAACGGTCTGTCTCAAATTTAATTTGCAGAAAGCTAAAGTAAGGTTCAATACTCTCGGAAAAGAACAACGGTTTGTGATAGGTAGCGAAGCAGTGTAAGTGGTAAAGGAATACGTCTGCTTACGGGCAGGAAGTGACTGCAGATACGAACCACGAGACTGAAGTAAGTAGAAGAATAAGGACGCGGTGGAGCACATTCGGCAGGCACTCTCAAATCATGAATGGTAGTTTACCACTATCCCTCAAGAGGAAAGTATATAACAGCTGCATCTTACCGGTACTCGCCTAAGGAGCAGAAACCTGGAGGCTTACGAAGACGGTTCATTTTAAATATAGGACGACGCAGCGAACCATGTAAAGCAGAATGATAGGTGTGACTTCAAGGGACATGAACAGAGCAGAGTGGGTCAGAGAATAAACGGGTGTTGAGGACATCTTAGTCGAAATCAAGAAGAAATGAGCATGGGCAGGGCATGTAGTGCGAAGGCAAGGTAACCACTGGCCATTACGAGCGACAGACTAGATTCCAAGAGAAGGCAGGCGCGCCAGTGGAAGGTCGAGAAGTTAGGTGGACAGATGAGATTCAGAAGTTTGCGGGGATAGCGTGGCCGCAGCAAGCGCAGGACCGAGTTAATTGGAGAAACGTCAGAGAGGCCTTTGTCCTGCAGTGGGCGTAGTCAGGTTCATGATGCTGATGAGTATAATGAAACGGGAGAGACTATAATTTGCTAATTTCATTATATATCTGCTAGTATCATTTCTGCGCCCGCCGGTACAGCCTCAGTATACAGCGAGTGGAGAGCAAGGAAAAATGCAATCGCAAGCACTTCGTGTACGAAATGGGCAACTATCGTAGAAATATAATTTCATTCGTGTTAAGCATTTCAACATTTCATTTTATTTCTTCCTTGGTTGCGCCGGTGGAAATTGAATTTACGGTCAGGAGGGAGTGTCAGACTCGGTTGTCACCGACAAATTCAAATGTGAGAGTAGGACGTATACAAGCCCAAATGTTCTTTCGCGCTTTCCCAGTTTTCGCATAAACGAAATAAATAATGATGATATTTTTTGTCTTCCGCGCAAGAACCAAGAAATCGCGAAGCAGCAGATGCCTGTACATAGTGGTTCAGCAGGTGTAATCGTACAGATGCCAAAATATAACCCCGCCCATTTAGAGAAATGCCGTATGTCAGGGGGAACAAAATAGACCAGCCAGTAGTACACGACTGCCGAGCAATAACTTAGCCTCGTTAAATATTGCAGTCGTCTTTCTCTGCCATACAGAAAAGCCTTTCCTGGTAGGAGAACATGGACAGGACATAAGGTTGTTGGGAAGCTAACCGCTGCTCCATCTCTCGCGTGTTACGTCTCGTGGGGCTTAGGCTAGCACGAAGTGAGATTAGAAATAGAGAACGAAACGCGCCTTTGACATATGAGGCGAAGCGGTTATGGGAAAGGGCTTGTAACCGAGAAGCGTAGAATGTAGGGTTGCCATTAACTTTCGCGGATCGCCTTCCCGCGAGCCATTGGACACGCGCCGTATCTTGCGATGCGCAGGCTTTCTTTGTTTTTGTCTGGTCACTACCTTCGGAAACGTGGCAGTTAGGGTTAGATGGTACTCCTTTATACGTGAGGAGTATAGTGCAAAGAATACGTGACAAGGACGGGGGCAGGCAGGAATAGCACTTGTCCCTGTCTGGCCGCGTCCTTGTCACGTGTTTTTCGCGCTGCAACCCCCCCCCCCCCTTCCCTTATAATATCGAGTGCAACGTGACGCATCTAACAGGCTAACATCCAAAGAGAGGAAGAAGTTTAGGCGAAGGCGGAATCTTCAAGAGATGAAAAATTCGTAAACATAGGGTGTCGCTGGAACCGACGTTTCGACAAGCGGACTTGTCTTCTTCAAGGCTTCAACTGCTTCAGCTGCAAAAGCAGTTGCAGCCTTGAAAAGGAGAGGTCCGCTTGTCGAAACATCGGCTCCAGCGACAACCCATGTTCACAAATTTTTCATCTCTTAACAGGTGAAGGTCACTTTGCGGTGCCTGTTTCGTATTTGTATTGCTGGAGGCATAACATATTAAAAGGCCAAATCACGTGGAAGTGAGAAAGAAAAGCACTTAGCTGCAGAGCACGAAATAAAAAAAAAACTTGAGCGGTCCCTCAAATTAACGCGACATTTAAGTATCTAGATTACGCACAAACACAATGTTTCATAAAATTATCAAAAGGAAATTAAATGCATTTACTATGCAAAAGATTCGGGTTTGAAAAACTGCTTTTGCCTGAAAGATTGCGCGGTTGCCTTCTGACCTTTGTAGTCCATACTGCGGCCATATGTCATCGTTAGGGCAACACAAAATGCCTTTGAAGCTCTGTTGATCAGTTGCCCGCAATATGTGAAATATACAATTCGTTAACTGCAAGAGAATGTTTGCAAAAAAAAAAGAAAAACGAGAAATCTCGGAGAACGCGTTACCTTTTGATGATTTTTTTTCTTTTTGCGCTCGTTATGCCTATCTAATGCGTGCTGTCGCAGAGATCTCCGTGGATGAACCGAAAGAAAGGAACAAACAAATACCAAGTGGTGGAAGAACAAAACTCGTGTTGTGCCAGCCAGGGGCGTTCTAATATTAGAGACGAGTGATACCGTAACAGCTGTATACCAGACGTAAAGTGAAACGTAAAAACAATAAAGCAAACGAACTTAAAGCAGCGAGCACCAAAGCTCATTCGCCAAGCTGTGGCGAAAGGATGTGAATCCGGTAAGGAACCGCGGGATAACTTCAACAACATCGTGTTGAAAGAAACACGGAAGTTCCGGAAAGGAATGTTTACATCGGGTCCTGCTCTGGCGCACATCGTGCATCCGCGTTCTGTTTGTGCGGAAAGCAGCAAATCCCAGATGCGTATAGGCGGGATCCGAATTGAGTCGAGCTGAAAAAACACCGCGCGTAAAACACACCAACTACGACATACGTTTCATCCTTTTCAATTTGTCAAGTACAAAAATTTTAAAAAGAGGAGCCGAGCGGAGTGAGAGTTGGGGAACGGAAAGGGAAGCACTGTGCTTTGGTAAACATCTCCACTCACCGTCAACAGTTCTGTAACGCGTACCTTTGATCTTACATATCCTCTTGAGCTACGAAGTCATCAAAGGAAACCGGGGCCGGCGTACTCCCGAATACCAATATCAGAATTTCAGGGTGTTACTTGCCTTAAATCATGAGGCAAGGCAACTCCAATTAGGGATGTCAAGCGACACAACTGTCATGTACTCTACCAGCGCCTCCTCTAATTTCAAAAAATAGAGGAGTCGTTGGCTCTACGAAAGCTGGTATGCGGCAACAAACGCGTTACACTAGATTCAAAACGACGACGCGCTGCGTGCGACTCCCGCTTACTCTTTGAAGTGAGCAACGGAGCCTTTTATTGACAAAACGTGGAGCTGAAAATGCGCTCTAGGTGACATTCGAGTGGCCATAAGCCATCGCATCGTGAGGGCGGCGAGAGTATCGCGCGGGTATTGATCGCGTCAGGGTGTGCAGGCGTTCTACTCACAATACAACGCAGACATCGGGGTAGTGCTATAGGAACACATGCATAAACCGTACGCGTAGCGTGGAGCGATCAACAATGATACGCACACTTAGCCGTTCATGTTTTTATTTCTTTTTTATGTGCGCTCCCGCTCGCGTTCCCTCGGAAGGTACGTAAAGGATAGGGACGCGTGCCTGTAGGTCAGTTTCAGCGTAAATCAACTACCTTATGGTTCCATCGCCAAAACCAAGGAAAGACGTTTACATAAAGCTTGCATAAAGAGTTTACATAAAGATGAAGAGACCCCTCCCCCCCCCCCCCCGTGTTCACCGTTCTTTCACACTCATCTTTTGTTAGCGGTCAGGATGTCAAGATAAAAACAACAACTATAGGCCCGGCTCAACATCATCTGTTTACATAAAGGTTACATTAGAGTGGTGAGCTCACTACTGCTCCAATGCAAATACATTGTCGCTCATGTTCATTTCACAAAGTGGATTTCCGTAAGTATTCGACGCTGTGATAATGTTCGAGGGAAAACCCAAATAAACTAGCATGGCAGGTGACATATTGTGCGTAACTTGCAGCTGAATGAGCCGGAAACATAATGCACAGGCAACTGTACACAGAGACAACTGAACAAAGGTCTCCGGTGTGTTCAAGGATACTTTAGCCGTGGATACACACCTATTTAATATCGCTTCGTGTCGTCTATTCGCGTCGTATAAGTTCGTATGAGCGACGAAAAAGTCAAAATTGGAGATAAAGTTCTGCAAGGAGAGCAATTTCGGGGGAGTTTATTCATTTGTGTGAGTGCAGAATTTCAGAAGTGGTGCCCACATCCCTTTCGCTACGAACGAACACCATGCGCTAATTTGATACAGTGTCGTTACCCGTTAGATGATTGATCGAACACTGTACCTTGTCAGCCCATTCTCCTATTGGAGCAGTGTTAGCTTTAACGGCGGAGCGCTATAAGCCGACCGTTAGACTGTGCAGAAAGAACAGAAAACTATCATCATCATGAACCCGCACGCGCTCTCTTCGTCCTCTTCTTCATCTCCTGCTCCGCTCCCACAACACGTGCGCCAATCTGTCCGGCGTGGGATGCAATAACTCCGCTGGGCGAGAGAACGAGTACACACAGTGATAGAGGGAGAGAGAAAGAAAGAGATAGAAAAGGGAGAAATTCTTGGAGAAAAAAGTTCTTGGTGAGGCGGGATTCGAACCCCATTACCCGCGATCCGAAAGTGAGCGTCGTAACAACTCGGCTATCCAGGCACGCGAGCAGAACATAGCATAGCAGGCGGTGGGAAAGGAAAATGAGGGTCAAGAGGGGGGATGGCAGGGTGAGAAGAAGGGGAAAGAGTAAAGCATAGCATAGCATAGAAAGAAAGATAGAAATAAAGGGAAGGAAAGCAGAAAGGGAAAGAAATGCATAAAGAGAGAAAGAAAGAGATAGAAATAAGCAGAGACAAACAAGACAGAAAAAACAGAGATATGAGAGAGGAAGAAAGAAAGGGAAAAATAAAGTGAAAAGACGAAAGCCGCCCAGCTTCGCACTTCCTTGGGCTTGGCACCACTAGTGCGGAACTGCCCTATTTTTTTATTGCATTGTACAGCGAGAGAAAAAAAATTATCATTTGAACAAATAAAATAAACCACTATGGTACTTTCGGGGAGGTGGCTAGACGAGGCAAACGTTTTGCTCTCCTGAACAGGCGGCGCAGTAAACTTTCATAAATGCATTGTTGGTGGCCAGGGATCCCTCTTATGAGAATCGATTCGTGAAATGTAACAGTAAATTAAGCTATGCAGCTAGGTTTGTTTCTTCGTTGTGCAGATAGGCTGGGGCATGTTGGTTGTAAATGGTGCGAAGTGGCTGGCTCATTCGTGAAGCAAACGCGACAAGTTCGGTCCAGCAAGTTGTGTTTTCAATATAGAACTCTGAATGCGTCGCCAGCATGCCGGTGCTGGTAGCAGGAGGTGGATCACTGCGCGGCCTTCGCGCGATGGTGCTTACGGAGCAATCTTTATGGGCTGTCAGAGCTGCAGGCGAGCATCTACTCGTCTTTGCTACCCACGTGACTCCCCCATGTATAGGCACGCTGACTCTCTTCAGGAGGGTCGTGGCATGTATGACTCTCTTTAAAAAGTCACTCTTTTGAAGAGTCGTGCGTCCCACGACCCTCCTAAAGAGAGTCAACGCGACTCTCTAAAAAGAGCTGTACATCGGGGAGTCACACGTGCAGCAAAGAAGAGTCAAAGGACACGTTTTTTTAGCGTACAGCGTCGAAACTGTTTGTTTGGGCGGAGGTGAAGGCATATTTGCGCGGTGCAGAGTTGAAGGTTGGCCGCGGTGGCGAATGATGGCGGCGTAGTGCTGCAGCGCGCCGTTAACGGGATGCTATTACGTTGTAATTAGGGACGAGTGCATAAACCCTCCCTTAGTAGAGTACGTTATACTCAAAATCGCTGATCCTTTGTTCCAAACACGGCTGGTTGGCTCAATACTCTACCATAGTAAAGAAGACTCTGAATCGTCTACCTTTCCTGAAAATACTGAGAGCGTTTCCGAGCGGCGAATAACCTGCCTAGCACACACACATTGGGACGACTTACCGCTCTCCCACAGTGGAGCACTTAAATTTTGAGTCGTTGCCCTTTTCTTCTAAACGAAGGGCGTATGAATGTATGGCACGTTTTTCACAACGCTGACGGTTTCATCGTGCAAGCCAGCGAATTCAAATGCTTGGCACGCTTTCGCAACGCTGACGTCTTGCTGTTGGTCTCATCTTGTGCATAC
This sequence comes from Rhipicephalus sanguineus, assembly GCF_013339695.2. Classification (NCBI taxonomy): domain Eukaryota; kingdom Metazoa; phylum Arthropoda; class Arachnida; order Ixodida; family Ixodidae; genus Rhipicephalus; species Rhipicephalus sanguineus. The sequence continues at coordinate 184,529,869 of NC_051178.1, forward strand.
ACCAAGATCATTATGCAGTTTCACTCAACGTGAAAGCTCTAGTAGGAAGCGCGGAGTAGTGATTCCCCGGCCCTTCGCTGACGCTGGCGTTCACGGGCAATTAAGCGCTGGCGTTCGAAACGTGCAGCCTGTGTTGGCGTCCATGGAGGGAAATGAAACGTTCACTTGCGATGCAGTGGCGCCCTATTTCCTCCTCCTTACCCTCACTTCCCTTTCCCATCACTTGTCATGCTATACTACACACGACAATGCTATACTTTACCCTCACCCTCACATCTCTCCTCCTCAACCCAACTTCCGTTTCCCACCACCTTGCTGTACTATACTAAACATGGCCATTCTGTACATGGTTTTGTCTGCGTGACGCCATACACTGCTATGCTATGCTTTACGCTCTCCCCTCCTCCTCCTTTTCCTCACTTCACTTTTCACCATCACTTCCATTTCCTGCCCCCTTGCTGTGCTATACTATACATGACTGTCATATACATCGTTCTTCCTGAGTGACAACTGGCTTGACAATTTAGACGCCGACAGCTCGGGCCCTAAAGCCCTAGACACACCTTAAACACGCCGACAGCCCTAAAGTGCTCCCTACTTAACTCCACGAGCCCTGAACCGCCACTGCCGGCGCTGTTGGATCACTTTCGTAGTCTAGCCTTACTCGTAACACCGGTGTTTCTGTTATGTTTTATTTCCATAGCAATTATATGGACAGTCTCGACGGGTTTTTGCCGTCGCCGTCATGTCCTTCCGGTATGAAGTCCAAACTGATAAGGTCCTCCCGCGCATAGTATGTCCTACCGCGGGTAAAAGCGCGCGAGCTGGGGCGACGAACGTGGCCAAACAGAGATCAAACGAGCCGGCCCATTTCCGTCATTCGGACGGTGCATGTGATAACATCACCCCGCTCGGGAGGCCTGCCGTCGAAGCAGACAGGAAACGCCCCGCCCGTCTTTAACGACCATAAAAAGACGCGAGGTGGAGGTGTAGGGGGGGGGGGTTGTCGCGCGAGCAGCCACTTTGAATCTAAGGGCGCGGTCGGGATCGCTGGCGCGCGCGCTATCTCGACAGCCATCACAGCGGGCGGCTCGTATACCCTTCTACGTGCTGCGCTCTCAACGCGAAGTGACTATGCGGAGAGCATCTCTCCCTGGAGCAGCCGTATTCTCTTACACCAGCGTTTTGTAGTTACGCGAAATCGAATACAAAACAGTCCATAGTGCCACATCGGATATATCCAGTCCTTTCAGCATGGCCGAACTAATAGCGGTGATTGAAACTTCGCACAAAGGAACAACACCTGGTCCCGACGGTATTCCTTACGAAGCTTTCAAGAACATGGAAGGCGAATCTCTTGGCGCACTTCTGCAGGCTATTAATAAAGTATGGGAGACTGGGGACGTCCCATCTGATTGGAAACATTCAGTTGTTGTCCCGATTCCAAAACCAGGAAAGTCTCCAAATAACCTGCAAGCTTTACGCCCAATTTCACTGACTGCGACCGTCTGCAAGCCCGCTGAAGATACTGTCTACACGTATTTCCTGGTGGACTGAACGACAGAATAAATACCCCCCGGCTCAAATTGGATTCCGTTCTCATTTGGGAACTGAAGATGGACTTTCTATCTTGTCGGACGACATTTCACAGGTTCCACCACACAGCGATGCAGTACGCACGGTTGTAGCAACCGACATAACGAAAGCTTATGACAATATAGACCACGAAGTCATTATTTCGAACCTCGTCGAGCTGGAACTTCCGCCGCGGGTCGTAAGATTTATTTACTCCTTTCTTCACAACCGCACATTTGCTATAAGAGTAGATGGAAAGCCAGAAGGTTGGTTCACGTCCAACAGAGGTGTCCCACAAGGTTCCGTTTTGGCTCCTCTTCTGTTCAACGTTGCACTAATACCTCTAGCTTGGCAACTACATCGCATTCCTGACGTGAAGTTTCTAATATATACTGATGATGTGACTTTGTGGTCTGTGCAAAAACACGTCTCATGACAAGCTCAACAGCTTCAGCAAGCCCCTGATGTACTTGAGAACTACACTCGGAACGCAGGGTTCGACATTTCGCTTAAAAATCAAGCTATGTTGTGGTGGCTAATAAGGCAGGGCGCAGGAAGACCACGCAGTGCCCCTGTACATTTACACTTGGTACAGTGACAATTCCTGAGGCTTCGGAGGTCCGCATACTGGGTCTTGACATTCACCTGCCCGGCAGTGGTAGGCACTGGCTCCACAAAGTCAGGCAGAGTTCCACAAAAACGCTTCATCTGTTTCGCCGCATTGCATCAAAAGCAGCTGGAGATGTAGCTCGACGGCTCGTACGCACAGTTCTACATCTAAGAATTGTATACCAGGCGCAGTTTCAACGTTTAACTTTGGCACAGCTGTCACAGTTGGAGACTATTTACCGTCATGCTATGTGCACAATAACAGCGTTACCCCGCATCACCCCGATACCAACTTTACAGGAGCACGCCCAGCCTAACATAATTGCAGAGCTAATTTCGCAAAGGGAAAAAGCGCGTGAAATAAAAAAGCAACTTGTTCCGGTTGTTCCTGTGTTGCATGCTCACTTTCAAAGCGGGTCTCGCATTGACAACCAGTCCGATACAATGCCTCCCTGGGAATTCACCACCATCACATCTAATAAGACAACCAAGTTACGGCGCAGTGATACATCAGGTATTATTGACAAACGCTCTATCATCGAAGCACCATGCGCTAACGTCTGCGAAGTCTATACAGATGGTGCCATTCTACAAGACGGCGGAAGGACATCATTCCTAAGTACCACGCATAATTTCATCAGTGGTCACCAGCTTTATCTATCTACGAAAGCCAGTCCTCTTGTATTGGAACTTCAAGCCATCCATGACGCAGTGCAGGATGTCACCTCTAAGCTGTCTACAATTAAGCAACTTGACGTATTCCCCGATTCTTTAGTGGCTGTCCAGGAACTAAAGAAAGTTCACAAGGTGATGGAAATCTGCCAGGCGATACATAAGATGAACCGTAATACAGCCACTGGCATCAGGGTACACTGGATTCAAGTCCATGCTGCGAACCCTCACAATATTGCTGATGACCAACACGTACACTGCCCTCCTAATACAGACCTTCCATCTATTCCCCTTCCACCCCAACCCCTAAATACACTCCGTGCCCGTAAAAATGTTCTCCGGCAGGGTACACGCGCTCTTATCCCACCGTGTGTCTGCTCTCTCCCCCTTCACCTATTAGGGCGGAGGAAGTCGTGTTTAGGGGTGGCCCTTACACCAGCTGTTAAGTCAACATGGAACTGGTCGCATTTAGTTGCTGCTACATACTCGTACTGGTCTGTTCCGGTGATGCAAGTAGATGCATACCACCTTAAATTGACATGCCAAGGATTACAGTCGGAACGCTCCCGTCATCTACTGCAAGCTGGTCTTCGCTACAGTGACACAAAACGTTATGACCGATGAATACATGACAACGCATTCCACAAGACACTTCTTCACTTCATACACAACACCGGCCTAACGGCGCACATTTAACAGAAATATACACAACATATATTATGCCTTAAGGGCAAGTCTATGTCGCAAATAAAAAAAAAAGAATACAAAACAGTTAGCTGCCAGCCTCACTTCGTGTAACACTACAATTTGTTGCTGTAGCATTCATAGCTTCGGCCTTGCGGTGGAACTGTTGCTTTTTTAGGCGTTTTTGCTCTTTGACGAGTCTCCATTGGTTTTATGAGGTGCGTTTTACTGAAAATCTTGTGTTTTGTTTCACATGAACCCTTAGCTACATATGCTCCATTCCAGGCTTATATGCTGCCAGATATTGACGAGCCTTCATGGTGCGTTGGCTGACGACTATGTTCTCAGTGCAATTGCCTAGCAAAACAACAAACTGTACCTGATAAACTTGAAGGCAATAAATATACGTGTTAGATAGCACTATAGAGCAGACCTGTGTATACCGCCTTTTCCACTTCCGTGGTTTCGTGCTGGGTCTGCTTGTCGGGTCTCACCCGTGAAGGGGCGTCCGATATCAGCCGCAATCTACTCGCCAAGCAAGTTCCGCGAACAGTGTCGCAGCAAAGTTTGCAAATTCCGGATACATCTAAATGGACGTCACGGAGTTTACGTGTTCGGACTCTGCGTGTCTATAGCCGTCTCGCCTGACAGTTGCGTAACTGCGATCATGCAAAATGTTTCTACGGTTAAAATCACTTGTAAACATAACCGTGATACGCAAAGTGAACGCCTTCATTGCCCCTGCCAATCCTTTCGAGCTACCAGTGTGCTATATAAAGCAAACTCAGCCGCCTTGATGAGAGACTACGTTCGGAGTAAAGAGATCCTAAGACCTCGACATACGTGTTCTTACACGCACAAGACCGCGAAAGACCGACAGTGCTCCCTCGTGCCGACTAGGCTTTACGGAGAGTTTTAAACAGTTAGTGCGTGTTCTGTGTATTCACATCAACTGTCATTTCGGTATTTTAACTACCTTTTTTTTCCTTATCGATCCTATATATTTGCCCCTTTCCCCTCCTTAACTGTAGGGTAACCAAACGAGTACGTCCTTGGTTAACCTCCCTCACTTCCCTCCTTAATCTATCTATCTATCTATCTATCTATCTATCTATCTATCTATCTATCTATCTATCTATCTATCTATCTATCTATCTATCTATCTATCTATCTATCTATCTATCTATCTATCTATCTATCTATCTATCTATCTATCTATCTATCTATCTATCTATCTATCTATCTATCTATCTATCTATCTATCTATCTATCTATCTATCTATCTATCTATCTATCTATCTATCTATCTATCTATCTATCTACATCCTAAATGACAATTCCCCAGTAGAGAGCTTTCGTCTTCATTTTCTTTGCTGCCATGCCGGCGTACGTGCTGCGAGGCATTATTTCATGCCGAACTCGAGCTGTGTTCAATTACAGCAGCAAGCGCGAGCTATACTAGGTCGACCAACACCGACGACGAGTAACCTCACTGCCTAATGGCGTTTCCCGGTGCATGTGACTGAAGAGCAGTGACACGCGCACTCGACAGCGCTGGACAGCAAAACCGCTTTTAATTAAAGTGGACCATCTAGGCTTGGGATTTGACATTGCTTGCGAAGCTATTCCGGTACCTTCAACGAGCAGGCCAACTGTATACCAATACAGGAATTGCAACGGCGGGAATACCGGACGAGCAATGCACGAACATGTTTAGACATTTGAGGTGGAGAAGCTCATAGGGATGGGTGCAGCCTGGAGCACGGAACTCAGCCAATATACGCCCCGAAACTCGCCCACGAGCGGTTGGTAGCAGGAGTTGGCGAGAAGGCCCTTCTAAAGGGCGAGTAAAGATACCTCCGAGCAGCGGTACTCTCTGAGCGAGGAACTAGCAAACGTTCTTTTTTTAAGATAATGTCTTCTTAGGTCTCTTCGATCTGTGTTGTTTTACAGGGTATGGTTTCTGATGTCCATTGTGCAGTATCGGTGTGTGATTGAAATAAGCTGGAATAAAAGCAAAGAAACCAAGCAAGGAAAAGCATCAGAAGTAGCGGTTACGCGCTCCCAATTAACACTTCCTGCCTCTTAGCTCCATTTCTCGTTTTACTCCGGTTTTTACTTCCGTTCTTTTAATTCATTTCAGGTGTCCCCTTCCGGGCTTCACGTTTGCTTCCCGTCTCTGCCTTCGGTTCCTTCGAAATACGACACGGTAACTTCAAGAAGGACAATAAAATTGCAGAACTTCCTTTGTTCCGTATCAGTAAGGTGACTGAGCTATCTGATCCTATTGTTTATGATCTCTCCTGCTTGAAAGGAGAAGCGGTGTCGTGGCAGCAGACGAGAACTTAGTGATCATGCTCAGCGCGAAGAGATTGTAGCTGGTACCATAATACTCGTGCGCAGAGCATCCCTCCAGTGCGTTTAATGGAGGCTGCTGCTTCCGAAACTACTTCCAGTGCGAAGATAAAGTTGTCTTCTTTTACTCTAGTGCGAAGATATGCCAGGGACCAAGGCAGGAGAGGAAATTCCCGCTCCTGAAAGCAGCATTGCGGCAGTGCGTGTTCACTCCTTTTCATTGGTTTTATGGGCGGTAGGATTTTTTTGGCTTCGCCTCAGTACACTGTGAAGAGTCGGGAGGTGCGGTCAAGCGAGTTTCGTGGCTCTGGAAGACAAGGCTGCCACTGATAACGAGTCGGCAATGTTGGCAAGAAAAGCCGAGCTGAATACCAGAGTGCACCCTTTGCAGCACCAATGAGGGCGCACTTGAGATATCTGCGGTGAAGGCGAAAACATCCGGCAGAACTGTCTGCCTCGCCTTTCGGTTCATTTGTTTTATTTTTGATGTAGGTTACATTTTTTTTCCAAGCGCTCAGCTATTCTGGAAGAGATGGGCCTTGGACTGCTGCCTTCTCCATTGACGTAAAAAAATAATCCGTGCGCAGTTGAAACTGCGCAAAACTGCCAAATGTACAAAAAATGAAAGCTAGCTTGTTTTTGTTTGTTTGTTTTTTTCGATGAGGGTGTTTAGAAGGTCGCTACATTCTAGTAACGAACCAATCCGTCACAATGCCTTAGGTAAATGTCAAACGCAACGGTCTTTTTCTTGTCCTATTTCTCCACCAGTTCGGCAGTAGTTGGTTTTTCTCAGATATATATGGGTAAGGCGAAATAGTTTGCAACAACGAAAAGGTAATAAATTCCTATATTTTAACACTACGCAATCCCTTCATTCTCCTAGACCCTCATGCCACGCAATCCCCAGAGGATCAATATTGAGCATCATGTCCTGTGGCAACATAATCAGAAGAAAAACATGGGACACCAAAGAAAATAGCCAGCTCGAGCTGCTACTTTTTTTTTTACTTTACGCGTTATTGAACACGTTCAAGACACGTTATGCGCATTATTGCCGTCCTTTCGGTCGACTCGGATAGAAATTCCGAGTGCTCGATCAAACTTTGTTTTCCTGGCATATCAGCCTAACGCTGCGTCCATTAGACCACGACATTTTCTTTGTTTCTGAAAAGCAGAATCACGCCTATTCTTGACTTTCACTTTTTATTCGATCGCAGAGCTTTGAGGTTTGTCACGTCGCACATCACCAAGCTTCTTATAAAAGCAGGAGAGTTCGAGTTTCTCCCATTCTTCCCTGGTTTCAGCTGGCGCTTTTCAGACGCTGCTTTGAAGACTGCACATCCTTCAGGATTGGCCCGCCTTTGCTTATTCCCTTCCTCGTATTGGCTAATGCAACCCAAACACTGTGCGACATCTTAAAGCCCACGCTTCGTGGACACAGGTCACAATGGAGCAGGTTGAGCAATGGAGCACAATGGAGTACTCTTAAAGGGGTCATGAAGCACCCCTTGGGCTTGTTGAAAAAACACATCCTGCTGAAAGCTGACACGGCTATGAACTGCTCAGCCAAATATTGCAGTCGTGCGCGCCGCGTAAAGGCTACAAGCAGAACACGAAGTTGCTGTTTTCTCAGGAGCCCTCTTTTCAAACAGAGGCCGGTTCTCACTCTCGGCGGTGGGCGGGGCGTCTGCCAGGTGACGTCGCGATCTGCATCGACGCGTCGCAAAAGACGTAGCATCCTTATTGGCCGATAGCCGACGTAAATCGAGAGCGGCGTTCGGATCAGATGCGCTTCTTGCCACGGGGTGCCGCCACTTGCCGGCACCGCACTCCTCAGTACACGGTAGCCGCACTCGCGCAAGCGAATCACAGCGGGAGAGCGATCGCGTTTCATGACGCGCGCTGACGGAACTTCTTTCCCCCGTGCCATCCCTCCCTATCTAGCTTCCAGTGCGCTCGTCGGCACGAGAAAAGAGAGAAAGCGCCGAGAGCGTGCGCCAGACCCCCGTAACTCCGCTAATTCTTGACGGATTCGAGAAATTTTTGCGGCAATCGATTCGGGAGGCAGTAAACTCCGATACTGAGGTCATTAGATCATTACTTGGAAAAGTGGTTCATGACCCCTTAAGGCAGATGATTACGTCCGCTCCACTGGCTGCTGAAACATGATAGCGACGGTCGGTCATTTCTCCAGGCTCACGTTCGCGCTAGTCGGTCACTTGATCTCCTCCAATAGCCTTCTACGATGCTGCATGGATACTTGTTTAAAGACCGACTCCCCCATTTTACATAGCTTTCTTGATGCACTCTTATGCATTTCATGATCTCTAGAATGCACATGATCTTCAAGCATCCACTTTCCTGCTTTTATGTTTCGTTCAGGAAGCTGCGCAAATTAATGCGTACTGTTATGTGTTATCTGTTTCTCTTGCTTACTAGAGCTGCTTTGCTGCCAGGGCGGCACGGCCCATTCAGACACTGAGCCTTTAATCGTATTTTCCAAGGCAATCATGTATCAATTTCTGCCTTGAATAAACCACATCAATCCAAATCTAACCTAAAGACATCGCATTCAGCGATCTCACGTGCCAAAGCCACCATATGATTGTCTGTGCATGCCATAGCGGTCATCTCCGGATTAAGTAGCGCCCAAGTGGTGTTAATGAGAACTAACAGACAATAACGCCAAGGAAAGTACAGGGGGTGTTATCTGTAGTATTTAGAATATAAATGTGAAGAAAGTAAAGTGGACGAAAAGATGACTTGCCGCCGGCAGGGACCGAACCTGCGACCTTCGAATAACGCGTCCGATGCTCTACCACTGAGCTACGGCGGTGGTCATCCTCCCGTCCACTTTATGGGGTATATATGTGCATTTAAACCTTGGAGTGTTAGTCAGCGCCAATCGCAGCCATGGCGGCGAGTGTGGAACACTCTTTTTTTGCCTGTTGGCGTCACGTAGCACGTGATCTTTTTACGAGCTGGCAGCTGACCAATAATCCCTCGCATACTACCTGAAGGCATTAAGTCTGCCAGGACGAGACCCTCGCTATGAAAGAAGGAAAGCAGATGATTTTTCAAGGGCTCGTTTATCTTTGTTAGACACAATATTAATGAGAACTAACAGACAATAACGCCAAGGAAAGTACAGGGGGTGTTATCTGTAGTATTTAGAATATAAATGTGAAGAAAGTAAAGTGGACGAAAAGATGACTTGCCGCCGGCAGGGACCGAAGCTGCGACCTTCGAATAACGCGTCCGACGCTCTACCACTGAGCTACGGCGGCGGTCATCCTCCCGTCCACTTTATGGGGTATATGTGTGCATTTAAACCTTGGAGTGTTAGTCAGCGCCAATCGCAGCCATGGCGGCGAGTGTGGAACACTCTTTTTTTGCCTGTTGGCGTCACGTAGCACGTGATCTTTTTACGAGCTGGCAGCTGACCAATAATCCCTCGCATACTACCTGAAGGCATTAAGTCTGCCAGGACGAGACCCTCGCTATGAAAGAAGGAAAGCAGATGATTTTTCAAGGGCTCGTTTATCTTTGTTAGACACAACATTAATGAGAACTAACAGACAATAACGCCAAGGAAAGTACAGGGGGTGTTATCTGTAGTATTGACAATATAAATGTGAAGAAAGTAAAGTGGACGAAAAGATGACTTGCCGCCGGCAGGGACCGAACCTGCGACCTTCGAATAACGCGTCCGATGCTCTACCACTGAGCTACGGCGGCGGTCATCCTCCCGTCCACTTTATGGGGTATATATGTGCATTTAAACCTTGGAGTGTTAGTCAGCGCCAATCGCAGCCATGGCGGCGAGTGTGGAACACTCTTTTTTTGCCTGTTGGTGTCACGTAGCACGTGATCGTTTTACGATCGTAAAAAGATCACGTGATCACGTGATCGTAAAAAGATCACGTGCTACGTGACGCCAACAGGCAAAAAAAGAGTGTTCCACACTCGCCGCCATGGCTGCGATTGGCGCTGACTAACACTCCAAGGTTTAAATGCACATATATACCCCATAAAGTGGACGGGAGGATGACCGCCGCCGTAGCTCAGTGGTAGAGCATCGGACGCGTTATTCGAAGGTCGCAGGTTCGGTGCCTGCCGGCGGCAAGTCATCTTTTCGTCCACTTTACTTTCTTCACATTTATATTCTAAATACTACAGATAACACCCCCTGTACTTTCCTTGGCGTTATTGTCTGTTAGTTCTCATTAATATTGTGTCTAACAAAGATAAACGAGCCCTTGAAAAATCATCTGCTTTCCTTCTTTCATAGCGAGGGTCTCGTCCTGGCAGACTTAATGCCTTCAGGTAGTATGCGAGGGATTATTGGTCAGCTGCCAGCTCGTAAAAAGATCACGTGCTACGTGACGCCAACAGGCAAAAAAAGAGTGTTCCACACTCGCCGCCATGGCTGCGATTGGCGCTGACTAACACTCCAAGGTTTAAATGCACATATATACCCCATAAAGTGGACGGGAGGATGACCGCCGCCGTAGCTCAGTGGTAGAGCATCGGACGCGTTATTCGAAGGTCGCAGGTTCGGTGCCTGCCGGCGGCAAGTCATCTTTTCGTCCACTTTACTTTCTTCACATTTATATTCTAAATACTACAGATAACACCCCCTGTACTTTCCTTGGCGTTATTGTCTGTTAGTTCTCATTAATATTGTGTCTAACAAAGATAAACGAGCCCTTGAAAAATCATCTGCTTTCCTTCTTTCATAGCGAGGGTCTCGTCCTGGCAGACTTAATGCCTTCAGGTAGTATGCGAGGGATTATTGGTCAGCTGCCAGCTCGTAAAAAGATCACGCGCTACGTGACGCCAACAGGCAAAAAAAGAGTGTTCCACACTCGCCGCCATGGCTGCGATGGGCGCTGACTAACACTCCAAGGTTTAAATGCACATATATACCCCATAAAGTGGACGGGAGGATGACCGCCGCCGTAGCTCAGTGGTAGAGCATCGGACGCGTTATTCGAAGGTCGCAGGTTCGGTGCCTGCCGGCGGCAAGTCATCTTTTCGTCCACTTTACTTTCTTCACATTTATATTCTAAATACTACAGATAACACCCCCTGTACTTTCCTTGGCGTTATTGTCTGTTAGTTCTCATTAATATTGTGTCTAACAAAGATAAACGAGCCCTTGAAAAATCATCTGCTTTCCTTCGCCCATGTGGTGTATACTTTAACGCAAATCCAATGCACGGTATTCGAATGCTCTTTCACTTACCTACGTCACGTTGGGGCCATCATGGTCAAAAATGAACATGAGACTCCAGCCACGCCACAACATCATCCTTGCAGTTGTCAATGTCTCTCCCTTCTGCTCTGTGGTCATGACTCCCGACAAGATTAGTGTCGATGAAGTCGAGGCGCGTCTTTTAAAACGGAGGGCTACATAAGTCGTTATCAGAAAGTTTGTATCAAAAAGGATGATAAATAAGAAGGGTAACTATTTCCTTTATCTTTCTATCTTTCTCACCACTGGCGAGTTTGCATAGCTTCAGCTTTAATAAGGATAGTTATTTCTTTCCTATCAACCCCCCCCCCCGCACCCCCCCAACAGAAAAAGTTAGAATAAAGATTCTTTGCATATCCTTTTAATACGCTACACTATCTTAACCCTTTTATTCTCGTCTAAAGCGAACTGCACAAGCAGGTTGTGTCGCGTGGGCTGGCGATGAACTCACGGTAATTCTCTTTAAAGTCTTATATCGATGAGCGGCTTTGATTTATCACATGACGAGCCCTGCTCTTCTGAAAAGCACCACTAATGTGAGTTGAGATCCACATATTTGAGGCTGACCTGGTTTTTACAAGCCTATTGTTTCATATCGCGCGTCGCTATCACTTTATCCAAAAAAATCAAGTTTTTATCTTTTCACTTCTTCCCCTGGGTAACAAAAGCCATTGCTATCCAACAAAACAACTTGGAATCAATGTGTATTGTCTTCCGAAATAATAAGTTTTGGGCCATTATCCGGGCCTTCCAAGAACAATAGCTCAAGTTCTAATGTCAGAATTATCTTGTGTTCATTACCAAGTTGTCATCAGAAAGATTTTAAAAAATCAAATCGTGCTTTTAAGTATGCACCTCGGCGTGGGCTGTGTAAAAGGAAAACCTTTGACTATAACGCTCTCAGAAGAGTTTTGCTAGCCAGTGCGATCAATTACCTAGGTGTGGATCAGTTGTATAGAAATGTGAAGCATGCGTTGAAATTTCAGTGAAGTGGCACTAGATGAAATTAGCAGATCTGCTCTTTCTAACCATTGTTTTCGTTAATCTTGCTGTAATGGTCTAACCAATCAAATATCAATTACAGGTGATTTCTGCTTTAGTTCCCGCCGATAACGAAGCGCATTTACGTCAGTGCAACGGTATAGATTTTTAGGTACGTTAATTTTTTTTGCCTTGTGGCTCGGAAAATGGGTATTCGAAATGTCTTTTTTCTTTATTGGAATTCGGCGTATTCTCTTTTGTACCGCGACACATTTGACCCAAAAAGACCATGAAAATTCGCGACGTCGTGGGCAGTTCATGATGAACTTCGCTGCAATGTCGCCGCCCAGTGTGACACGTTTACAATAGACAGAGAGAGAGTGATAATAAAATGAGAGAAAGGCATGGAGGTCAACCAGAATTCTAGCATCCGGTTCGCTGCCCTACACTAAGGCGAGGGTGAAAGGGAAAGGAAAGCAGAGGGAGGAGCAGGCGCGCGAAAAAAGAACAAATAAACAAAATGGAGGGGTAGAGCGGGAGTACTATAGCCTATTCAATAGCAACTTCCCAGATGGTCTCTCTCTCTCTTCCAAAGTATTGTGTTCCACTACTTGGGAAGTAACGCGGTCCTCCCAAATCTTGGGTGGTTTATTTTTACCGGGGCAACAGCAGGAAGCTCAAAATTGATTTCGCTAACACTTTCCGTTGGGCCGACAGCCGCACTCGTCAAATTGTAATCGTCCCCACGCTGCCACGACATCCCCAGCTTCATCATTGACATATATGGTGAAGAAATACAAGAATGCTGACCGCTGTAAATGCCGCCTCGGCCTCTACAGATTCACGTCCTTGTGGCCGCTTACCACTGATAGCCGTATACGCGGTATCGCCCCGATTTGTCGCTTGTGATTTGAAGGGGGCGTTTTCGCGCCCATGACAGACTCTGTACATTGGTGACATTTCAGAATACCTTCCGGATGCCATAAAACTCGATACTATAGCATCAAAGGGAAGATAGGGTAAATAAAGGAGTTTTACTTGAGGAGTGTAGGTGGTTCGCGCTTTGAGAAGCATGCGCCAGCTGCCGCAGTTGACGAGCTTGCTTCTTTTTTATTCTTCATTTTCCGTCTTTGTTTCGCTCCCTTATGGTGTAGCACGGCCGGTCTGGAGGAGGCAGTGCGCGTCTCCAGACCGGCTGTGGTTGTAGCAGCTGCAGACGGACTCTCGATGATGGAAGAATAGTAGCGATAGTTCTCGTACTTTTTTGTATGTAGGGAGAGAAATTCATGATTCTGGAGGACGCTTTTCTTTTGTAGGCTACTGATATTTCATATTCGTTTGTATTTTTCCGAACACAGTGGTACGGGGGACCCGTCGCTTTGCCATAGAGCACGCTTCCTTGCGCCAGTGCCATTTCATCACGCCAATGGTACTCAGTGATTTAGGCCGTAGACGCACTCTGGTGCTGGTTTTCAGCATCTGCACTGGAGTTCTCATCAGCTGCCGCTAAATTTTACGTATGCTGAAAAGCTCAGTGCCACTTTACATTTTTTTTTATATTACATGAGAGACCGGACATTCTTTTCTTGAGAAATTTCCGCTTTTTGTCTATATCTAACTAAACTTCAATGTTCATACTTTAATCCGTTAGCACGCAGAGCTTTGTGTTTCCTAACATGGCTGATACGTGTACTAAGGGATCAACAAATTAGAAATCCTGTTTGTAAAGTTTGCGTAATGCTTTAACGAACAAGAAATATGGCGTGTAAATCACTGCCGTCTAGCTCTTAGTGCTCTCGAGTATGCGCTCCATTGAGAGGCAATCAAGTGAGGTACTATACAATTAATATATTGCTTCAAAGCGCCTTCTTCCGGGTCTCGAGAGATAAAAGCAAAGACGTACAGCGCGAAGTGAATAGAGGACTTGGCCACTGTATCATGTTAATACCAAAGAGTCAATACAAGAAGGTTGATATCCTGTTTGTCTCTTGCATTGACGTCGGTTTAGTTTTTGGAGTGTCTACTCATTCTCGTTAAGCTTAATGCGCGTCCCCATTCGCGTAGCGAAATTAAACTTTATAACTTGACGGAGGCACACAAGAAAGGGTGTCCCGTGGTTGAATAAAGGAGCAAGGGGTTGTTTCAATATATCATATTTTGTTTATCGACCGCACATCTTGGTTTGCTTTGAGCACAGGCAGTCTGAAAGAAGTTAGCAGGATCTGTTTCTTGCGGTAGCTACATTGATATCTATAGTTGTACATGTTCAAACACCTGAGGAAGCCTTTGAGAAGATAGAAGAAATGTGAACTCCTAAAAATTACTTTCCTCTAAAATAGTTGAAATTTTTATTATTATATATCTATAAGTGATAATGGTTCGATTTAAAATATTTGAGAAGCTTTCACCTCCAATGCAAAGATAGCCGCTACTTTTACACAGGCTCATACCTTTTTTTTTTGGTACACTGCAGGCTGCATAATTTATAAGGCATGGCTTACCTGTTTTCTAACTTTGCGATCAGGAGAAGAAAAACATTAAAACATTCATATCCGCACCGGTGTGGCGCCTTTGTTTATATACTTGTGAACATGCTATGCCATCGGCACTATCCTGCGTCAGGGATTTCTGGAAACATCGAACTTCTGTGAATCTTTCAACATTTGAAAAACAAGCATAAAAAAATGGCTGATCTCTCCGTCATAGGAATCGGTATGACACGAAAGTGAAACGTGTCGTTACAGAATTAGTTGATTCAATGTCTATTGCTGTTTGGTAGATATAGCCAATTAGCCAGATATATAGTTTGGTAGATATAGATATCAATTACGAGAACCCTAGGCTTTATATGAACATGGGAGTTACTAAACTATCGTATATGTAACAAACATTTGGTTATAGTGAGGTGTAAGCGAACTGATCTGCGCTGCACACTTGGTACCACTTCCTGTGGGTTTGACGAGCTCCCGTCCGCGGTATTGTTGGAAACCGTTTACGAAGCCGCACTCTGTCGTCGGCGCTGTCGTTCTAGCGTAAAGAACAATTCCGTGACAAACGCTGAATGACAGAGGAAAGCAAACCGAGCAATAACATTTATCAGCCGGGCTTGAGCCCCAAAAATGTTCTCTCGTCTTGAGCCGAACTTTACGATCGCTGCCGCTTCTAAAACAAGACTACACTTTCAGCAGATTATGTGCTTTAGGCTCTTGTTCGGTGTTATTACCTCGAAGCGCATTGCTCGCGCCTCTCTGTGGACGGCGGATGTTCCGACGATCTGACGCACGCATGCTCGCTTATGTCTCTCCCCTTCACCCAGCATTTTAGGTGCTCTACGCTAAGGACATTGCCTGGAGCTTTTATCCTGTTGTGGAAACATCAGTGCGAAGGCGGCTTCAGAGACCAAAAGATATTCTATGCACGGATGTGCAGGGCAAACAAAATTGTGCACGCATTTACATCAAACAAAAAACAGTAAGAACAGGTGAGGAAGCATGGGAAGTTCGCGACAATGTGTGCACATTTCGGAGTAATGTAGCCGGTATTGGCTGCAAGCACAAACATCTCAGTGAATGAGGATAATGACAACAACCTTTATAGTAACTGGCAGGTGTCTCGGTCTGTATCGGTGAAGGCAACGATGCACCAAGGGACGACACTGCTTGCAACTATATACGTCTTTTGCTGCACTTTTTTGGGGGTACTCCTTTACCGCGAGCTTTTACCTCCGCCATCTAACTAAAATTCTGTGTTAGTATAGTGTTGCGGAATTCTTAGCGCCTTACCATAGAATGAATGATCAGCTTATACAGCCGCAGCATATTGCCACATGCACTCCTTTTTGTATTTCCGTGTAACCCATTCGTTACACGTATAGCCACTGCCTTTCGCAAACTGCGCCCGAATGTCTGGGAAGCTTCCAGATTATTTTAGAATCTTCTGATAGGCTTTAGCGCGCTAACGAGAACAGTTGAGTTTGTTCCGGAACTAGCGCAGCCGTCAGCGATAAGACTCGAATGCTTGATGTCACATGTATAAATGCCGGCGCGCCTAGCCGCAGATCAGATTATGGACGGCCGACGCTCTGTTCGCCGCTAACAGTGCATTGCTTGCTGTAGATGGAGTTTCCGTTATTCGGCCACAAGTCTAGCGACGGAACTGCGGCGATGCGGTGTCTTGACGTCGTCGTCAAAACACCGCATCGTCAAGACGCCGACAATATCTGCAGTACTCACGGATTCAAATGCGACATAAAGTTTTTTTAGTATAACGAATCGTATGCGCAGTTGCTCGATTTAACCACGCCATGTCCCGACGAATCTAACCTCTAAAGATAATGTGGACTCCGATGTACGCGTTCGAGTCGAAATTACGCCGATATGACTGAAGACGGTGTAAAGGAAAGCATGCGCGTTACTTAGCCCTGAATTATCCTGTTTCAGTCTGTGAGTACTGTGCGCGTTCGGGGTGACACATTGTGTTTAATGATAGAATGCACATACGGTGCACATAAGTGCGCAGTGTGGTATCACGCAGAGCAGAACATAAAATCTTTTATTTAACACAAATTCTTTGAAAGGGAGGAGCCCTAGTCGAGAACCCCACTGGCCTTAGCCGCCCGTTCTACCTGGCCGATCAGCGTTCGCTGGTCGGCCAGGGGTGCTATGCAGGATGGCCCGAGCTTCTCGGGCACACGAGTTTGCTCCGAGCCCGCCTTACGACGGTCACGATGGGAAGACAGTGCGGAGCGCGCGATATAAGCGTTGATAAAAACGGTTGCAAGAATGAGAATGGCGTCACAAACGCATGCGCTGCATTTGCGGCGGTTTTCAAAGGAATACCGCGTGCGAACGCGTCAGCGCCGCCACTCCGTCAAAATTTTGACAGTGCAGCGACGTCAGCGTGATTGTCGCGCTTTCTTTGTGCCAACTGATGATCGCGCCTCCCACGGGCGTGTTCGTGGGCGTTTTTCCTCTTTCGGAAAATTCTTTCGTTCCACCTAGTGCGTGAAAATTTCCACTCTCGAAGGCAACAAGGGCGACCACGCAGCACTCTGGTGCAGCTCGTTTCGCTTCTCTGGAATATTACAGATAAATAAATGGACAGGTTACTGCTATACTTACATTACACGTATGAACATTTTTTGTATTAGCGAATCGGTAGAAACAGCGTCTCCGCAAACAAGTAATAGTAACATTTCTCGCCGCAAATCCCACCAGGGGCTCTTGCTTCATAGCTGCGAGTACGTCGTGAGAGCGGTGAAATTGAATGCGAGGCACCGTAGCCACATGATGATATAACTTTTAATTCTTCGTGCGTGTGTGCAGTCTGTGCGATTAAGCTCATAGATGAATCGTGCCGCTCGCTGTCGTTGTTGCGTGAACACTGCTTCTCGGCAAGAGGAACCGCGGTGGGCGGACCCGCGCTTCGCCGCGGGCGTCTGTCAATCAAACTGATTGACGCGCGAACTCGGGCACAAACTCGTTGATTCTGAAAAGGCCCCAGTTCAACTCGTGACTGTCATAGTGCCGGTGTGCCTGTCAAGTGTTTCATGCGGTGGACGCTACTCAGCAGCTTCTTTGCATATAAAATAATTTGTTCAGCTTGCAGTGCTTGTGCAGGGCTAGGGCCATCGGTGGAGCTTGTGATCACCTAGCTTCTTTGAGCTTATTACGTGGCTCGTCTACTCAGTATGCTTGGCCTGCTTCGGTGTAATCACCGTGTCAGTTCGGTCTCAATATTGGTGCTATTGCTTAGGGAGGTCTTAACTAACATGATAGTGAATAGTCCTTTCTTAATTGTTAATATTTTAATTACCACGACATTAGTTAAGTACAGAGGTAATTAGCATAATAATAATTAGCACGATCCCAATGAACACGTCCTATGTGAGTAAGGTCTTAATTATCTTTGTTTTAATTACACGCTCCTAATTATTGTCGTGTTAATTAGCATTAATTGCTGTTTTAATACCGCTACAATAATTACACAGGTTTAATTCGCAAGGTCCTGAATAGTACAGAGGTAATTAGCGTAATCCTAATGAGCACGATCCTAATTAGCACGCTCATACCTAGCGTCGCGTTAATTAACAATAATTATTAATGCTCTAATTACCACGGCATTAATTACACAGGTTTAATTTGCAACGTCCTGAATAGTACAGAGGTAATTAGCATATTCGTAACTAGCACGCTTCTAAGTAATACGATCTCGGCGAGTGAGGTCTTGATTATCTTGGTTTTAATGACACGCTCCTAATTAGCGTCATGTTATTTATCATGATCTCAATTACCTTGTTCTTAGCTTTACACGACTTCGTTAACATGGTCTTAGTAAGACGTGGCTTAGTTAGCTCGACCTTAGCAAGATTTGGCCTAATCAGCTTCGTCACAGCATGTCCTGACTTAGCTAGGTATACCGCCCAGCCAATTAGCTAATCAGCCGGGCGCACGCGCTCTGGGACCGAGCAGACGATGAAGAAGAGAACGACGAGGGCGCGCGCCGGCCGAGCAACGCGCTAGAATGTACAGGCCGACCATAGTGATTATACACGTGGCCTCGGCGATTAGCTCTAGCCGCGGTGTTGTAAGGCGCTCGGTCGGAACTAATCTCAGAGGACACGGTGCTGATTATCCGAAAGGATACTTAGTGCAGACATTAAACGCTTGAAAATGAATTCAAACAGCCCGCGCACACATAAAAAATATAGTTAGTAGAGCTTTCTGCCACTTTTCCTGCATGGGTGCACGTCTGCACTCAGTGGAACGACAAACAAATGAAAGAAGGTGCCTCTAGTTTTACGACACCACCCAACCTTCTCGACCGCCCTTGACGTGACGCCGCGTTCCATCGTAACCAATGGAACGGAGCGCGCGCTGAGGGATAGAGTTCACCTTATCGTACTATTAGCTTGTTCAAAAGGGGGTGTCGCCAGAGCTCGGAAAGATACTGAGTTTCGCCAAACTCGGGCCATCCTGCATAGCACCCCAGGTCAGAGCTGGACAGTCGCCGCTCCCACTGCTCCAACGTGCACTGCAAACGGGTTTGAGCCTTTTAGGGAGTTTCGGGCTCGACGCATAACGTGCATCCAAAAGGTACTACGCAAAACCCCCTTCAAGAAGAGGTTCAAAAGGAGGTTTTATTTACATCCTTTAAGGGAGTGATTAGACGGAACTAAGGAGGTAAATTTGTGTTTTTATTGAACTCATTTTGAGGGCTTGAACGGAGCGCATTGGAAGTTTTTCTGGTTCTTTTGAGAGCTTTTAAAGCCTCCTTTTGGAGGTAATGTTGGTGTTTTTATGTTGTTTTTATGTAAGCCATTTTGGGGGCTTGAACAGAGCGCATTGAGAGTTTTTCTGCTTCTTTTGAGAGCTGTTAAAGCCTCCTTTTATACGAGGCCCTAGAGCGGTCGCGAAATGAAAAAAAGTATATTTTAGGCAGTATATTACGTTTATCGGCCAATTTCCGCTACTATTCATCGCTAGGACATAGTAGAAAATGGACATCAAAGTATTTATGCACAAACATGACATTTGCATACAAGTACGCACGACACAGGAATCGAACTCGCGACCACACGCACTCAAAGCAAGCACTATAACCATTACACCACAGCGCCACCACTTGCAAGCTTGCTTTTTTCGTGGGCTTATATATGCACCAATGCATGTACAAAGCGGCTGGTAACTCGTCCGCACAACTTCGAACTTCTGTTCTTGTACCATCGGCGTGTGTTTGCTCTTGCGGAAGGTCAATACATAATTTGTGGGGCGTCATGCAGGCCGAGCCGATCGACGTAAACAACCTCGGCTGCGAATTCTCCGGTTCACCGTGTCGTACCGCTAGAAAAATTATAAACGTGTGCCCTCTTCGCTCGCGCTAAATTCGTGAATACCAGCGTGACAAAGGTATTTTCAGAAGAGCGAACGTATGTGCATTCCATGAGCGTATGCTGTGGAGCAATTTTCGTTATTTCTGCAGCCGCGAACTGCGCGCGTCCAGATGCGGCAGCGTGTTCTGAGCGGTTCGAAGACCGCCTGCGTTCTCATATGAAAGTTATACACGCAGATGCCCGACTTAGAAGAACATTGTAACGCGCCGTGCATTTAATGCGCGCGTACTGCCGCGAGCTGCACGCAGGGGCAGCAGCGCGCTCTGAGCAGCTGAACAAAAATCTGTTTCCGCAATTAGCGCTTATTCGCAATGCACCCTTTAGCGCGGACCGCCTGCGTTCGCATATGAAAATTACACACGCAGAAAATTCCAGAGTTACAAGGACTATGTAACGCGCCTACATAAAGTGCGTTGAATGCGCCCGTACAGCCGCGAGCAGCGCCTTCTGAGCAGCTGAACGCTTATCTATTTCCGCAATTAGCGCTTATTCGCAATGCACGCTTTAGCACGGCATTCAGTGATTCTCTATAACGCATATTCAGTATTTATTTGCTTTCATACTCGGATACTACCTACATTTCTTACTAATTAGCGTTTATTGGTAAGCATCACGCCACCGCGTTAAAGCGAATGCCTAACGCGTGCCCCACACTGCAAACGGGTTTGAGCCTTTTAGGGAGTTTCGGGCTCGACGCATAACGTGCATCCAAAAGGTACTACGCAAAACCCCCTTCAAAACGAGGTTCAAAAGGAGGTTTTATTTACATCCTTTAAGGGAGTGATTAGACGGAACTAAGGAGGTAAATTTGTGTTTTTATTGAACTCATTTTGAGGGCTTGAACGGAGCGCATTGGAAGTTTTTCTGGTTCTTTTGAGAGCTTTTAAAGCCTCCTTTTGGAGGTAAAGTTGGTGTTTTTATGTAAGCCATTTTGGGGGCTTGAACAGAGCGCATTGAGAGTTTTTCTGCTTCTTTTGAGAGCTGTTAAAGCCTCCTTTTATACGAGGCCCTAGAGCGGTCGCGAAATGAAAAAAAAAAGTATATTTTAGGCAGTATATTACGTTTACCGGCCAATTTCCGCTACTATTCATCACTAGGACATAATAGAAAATGGACATCAAAGTATTTATGCACAATCATGACATTTGCATACAAGTACGCACGACACAGGAATCGAACTCGCGACCACACGCACTCAAAGCAAGCACTATAACCATTACACCACAGCGCCACCACTTGCAAGCTTGCTTTTTTCGTGGGCTTATATATGTACCAATGTATGTACAAAGCGGCTGGTAACCCGTCGGCACAACTTCGAACTTCTGTTCTTGTACCATCGGCGTGTGTTTGCTCTTGCGGAAGGTCAATACATAATTTGTGGGGCGTCATGCAGGCCGAGCCGATCGACGTAAACACCCTCGGCTCCGAATTCTCCGGTTCACCGTGTCGTGCCGCTAGAAAAATTATAAACGTGTGCCCTCTTCGCTCGCGCTAAATTCGTGAATACCAGCGTGACAAAGGTATCTTCAGATGAGCGAACGTATGTGCATTCCATGAGCGTATGCTGTGGAGCAATTTTCGTTATTTCTGCAGCCGCGAACTGCGCGCGTCCAGATGCGGCAGCGTGTTATGAGCGGTTCGAAGACCGCCTACGTTCTCATATGAAAGTTACACACGCAGAGGCCCGACTTAGAAGAACATTGTAACGCGCCTACATTAAGTGCATTTAATGCGCGCGTACTGCCGCGAGCTGCACGCAGGGGCAGCAGCGCGCTCTGAGCAGCTGAATAAAAATCTGTTTCCGCAATTAGCGCTTATTCGCAATGCACCCTTTAGCGCGGACCGCCTGCGTTCGCATATGAAAATTACACACGCAGAAAATTCCAGAGTTACAAGGACATTGTAGCGCGCCTACATAAAGTGCGTTGAATGCGCGCGTACAGCCGCGAGCAGCGCCTTCTGAGCAGCTGAACGCTTATCTATTTCCGCAATTAGCGCTTATTCGCAATGCACGCTTTAGCACGGCATTCAGTGATTCTCTATAACGCATATTCAGTATTTATTTGCTTTCATACTCGGATACTACCTACATTTCTTACTAATTAGCTTTTATTGGTAAGCATCACGCCACCGCGTTAAAGCGAATGCCTAACGCGTGCCCCAAGGTCAAGGACAACCTCCCCAGTTTACCAGTGACAGGTCTCCCACAAAACAAAAAAGTTAATGTACTTGCACTTCTCTCTTGTGAACGTCCATGTGTACTTGGCCCTCCCCTCAGACAGATGATGCAGTACCCATTAAAAAAAAGCATTACCCTCTTCCTCAATGGAACAGCTGTTCTTGAGAAAATATGGTTCTGTTGAATTACTTCACCACAGCAGCAGAGAGGTTGGCTTGTTTGCAATTCAGAATTTCACAATTGTAACACAGAAACGCGAGGACTGTAGCAAACATGCAGAAAACTGGAAAAACTATCATATGTGCACTCCCTCGTCCACCTGCACACTACGTTAAACTTTATTTATACAACAGCAACCTTCAATTATGCTACTATTGATAAAAGATCACCCAATCTACGTTAGAACACAGTGATGACTTTCTGTCTTTCTGTTGCCTATCTTCTACAATGTGTCATAATCTGTGAATCATCTGTTCAATGTGTTTGGTAATAAAACACAAGCAGTTACATTGAGCAGGCAGTGTTTCAGCAATTTGTTTTGCAAGCACAAATTCATTTCTTCATAATTTGCATGCACGACAAGTAGTCATACTTCAATTGATACAAAACCAGTGGTTGCAACATTTTATTGGAATCAAAACAGCAGCACTTCTCGTGTCAATGTAAGGGTATAGGTATATATTTCCATCGTCGTGCACAGAACCTACTCCCAAAACTGAACACGTGGAACAACATATACAGTACAGCCTAAGCACTATACATAATTCACAGCAGTAAAGCAATACGAAAGTAGGGTGTAAAATCTCATCATGATGCGCACTAACGTGTGCACTTCACCGTGCCAGTATGTAAGTAGAATCCAAAAAAATAAGCTACCCAAGGAACTTGGTGTCAGCCTACACACGAAGGCAACTAATTAGTACAATAAGGCTAGCATCACTTTTAGGAAATATGAAACCGTGTAGACAGGCAGTTGTACAGTTTTTTATTGCACTAGTTTGCCCTATGGCATCAAAACATGTCGCACATGATTTTGGAGTTGAGTTTCCTACAAAAAAGCCCAAAATAGACCTGTGGTGTTGACTGTAGGTCCACTTACCAAGGTGCATAAAAGCATTCAGCAATGCCCACAAAATTACAAGGTTGCCTTCATATGTTGCTGTACATATTTACTCACAGATACCTGGAAGCCATCGTAAATTTCTGGAAGTGTGCTTGGGAACTTGTCGGCATAATCACATGACTGCAATGTACCAATACTTCTAATATGCATAACAAGTACAGCCATGCTTCAATGTTTTTATGCCAGCTAGTGCCATCTGTAACTCAAAAGTTCATCCTTAATTCCTCACTTGATGGCTTACGCATAATTACCACATTGAAAATAATCCAAGCACCATGGCTGCAACGTCAACTTGCAATTAGGCAATCACAGGCACTAAATAAAAAAATTCCTGTAAATAGTGACTGGTCGCTTTGCACATTAGATCCTAGGACTTGATATGCCATGAGGATGAATCAAAATTGACCACACATATATAGAGACTGTGAAACAGTCAGGAGTTCATTTCATAGGTAAGGAAAACGTGAAAACGAAATCAGAACACATAGCAACAAAGGGGACGGAACGACACACTACTAACAACTGAAGTTGAACATGTGCGGCTTTTTTAGTCATGTGTGTTTATATCTTTCTGTGGTTTTGATTACACTTCAGTTACTAGTAGCGCACTGTCCTGTCTGCCCCCTTCATTCCTCTGTGGATGTGTGATTGTTTAGTCTTGTAATTTTTTCGTACTGTGTGTTTACATCTTTCTGTGGTTTCGATTAAACTTCAGTTGCTAGTAGCGCGTCATCCTGTCCCCTTCATTTCTCTGTGCTGTGATTTTTTTGCACCCTCTTTAACTATGAATATACACCAACTCGCCCAACTGCCCCTGTTAAGACTTATGTTTGCTGAATAACACTGGGCCCACTCAGCGTCTTTTTAAACAATGCGAAATTTTCAAATGCACACGATATCAGAAAGGTTGCACGCAGTATTGCGCATAACACACTGCATCAATACCAGTGTTGGCCTAAATGTGGTAAGATGTACGAGCTGTTCGACATAGTGTAAAGTGAGGCACATCAGGGTGTTCCCACAATCATGGGTGTCGGCAGGGGTTTGCACAAAGGGCACCTGCCGCCATCAAGACACACCAGCACTTGACCCCACCCAAGCTACACCAATGCTCTCCTGCTCAACAGGCCGACACGTTACACCGCCTTGCACCCCCAAGACAAAATCCTGCCGACACTCATGCCCACAATACACTTGACTTGAACACAGACTGGTGGGCAAGCAACACTTGCTGCTTTGCCAGAAGTGTATTCCTGAAAATTACACAAAAAAGAAGTCCACTAAGATTTCTGTATACATAAAAATGAATGTCTTACCGAAGATT
This sequence comes from Rhipicephalus sanguineus, assembly GCF_013339695.2. Classification (NCBI taxonomy): domain Eukaryota; kingdom Metazoa; phylum Arthropoda; class Arachnida; order Ixodida; family Ixodidae; genus Rhipicephalus; species Rhipicephalus sanguineus. Next base: position 184,554,519 of record NC_051178.1, read on the forward strand.
CGCGCTTGACTATCCTTATTGAAGACATTTTGTCAAAACACGAAATAAATACAAAATTGAGATGCTGCTATGTATTTCCTTGTGAGTGTTTCACTTCGTGTGCACAGGGCAAAAAACAAACGGATGTAAAAAAAAATGCGAAACACCACCAGAAGTGTACTCTTGCCATGTTTACCATTATGTGGGTAGTTTTTGATGTCAGTAAAGTTATCATTATAAGTACACTTTAAAAGGGTTGTGAATGTTAGCAAGGTCTTGATTAACCGCACCTACTCTGTTTAGGAGTGAAGATTGGGCAACTTGGCACTGAACCATGGCAAAAATAAACAGCGCACTTCTAGTGAGGATAAACTAAGGCCTGGGCACAATAACAGCGCTTTCACCTTGTCAAATTGTGTCAACAGTCATGATACTATGTATTGACCTTGAAAACTATGGCAACATAATGCAAAACAGCAAATTAACGAGAGGGAATAAACAAGATGATTCAACAATCTGGTTCAACAGACTCAACAGCTGACTTATATCAATGCGATTAAATTAGCCTTGCACATCTCCTAATGGCTAAGAATATGCACATGTAGCCTTGGCAAATTCCACTGTTGATACGTGACCAATGAAGTTGCATTCCTTCCATGCCGTTGAATGGCCGTTCCTTCTTTTCTGTTTTCACTGTTTTCTGATTTTCATTGTTTTCACTAGCGTAAATGTTCACCCTTTTTGATTTTGTCACTTTGCAGATGGCATAGGTGTTTTGCCTTTGAATGTGCACGTTTCTTCTGCTTTGTCTTTCCTGCTTCTTTTTGTATGCGTATATGTTTTGCCTTTGAACGTGCACACGTTTCTGCTGCTCTGTCTCTATTTTTGCTCTACTGGGCCTTGTGCACTTCTCAAGCTACCATTGTCGCTTTTCACTTGAGGCCCATTTCCTGTATTTTGCTGGAATAAACATTTATCCATTCATTCAATACCATAAAACGCATGTGCTTCACAATACACACTGCACTTAGCAGATGTCTGTCACATGATATGGCCGTCATTGTATAGCTTTAACATGATTTATTCGTTCTAGCTAAATTAATCCAAGCTAATGATGTTAATGTACCTTGATATGCTATTTCACTGTTCCTTGATGCATATGTATGAAGGTACAGTGCTTATGTACCTATGCTATTTCAGGAGACGGGCAGAGTGCGCAATGCAAAATTGTTGCCGAAAAGTCTTTTCACTTCCTGACAATCTGTGCTTCGGTGGGTTCTCACAGTTGCCTGGCGGGAGAAAGATGTCCAGGGTAGTTGACTGCATCCAAGGTAGATGCTGCAAAATGAGAGCGCACGGTCTTGTCACATGTCAATGTGCGCAAATTGACACGATGACGAAGGATTAAAACAAACAAATGAAGTTGGAGAAAAGAATAAATCGAAAACAAAGTTGTCCTTTATGCACATTCCATCATGTGACAATGTGATAACCGTGGCCTTTTGCTCTAATGTATATTCCCTGAAAGCATCATGCCTCATTCATGCTTTATCGCAGGCAAGAAAATTATATCGTGCAAACAACTTTATCAGGGTGCACTCCTGGGTCGATTGACTGGTCGTATGAAGCATGAGTGATATTCACAGAAGTTCCAAAACATGCATCACACATCATTGCTATCTGAGTTTAACGACTTAAATGCGAAGCATTTGTTAAACACTTCTACGACTTTGAACGGATCTATCTACCTATCTATCTAGCCGCCTACGACTCATAGCTCGTGTGAGTGTTTCGTTAATGGGATGTATGCCAAAATTCGTGTGGCATGACACGACTGCATGAAGAACATGAATGATGGGTCTTAACTTGAAAATCATGATATGCATTTCATTAACAACATGATTTACACGTCACTCTCTTAGTTCTCTTGCGACTGTTTCGTTAACTTGATATTTACCAAAATAGGTATGGCGTCACAAGAGTGTATGACGCACATAAACGACAGTTTCTAACGTGCAAATCATGACACGCTTGTCATGTATGGCGTTATTTTTACAACATGGTCTCGGGGGCGCTAGTGGCCGTTTCGCCTGCTTCATATAAACCAAAATTGGTATTGTGCAGTGTGACTGTACGTCCAACATAAATGACAGCTGGCAACATGAAAATAATGACATGCATGTCATGTACACACGCCACGCTCATGGTGCGCTCGCGGCCGGTTCGCTAGCTTGACATACACCTAAATTGATATAGCGTGACGTGATTGTGCGACGAACATAAATGACATATAGTAACATGAAAATAACGACATGTATGTCATTTACGGCATGGAGACTGGTGCACTCGCGTCCGGTTCTCTAACTTGATATCATACCAAGACTGGTATAGCGTGACGTGACTGTATCACGTACATAAATGACAGCTGGTAACATGGAAACAATGAATGACATGCGTGTAATGTACAGCATCATGGGTTACATGCCACGCTCATGGTGCGCTGGCGGGCATTTCGCAAGCTTGACATGCCGATTTTCTTTTCTTTCTTTTTTTTTTTGCTTTTCATAGCACTTTTCAAGCGACGCAATGTGCAGAAGGTCATCTACAGGTGCATAAGCGACGATAAGGGCTCGCAAAGAGAGAGAACATCAGTATTACTTACCATTTTTGTTCCTGACTGTGCCGAGCCATTTGCCGAGCACGCAGGGTGCCCATCATCTGCTTGGTAATGCACAGCGGCACGCTCGCTTGAGTCGACGGGCCGTCGCGATTATCGCACTCGCAGCGCAGCATGTCGCACTGTCGTCAAACCACGCATATCACATCCAGCGGCGAGAACACAGTGAGGCTGCAGGCACAAAACGCGCACACACGACCGACACAGCTGATCACTTGAGAAGTGGCGTTCACAAGGCCTAGCCAGCCTAGCTACGACGATCGCGCCGCCGCGGGAACGACTCCCTCCTCACGTTTCTTTCTTTTTTTCTGTTTTTTTTTTCTTCGCGCGCGCATGCGGCGCGAAGCTTTGTCCCATTCGGTAGCGCCTCGTCTGGCTTGCTTTTGACCTGGCGGGGGCGGGCCGCAGTAGGCTGCAGCCGGCAAGGCCAAAGGGCTTCCCCGCTTCCTCTCCAGCCGTTCGGAGGGTCTCGTATATCTCTTTCTCTGGGCCATCTGTGCAAGGGATTTTTAGTGCGCTGAAGCATGCCGCCTCTTTCTTTTACTTCTTTCCCCCGCACAGCTGCATGCATGCCCGCCAGCACTGAAGGCGTTATGGAAAGCTTCGGAAAAAAAAAGAGAAAACATGCCAGAGGAAATGAGATGGGAGTTTTTTGTTCCTCTAACTCCATTCGACGAATGGCGTCAGATAGTGAATTTACCTCCTTTCTTCCACATAATTTCTTAACGAAGTAAAATTGAGGACGCAGAACTTTATTACACCCACCTCATTACACCCTAAGGTAGTACTGTCCAGATGAAGGTAGTATTAAGGAGGATTGTAGCCCTTAAAACGCCCAATTCGGCTAGTTTGCGTTTGCAGTGCGGCGCAGACTTATGTCGCAGCCAGTGCACAGTGTAATACTCTGCCACTGCGCTGAGAGATTTGGCCAGCGCGCACTGGGAAGCATCCTCGTTGAGCCTTCTACCATCCGGGGGTTACTGTGAGGGGGGCTTTCAGCACGCCTCGGCTTCTCTGATACCTACCAACTCAGGATGTGCTACTATAACGCTCGTTTAGATTCTTTTTACTTGCCTGTAGTTATTTCTATATTACTCTAGTAAAATATAATTATATATATATATATATATTCTATATATATATAATATATATATAATATATATATATATATACACACATATATATATGGCGAGAGCGAACTACATCTACTCTCAATTTGACCTGATTTCTATATTGTCACGTGGTCGTGAAGTCAACGAAGACAGCAGTCGGCGTTTGCAGAATGAAACTGTTTATTTGGCCGAACTTATGGCCGGGAAAATGAGAACTAGAACTACAGCAATACACGCTGTACAATGATAGCGGCGAACAGGGCGTCGTCCGTCGATCAACTGACAAGCGGTCAAGTGCGTCGGCTTTTATACAGGTGCTATCGAACTTTCCAGCCATATCGCTGGTGGCGGCGTTATCTGTCGATAAAGCTGGAACATTCGCGTGCGGCGCGAAATCTTAACAAAACGATCTACTACAATCGAGAAGTCTCTCGAACACTGCTTCGCGGACAGCCTCGAGCGTTGATAACCGCCCTTGCTGGTCAAACCCAAAAAAACATCAAAATAAGACAAGAAGTGGGCGTGGCATTGCCCCCCTCTGAAAAAGCATCGTCCCGATGCTTGTGAAAGAACAAAGAAGAGAGAAAAAAACACAAGTGCATGCATAAATAAATTGCAATAACAAAGGTAGAAGTAGAGTCCCCAGATTCGCTAACGTGCAAAAAACGGCTTAGGACGCACGACATGGACGACTTCAGGTCGTGCGCGGCGTCGCTGGGAGTTCGTAATGCCGTCCGGGATGACCTCGTAGTCAAGAGCGCCGAGACGTCGAAGAACCTTGTAGGGTCCGAAGTATCGCCGAAGGAGTTTTTCGCTAAGGCCACGTCGGCGTATCGGCGTCCAGACCCAGACGCGGTCGCCGGGCTGGTATTCCACGAAGCGTCGTCGCAGATTGTAGCGACGGCTATCGGTGTGCTGCTGGGTCTTGATGCGCAGGCGGGCGAGCTGTCGAGCTTCCTCGGCACGTTGTAAGTGAGCGGCGGCGTCGAGGTTTTCTTCGTCGGTGACATTCGGTAGCATGGCGTCCAGTGTCGTCGCCGGGCTCCTTCCGTAGACCAACTTGTACGGCGTCATCTGCGTCGTTTCTTGGACGGCCGTGTTGTAAGCGAAGGTCACGTACGGAAGGACGGCGTCCCACGTCTTGTGCTCAACGTCGACGTACATGGCCAGCATGTCGGCGATGGTCTTATTTAGACGCTCGGTGAGGCCATTGGTCTGCGGGTGGTAGGCGGCGGTGGCTCGTCTCGCTGTATTTTAAGATCGCCTGAGTTAGGTCCGCAGTAAAAGCGGTACCTCTGTCTGTGATGAGGACCTCTGGGGCGCCATGACGCAAGATGATGTTCTCCACGAAGAACTTGGCTACCTCGGCGGCACTGCCTTTGGGCAAGGCCTTTGTCTCGGCGTAGCGGGTGAGGTAGTCAGTTGCTACGACGATCCACTTGTTGCCGGAAGTCGACGTCGGGAACGGCCCCAGTAGGTCCATCCCGATTTGCTGGAATGGCCGGTGAGGTGGTTCGATTGGCTGCAGAAGTCTCGCTGGCCTAGTCGGCGGTGTCTTCCGTCGCTGGCAATCTCGGCAAGTCTTAACGTAGTGGGCGACGTCGGCAGGAAGGCGTGGCCAGTATTATTTGTCCTGTATCCTCGCGAGCGTGCGGGAAAAGCCGAGGTGGCCAGCCGTCGGGTCGTCGTGCAGGGCCTGCAGAACCTCTGGTCGCAGTGCCGAAGGTACAACGATGAGGTAGTCGGCCCGCGCCGGAGAGAAGTTCTTCTTTACGAGGACGTCGTTTTTCAAGAGAAATGACGCCAATCCCCTCCTGAATACTTTTGGAACAACGGCGGCCCTGCCCTTGAGGTATTCCACAAGGCCCCTGAGTTCCGGGTCGGCTTGCTGTCGTTCAGCGAAGCCGTCGGCACTTATGGTTCCCAAGAAGCAGTCATCATCGTGGTCGTCCTGCGGCGGTGCGTCGACGGGGCACGAGACAAGCAGTCGGCGTCGGTGTGTTTTCTTCCGGACTTGTAAACGACGGTAATGTCGAATTCTTGGAGTCTTAGGCTCCACCGTGCGAGGCGACCCTGAAGTGTCCCTTCAAGTTGCTAGCCAACAAGGCGTGGCCACGGGTCTCTCACAACTTGAAGGGTCCGGCCGTAGATGTAGGGGCGAAACTTCGATGTAGCCATGTGATGGCCAGACACGGCCTTTTCTGTTGTGAATAGTTTATTTCTGCAATTTGATAGCGACCGCTATCATAACTGATGACCCTTTCCCAATCCGTCGGGCTTCTGCCCAAGACGGCGCCGAGTCCTACTGTCACTTGTCCCGTTAATCGGGACGGCAATCGCCGGGCGGATTCTAAGGGCTGGCGTCAAGGCCCTCCGAAAAACGCACCACGAAAGCGCGGACAATTTAGAGTTGGTCCTTTGGCGCGCCAGCGAACGCCGGTTGTGGTCCAAAGACCGAGTCAGAGCCGAGAGTCGATAACACAAACGAAAACGAAATATATTCTCCGTTAAGGCAATACAAATAACACAAACACGTGCACACTCGGCTGGTACCAGTTACAACTTCACAATATAACTCAGATGGTGTTTACACAACGGGAGCTAAACAACAGATCACACGCAACCAATGCAATCACATGCATTAAACTATTCGATGACCGTTAAAGTCCTGAATAGATAGTGGCGTATCCAGTCCACAATACTTGGACGGTAACCGAATGCTTCTCTTCAAGGAAACACTCACGCCAGCTCCAGCGTTGATCGTCGTAGCTCGACCGTCGTCGTGACTTGTCACGGCTCACACGGTGTCGTCATCGGATTCTTCCAGATCCACGAGCGATTGACCGCACACCATCATAAACACGTCTTCTTTGGCTAACGGAGCCACACTTAGCGTAACTTCACCATCACCGGGCCGACTGACTCGCTCACTGACTTGCCGACTCCCTCTCACTGACTACTCTGCACTGACTGCACTACTCCTTCACTGACTGACTGGCCCTCGTCGTTGCACGCTTTTATCCCTTCTTCCCCGGTTTCTAGAAGCGTCGGGATGTTTCTTCTGCGTGCAGTACAGCTAAGCCTGGGGAAAGGGCGAGAGCTTTCTCGTATGTTCGAATCGCGACGGCATCGCTCGCGGATGCGTCACCCTCTCCTTCTAGAAAGATCCAGGCCTTGCCAGGCGTTCGATCGTGTTTACGGCGTCTGGCTCGAGTGGGTGAGGAGGATGCGGCGCGCCGGCGTCTTTTGATGCTTGTTTTTTTCGTCTTTCGCGCTTCTTGGGCGCGCGATTCGCGCCGTTCTGTCTCGTAGCAGTTTGAAAGCGGCCTCGCGCGCGCTTTATAACGCGATCGTTTGTGACACTGCCCCCCACTTCAAGAATATTATCACATAATATTCAAACAACACAAACGAGCGCGCACATACACATCCAAAAATGTCCCACATACAGAGTCCATAACTCAGTCCACACACAATGCGCGTCACATTCATAATAGAACTCTTAATACAATTCACAGGGCATTTCAATGTCGAAATATAAAACCCAAGTACATAAGTACAAAACGCCATCATACATTTCGTATAAAACAATGCGAACGCACAAACAAAGCTCTTCAACTATAATGCATATACAATTATATCGATAGCATTGTACACATAAAATAACGCAAGTAACACTTCGGCTCACTAGCCATACACACTTCCCGCAGGGTATAAACACAACACACTTCAAACTCAAAACACTTCAATTCCAACACCCTGTCCTGTTCAAACAGACTCGCGCTTGCGCCCTTCTTTCGGTGCTCGCTCGCTCTCTTTTGTTTCTCTTCTTTTTCTTGCGAGCCGTTCCATTTGACAGTGCCGGAGGGGGCGTCTCTGCTGCCGTCGACACATTTGACGCTAGCAAGGCGTGGTCGCGTTCGTTAGAACGTTCGCGGTGCTTCGCCAACTTCTGCGCGCCGTGGTGTTTTGCTTGGACGACCACCTTCGTCATCTTTTGAGCCGCAGATGATGGTGGCCGCTCAGTTGCAATGTCACCTGCTCGGCGCGTCTTCACAGGCGGTACAGTGACCAGTTGGTGCCGCATTGTTGCCGTTCTCTGACGCCTCGGCTTCAGTATGAGCTCGGGTGACATCCTTCCTGAGGTTCTCTTCCGCGGTTTCTTTTTGTCGCGGTTCCCGAACTGACGAGGGCTCCATCTTCGGGGCTTCTCCCAAACGTTCAGGATCGTATGGCCCTCGAGCTCCGTCGATGTTTCCCACGATTAGGTCAAACAGGGGGTTATCCATGCACAGGGCAGTAACTCTCCCGCTGAAGTAAGGGGTCTCAACCTCAATCTTGGCTTCGGGAAGCATTCGAATGGAACTATCAAGCAGGCAAACCGGTTGGGTATTGCCTGTGAACTCACTCTGTCGGACCAATTTCTTTCGTACGATAACCGTGGTGCACCCACTATCTCTTAATACCGTGACTTCCTTTCCACCAACTTCCCCTTAACTGTCGGCATTTCTTTAGTCGAGTCTGTTGTCACCGCAGCACCAATGAAATCTATCTTCCTGCTTTTCACATCGGCTAATTCATCTTTGACTGCTTCTGTTTCCACTTTTGGCGGGGCATACGCACAAGCTGCTTGGTGGGCTTTGCTCACATCACTTCGACATGCGTCGGCTTTGTGCCCAGTCTGACCACATTTAAAACACTTCATCACACTGGGGCGTGAGAAGTTGGTCCGACAACTGTTAGCGCGATGACCCACGCGGTTACACAGAAAGCATCGCGGAACACTCTCTGGTGCACGCTTGGTTTCTTCAGGTGCCGATCTCTTGACTCCTCGTGAACTTCTTTTTTACTTTGGCTAGATTCGTGCCACCTTGCGCTTCCAAGAATTGGTCGGCCAATTCAAGCATATCGTCAAGCGATTTAGCTTTCCTCTCTTTCAGATACAGCGACAGGCTCGGGTGGCAACTGGTGAGAAATTGCTCTCTGATTAGAAGCTCTCTAAGCTCACCGTACTCCTGCGCCGTCTCTGAAAGTTCGATCCACCTGTCAAAATAATGGCTGAGCCGCGCAGCATACTGCGTTGCCGTCTCGCCATCAGCTGGCTTTCCCGTACGGAACCGATCTCGGAAGCCTTCCACGGTGAATCGAATCGCTTCAGCAAAGCAGCTTTCACTTTCGTGTAATTAGCTGCATCGGTAGGTGTCAGCCTACCGTACACACTGAGCGCTTCGCCACTCAAACAAGTGCTCAAAGCTGTTGCCCATTGCTGCTCCGGCCAATTTTGGCTTCTAGCTATCGTCTCAAACCTGTGCAGGTATGCATCAAGGTCATCTTTCCTCTCGTCAAACGCCACAAGCAGTTGCTTGGGTTCAAACGGAAGCTATGATCTTCCCTTTCGCTGCTCTCCACTCTAGCTTGCACGGGAGTCTCTGTGCGCTGCTTGCAAACGGAGCCGTTCGAGTTCCAATTCGTGCTGCGTTGCCTTTCTCTCTCAGCCATCTCAGCTTGCATCTGTCTCTTCTTGCGCCTCTCTTTCTCTTCGCCTCTCGCTCTTCTTCTCCCTCTCAGCTGCCAACCTCACTCTCTCCAGCCTGCTGCTCTCTCTTCCTTGGCCCTTTCAACCGCCAACTTCTCTCTTTCAAGCGCCTCCTTTTCCTTTGGCTCACCCACTTTCGTAGTTCGGCCCCAGCAAGACCCATCTTCTCACCAAGGGCAACTAACTTCTCAAGATCCATGATGCCCGTCAACAAAACCTAGCCGCGTGCACCAAATATCTGCCTAACTTCGAGTACCAAACACTCTCTGCACACAGGTTAGCGAGAACGCGGGGCAACACACAAAAATCGTTCGCAAGCACTATCAACGTCTCAAGGCTCTTTCTCCCTACTTTGGACACACTTTTGCACCAAAAGGTCCTGTGTCGCGGACGCCAGAATAATTGTCACTGTCCCGTTAATCGGGGACGGCAATCGCCGGGCGGATTCTAAGGGCTGGCGTCAAGGCCCTCCGAAAACGCACCACGAAAGCGCGGACAATTTAGAGTTGGTCCTTTGGCGCGCCAGCGAACGCCGGTTGTGGTCCAAAGACCGAGTCAGAGCCGAGAGTCGATAACACAAACGAAAACGAAATATATTCTCGGTTAAGGCAATACAAATAACACAAACACGTGCACACTCGGCTGGTACCAGTTACAACTTCACAATATAACTCAGATGGTGTTTACACAACGGGAGCTAAACAAACAGATCACACGCAACCAATGCAATCACATGCATTAAACTATTCGATGACCGTTAAAGTCCTGAATAGATAGTGGCGTATCCAGTCCACAATACTTGGACGGTAAACGAATGCTTCTCTTCAAGGAAACACTCACGCCAGCTCCAGCGTTGATCGTCGTAGCTCGACCGTCGTCGTGACTTGTCACGGCTCACACGGCGTCGTCATCGGATTCTTCCAGATCCACGAGCGATTGACCGCACACCATCATAAACACGTCTTCTTTGGCTAACGGAGCCACACTTAGCGTAACTTCACCATCACCGGGCCGACTGACTCGCTCACTGACTTGCCGACTCCCTTCTCTCACTGCACTGCCTGCACTGACTTGACGACTCCCTTCACTGACTGACTGGCCTCGTCGTTTGCACGCTTTTATCCCTTCTTCCCCGGTTCTAGAAGCGTCGGGATGTTTCTTCAGCGTGCAGTACAGCTAAGCCTGGGGAAAGGGCGAGAGCTTTCTCGTATGTTCGAATCGCGACGGCATCGCTCGCGGATGCGTCACCCTCTCCTTCTAGAAAGATCCAGGCCTTGCCAGGCGTTTCGATCGTGTTTACGGCGTCTGGCTCGAGTGGGTGAGGAGGATGCGGCGCGCCGGCGTCTTTGATGCTTGTTTTTTCGTCTTCGCGCTTCTTGGGCGCGCGATTCGCGCCGTTCTGTCTCGTAGCAGTTTGAAAGCGGCCTCGCGCGCGCTTTATAACGCGATCGTTTGTGACACCTACGCTGCTTGCGTCGGTGTGGGTTTCCGTATCGGCGTGCTTGTCGAAATGCGCAAGTATCGGAGGCGTCTGCAGGCGTCGTTTCAATTCTTGAAATGCCTGAACTTGCGACGTTTCCCACCTGAATTCGACGTCGGCCTTCGTGAGTTGCGTCAGTGGCTCGGCGATCCGTGAAAATTCCTTGACGAAACGTCTGTAATAGGCGCACAAGCCGAGAAAACGGCGTACGGCCTTTTTGTCGGTGGGCGTCGGGAAGTCGGCGATGGCAGCTGTTTTCCGCGGGTCCGGGCGAACACCATCCTTGCTGATCACATGACCCAAGAACAAGAGCTCCTCGTACGCGAAGCGGCACTTTTCAGCCTTCAAAGTGAGTCCGGAGGTCTTGATTGCTTGATGTACAGCTTCAAGGCGCCGCAGGTGTTCGTCGAAGAAAACCAGCAGTCGGCGTTTGCAGAATGAAACTGTTTATTTGGCCGAACTTGTGGCCGGGAAAATGAGAACTAGAACTACAGCAATACACGCTGTACAATGATAGCGGCGAACAGGGCGTCGTCCGTCGATCAACTGACAAGCGGTCAAGTGCGTCGGTTTTTATACAGGTGCTATCGAACTTTCCAGCGATATCGCTTGTGGCGGCGTTATCTCTCGATAAAGCTGGAACATTCGCGTGCGGCGCGAAATCTTAACAAAACGATCTACTACAATCGAGAAGTCTCTCGAACGCTGCTTCGCGGACAGCCTCGAGCGTTGATAATCGCCCGTGCTGGTCAAACCCAAAACACATCAAAATAAGACAAGAAGTGGGCGTGGCAATATACAGAGAGGTCATTTTTCAAAACTGTGGTCTGACATCACGGAACAAGCTGCACAAACAGGTTGTGCAGGAGTCTGGGCAACCCTTTTCCGCGACAACACAGCATTATTTAATAACAATATCGAAAAATTACCGTCAATTTTAGAAAGTACAGCCACATTTAAGCTGTTCTTCGTATGAGCATTCCACCTGCAAACGTCAAAGCGTCAGTTTGACGTTGTAAATACGATCAGTATGAAGAACCTGCTATGGCTATAGTGCCTTAATCTTATTGAACAAAACATGTGGCTCACAAAGCAAGGTACATCGCAGAAGTCTTCAGAATAAGCCGACTGGCAATTTTTTCTACTGTAAGAGCCCTCTAATTTATTGTCCTTCAGAGGAACACCAAGTTCAGTCGATTAATTTTTATGGAAACCACATTGAGCCGGCTGTGTGTATATGACTATGTATGACAACGAAATTATATGCTAGGTGTCGTTCCTTGCCCTCCTATTTTTCCCAGCTTGGTCGGGGGGTGGTGGGAAAAGCGGCCAAGTGGCCCTTCACTCCACTCCTCCGGCCCTTTAAGTAAATAGCCTACGTAAACCGTGTAAGCTCAAACTTTCTCTGAAAAAATGTGGCTGATTTTAACGTTAAGGTACCGTGCATTGCTTCCTTTCGTATAGGTCGTTAGCTGCTAATGGTTGGTCAAAATTTTCTGGGACATGCCCACGGCACCTGCTGGTAACACGACGCAACAAATGACGGCTAAGTGATCCACCGCGTATTGATCACTAACGCACCACTGCTTAAAAAAAAACAAGAAAAACAGACGAGACTAGTTTCAATACGCCATATTGTTGGTCGTGGATTTTTCGCTATACTTGAAAAATTTTCGGTGTGCCATAAAATCGCCTCCTTGTTCCACGACATCACAATTCTGAAGTCTGCACAGTTAAAATGAAGTCTGCACAGTAAACAGCGCATTACTATGCAGAACAGTGAGCAAACGTTCTTTGGAATAGCTAGACAGTGTCTCATGCTGAACGCAATTAAAGGAGGCTGCCTGCCTATCACATTGGCAGCCGCTACTTGTAAGAGCTGGCGAGATGGATTCATACGCGTATTCTAGATACTTTCAGTTGTAGCGAAACGATGTTTAGCTCTTTTTGCGCGTCTACAACAGTCTGTAAGAGAGAGTTTAAAGCGTTGAGAGAGAGGGAGAGAGATAAATAAACATTATTAGGAACAGGCAGAATCTTTTGCAGGTTGGCAGCCTTATTAGTCCAGAAAACTCTGGACCCATGACAATCTCCCTGGTCAGGTAAATCAAGGGGCAAACTTGAAAGCTGGCCTTCTCAATGGGCTCGAGTCCATTGCCTTATTTAAAAGTCGCTTCGATCGCTGCAGGCTACCATATGATAAGCAGCGTGAAGCGGTTTAATCGGAGACTAAATTGAGAACCTTTTTTAGCTGCCTTGGCTCGGAACAACTAACATACGCGACACTTCTGCACACTCAACTCACAGCCGCTTGGCTATGGAGCAGCGGTGATGCTATTCCTTTTCAAAGAAAACTAAATTCCTGTAAGAAGAAGAGCATTCCATCGGGCTATTTGCGTCGCCGAATAAGTAAATTTCAGGCCAGGCCGAACAAAATAAAATAACGACAGATTGCTCTATTGTTATAGAGGCCTTCCTGAGCGGTGGCCTTCTCTACAATACTCCAACGCAAGGCGCGAAAGCATCGCAAAGGCACCGCAGAGAGACCACAGTGCGTGGCCATGAGACGCGGCGAACAGTCGTCACAGCAGGACAAATTTCATTACATAATTACGTTATTGCTGCGTTCGAGTAAAACTTTGCCTTACTTGTTAGTTTCCCAGAGTACAGCCGAGAATGACCGCTGTCAAAAGTGGGGGACGCTCCGCCCCCCTAACTTTTTTCAGTGAGGGGGCTAGCGCCCCCCTTGCCCCCCCCCCCCCCCTGGCAGGTACGCCTATGCAAAGACCCACTTGATGGACAATTCGCATTGTGTAACGCCTGGTTGTTATTTTGCTCTTCTACCACGCTATACTACATATGTTAACGCGATTCTTCGCCCGATATGACGCCTGTATAGAGTCTTCTTACGAAGGAGTTTCAAGCAGCGGGATGCGACTGCCACCGTTCAGTAGCGGCACTCGTGCAGACGGAGAGGGTTGATGCGGCGAGACGCAGGAAAGGTACACCTGAGGTCCAAGCGTCGCTCGGATGAAAGGTAGCGTGGGCTGAACCAAGGTCAGCGCCCTTTCAGCGTTCGTCCTCTGACGCTGGGACGTGGAACCCGAGACGGGACGAGCCTGGCCAATGCCAGACGATGAGAAGCCTGGCCAACGCCAGACGATGGATGACGCTCGGGTACACGGCCAGGTGGGAGCCTGCAGCGGCCTTGCCTCAGGAACTCAGCCACCACTCCCGCGCCCTGGTAGCCTGCTTGCCTACGCCGCGTCACGGCCACCTCTAACCAGTTCTTCCTTCGGGCTTTTTCCATACAAAGTTGGGGGCCTCTCATTGGTCGGAACTTCACGCGCCCCGTCTCCCTCTCGTCTTCCTCGCCGAATACACCACGAAAGCGCGCGTCCACACAATCGGTCATCGTCTTTCTTGCGTTGATGCACTCGCGCCCTTTTCAAACCGCACACTGGTTGCACTCGCGCACTTCACAAAACACGCACTTCACTTATCACAACTACTACCCAGAAGACGCCGCGAGGATGTGGCTCTACAGGTTTGGCACTCACTTTAATCCAAGTGCCAGCAAAAATTATACCTACGCGACACTGAAATAATCTGAGCGCCATATTAATCCATGTGCCAAACATTTTTTTCTAGCGCCAACATATTTATTCTAAGTGCCAGCACGACTAGGCCGCATGCCAGTGAGTTTAATCCAAGTGCCATCATGTATAATCCAAGCGCCAACAACTTTAATTCAAGTGCCAGTCACTTTAATCTATACACAATAAACAGTAATACGGGGCATGACAACGGCAGTGCAATTGAAATACAGATGCTACAATATGAAATACGCTAGCCGGAAAGCAGAAGACTCCACTAATATTTGTATTCGCCGCTATTTCTTACGGTAAAAAAACTTACTGCCATAGTTTCCTTGAGCCGTGTTTGGAGGGCTTATACTCTGCTATGCATCAGTTTGTGGGGCACTGTTGGCACGGGTGCGATCATATTAATGGGAACGCAAGAAAGGCATCTGCGTGCCGCCTATTACAAACATGTTAACGAATATTTTGTAGTTCAGCAAAATTAGGTTTTACTCACTAGAGCTCATAATTGGATTTTGGTTTTGGCACACAAAAGAGCAGCAGCTCCAGGACAGGTCGTGTAATGCGAAGGAAAGACAATCTGTGCTCAGTTAAAGTGACGCAATGGCTACCAAGATGTGGAATACCTAGCCGAGGGCGGCACTGGGTACAATGGAGTACGGAATTAAGAAATTATTAGGTTCCCGCTGGGCAGGGCGAATTGGAGGTACGTAATTAGAAGAGCTTTTCGTTCTGCAGTGTACTAAAACATAGACTGCTGATTACGATATGTGGACAATGGAAGTTATATTTTATATTCGTGTTAGTTTTTATCTTTTTATTAAAACAAAATGATATGTCTGGTGATTTGAACAGTATTAACTGTTGGCCTAGTTCGCACGGTCACATATTTAACGCAGTGCGAGAAAACATACGCAGAGAAAACACAAGGCACAAGGACGAGCGGTGGTCCTTGCTCCTTCTCGTTACTTTCTACTCGTTTTTGCGCGCTGCATTACGCATCTCACCGAGCACTTGAATCTTACGGATGTAAGCGAAATGATAAATTCATTGGATCAATTTTGTATATCTAACGTGTAAGCACACAAACACATATATATCATTTAGTCAATGAGAGGGGGCAAGATGTGATTATAGGTAAAACGAAAGAAAACAATATTTTTGCACACTCCAGATCAAGTCTGGAAATGCAATTGGGTTGAAGAAGGGACTATACGCTGGCAGGCGCTTGATAGAGTGCATTGAGTTAGCCAAACCTGCCTGCTCCCCGAGCATGAGCAGGTGTGCCATCAAAAATGAACACTGCTTCTGTGTTTGGCTGCTCGCTTTCCACACGGGCCGAAACATCGCTGAGGAAATCGTTGAAAACAGCCCAATGAACTCTGTCCACTGCATTCCAGTGAATAACGCCGTTTGCTGGCATACATGCCATGATGTTCAAGTTCGCTCCTTTTGTCGTCGTGGTCGTGTGGACAGCTGGTTGCCCTTTAGCTGCCCTGCCAAAATTCCTGGAACACCAGATATTGTAGTTGTCTCGTCCAAGTAGAACCGGCACACACGTGGTCCATCGGACTGCAGCCACTGGGCGTACAGCTTACGGCTGTGCTTGACGTCGTCACGGTTGCGGTCTGCGGGCCTCTGCGCCGCCAGCTTCGCCGAGTAGCTGTGGGCATCCAACAAGCGATCAACTGTGCTTGTGCTGATCTTCACTCCAGGCATCTTCCTCCAGGGCCGCCTTTATCTGTCTTAGAGCAAATGTACAGCTTTCGTTGACAATTCGCCTCAAAGTACTCACGACGGGATCTCCAAACTTTTTTTAAAACCGCCCCCCCCCCCCCGAATTGATGTTTGTCTGTCGGTAGCTGCAATCGATCATGCTGTTTTATGTTGATGCCCAGGGCCTCCGCCAGTTCCTTTAGGTCGCCACCACGCCTGTAGACGTCCACAATCCTTGATCTGTCGAGCACCGACACCCTGCTGTTTTTTCGACGAGGTTCATCTGGATCTTTGAAACGTGGCCCTCGCTTGCTGCCAGCCATGACTTCAAGCAAAGCTCTCTTCTCGTCTGGAAATATTCCCTCTGAAAACACGCGTGTTACAAGCGACGATGCTTCAGGAACACATCGTCGTCTGTTACATGAACATGGCCATCTCCTTTGACGCTTTTACATAAACCTAATTGCATATAAACCCAAATAAGTACACGGTTACTTGTTTTAAATGGTTATTCTTTGATTTCAGGATGGGTGATATCGTCTGTAAGTCACCATCGCCCTCATCGAGCCGAGCAGACGACTGCGAACGCTATTGCGGAAACGTAGCCTTAGTGCCGTCTGCTAGCAGACGACGTGAATCTCTCCCAGATGCGATCAACGGAGTACGTGATTACCCAAAATTCTGCAGTAGCGGTGAAGCATAAGCTGTCTCGATGCTTAAACTTTTACCACGTGCTTATAATGAGCGTATTCATTTATTCCCCGAACGTATATAATTAAACCGCACTGCTTTTTGAATTCTAAGATATATAACACCAAAACGTTCGGGCAAAATACCGTAGTACCTTATTTCCTAAGCGCCACCATGCATCGGCAAAAATAAATATTCCCTCGCTTCATGTTTACCATGTTCCGACATTAGACTATATAATTTGGCAAACCGTCTGTTTCTTGTGTATGGATTAAACTGACTGGCACTTGAATCAAAGTTGTTGGTGATGGATTAAACATGGCGGCGCTTGGAATAAATATGTTGGCGCTGGGATTAAATGTTTGGCACATGGATTAAATGGTTTGGCACTCAGATTATTTCTGTGGCATACGGATTATCTTAGCTGGCACTTGGATTAAAGTGAGCGGGAAGACCTGTAGAACCGAGAATCCACACTACAAACCTGCACGACGTTCCTAAGCACCCTCGCGAGCTCCGTCCGCAAGGAACGGGCCGCAGCTATGCTAGAGACACGTGTGCAGCTTCCCAATAAAAACATTGCGATCTACACGGAAGCGATGTCTCGCCTGCTTCGACACGCCGACCCTATTATCCGAATAGAAGAGAGTCAATTTCCTCATAAGACCAGAACTCTTCGCTGGATTGATAAGGAAGCCGCCCAAGACGGTCGCTGAATTTGCTTCGGAGGAGGCTTCGACAATCGCGAAGAAGCTCGAGATGCGAACGCGGCAATACGACCGCAGTTCTTGGCAACAAGCTACGCCGAAGCTCAAGCGCTGGAACCGCCGGCCTGTGTGAGGCGATCAGAGCGACCGTGCTGGAGGAGCCGCGAAAAGTCTGACCTTCGTCGCAGCCTCAAGTGGATGATATCGCTGACGTCGTGCACCAGGAGATCGAGCAATCACAGCCAGCAGAGCCGCAGCCGCAAGCTAGATGAGGGCTCCGTGTTTTCGGATTAATCTGAAAAAAACATGGCTGCTCCCTCTGTCATAGGAATCGGTATAACACGAGAGTAAAACGTGTCTTCACGGACGTAGTTGAGCGTTTGTTGTGCATTGTTTCGCCCCGAGGGTGAACGAATGAATCCTATGGCAACAAGTTGTAATGTCACGCGAAGAACGGCAAGCAGCTCGAAACTTGCAACGCCCTGCTCAAGCAGAAAGGACGCACGGAACGAACATACACAGGATGAGCGCGCACTAACAACTGTCACAGCGCCGACAGTTAAATCGAGCTGGTCAAATACAAAAAGAGCACGCACGAAACGAACGCACAAGTATACACGGGATGAGCGCGAATTGTCACAGTTGTAACTTGTTTTGTGTGCAGCGCGCTCCTTTCGCAAAAGCGACCGCTGCAGTGAACGAAGTGACCTTCGTGCTCTCTGTAGCTTCAACGCAAACTTGGGGTGAGAGCGCAAGACGTACAAGGTAAGCGTGCGCGCCGGAGCGACCACGCCCTGTAGAGGCACACGCTCATCTCAACGCGTGGGCCGACGATCTTTAAAGCGCGATCTTAAATATCGCTAGCAATAACGAGAACAGGCTGATGTATCCCGATCTCCGAGTACCGCCACCGACAAATGGTGTATATAATAGCACGCCGCTAATATGACAAAGAACCTGCCGTCTGTGGCGGAGTCGCTTCGCGCTGCGCGCTGCGAATCGAGGGGTCGTAAGTTCGACTCCCGGTGACGGAACTTTTTCTTCTAGTTTTTTCTTTGCCATATGTTTGTCTGTATATTTTACAACGTTTATCCGTGACAGAAATGCGTCAGTGTAGCCGTGGTGGACCCGGCATAAAACACTTTCGTGTTAAAAATGCGATGACTGAGGGGCGCGAGAAAACGGCAGACAATAAAAAGAAGTACACGGGACGACGCGCTACTAGCAACTGGAATATTTTATTCAGGAAAGACATACTTATACCGCAGTTTTGATTTCACCTTTTCAGATTTCATATTTATACCGTGATTTGATTTCACTGCGGTATAAATATGTCTTTCTTGAATAAAATATTCCATTTGCTAGTAGCGCTTCGTCCGTGTACTTCTTTTCGTTGTGTGCCGTTTTCTCGCGCCCCTCAGTCATCATGAACAAATACCAACTCGCCCAACTTTGTACCTTACTGAAAAATACGATAAAAACTCGCCGGTAAAATTTTTGACAATTCAGATTTATCCGATGAGCTCCCATTTCAAAAGGGCATTTCGAAAGCTGACAATCGAAAGCAGCTCACCTCCATCAGCGGCAGCAACATTGTAAAGTATATTTCGGTCTATGGTTGTAATGCGAATAAACTTGGGTGTTTTGTATTCAAGGACTTGTGCTTGTATGTATGCGTGTTTGCCCGTTCACACCTTCCAGACATCTAAAATACCATTAGTGTATTCACCTGTTTTCGTCCTCAGATATCATTTCATCCAAGATTTCGGAGTATTGAGAATAATAATAAAAATTACACCATCTCCCGCTAAAGGGGACCATGAGGCGATGCGAAGCGGAGCACTTGCACGATCGCGTTCCGTTGGCGTTCATGGGCATGCTACCGACCTCGCGTCGTGGAACGCGAAGAGGGACGCTACGCGCGTCGTATCTTCCATCTAGCCTGGCCGTTAATTCTCACAGGGCGAGCGGGGAACGCGGTCTACAGGCGGGCGAGAGGGGGGCAGCGTAGGAGAGGAGAGAGAAGGGGAGGGGACGCGCATGCGCTCGAGCTCATCGCGGCGTTGCGCAAGAGAGAATTTCGGCATGTCTAGCCCGCGTTTCAGAGGAAGAGTGGAAAGGGGGAGGGGTATGGGAGAGGGGGAGGGGAGAGGAGAGTGGAGAGGGGAAGGGAAAGTGGAGAGGGAAAGTGGAGAGGGGGAGGGGAAGGGGAGAGAGAAAGTGGAGAGGGGAAGGGGAGAGGGTGAGTGGAGAGGAGGTGTGTGGAGAGGGCATGCGCAGTAAGGGTGGTCACGCCGCACACCACCGGATTGAGCTCGGCCTTAAGATACTTCGCATCTAATATTAGGTCCTTCATTTTTCATTAAGAAGATGAGGGAGGCTGGGAGAAAAAGCTGAGAAGCAGCTTGACTAGCTCCTGCTTTCCCCATTGGCGAGTTTAACCATTGCACATCAACAGCCTTTTAACAAGGTAAATGAATAGGAAGTGAGAAAAAATGAAAGGATGAAAAATGAGGCTTATCAGCAACAATGCAACGAATTTCTTTGGAAGTAATGTTAATAAGTAGGCATTGCAACAACTTATAATGAAAAAATCCGTAACATGGGGTGGGTGCTCGAGGCGACATTTCGACAAGTGGACTCGTCTTCGGCTGGAACTGATTTGAAATCAGTTCCAGCCTTGAAGAAGACAAGTCCACTTGTCGAAAACGTCGGCTCGAGCACACACCCACTGTTTACGGATTTTTCATCGCAAGCTTCCATCTTCCACTTCCTGCCGTTTTTTTTTTGAACAACTTATAATGCAAGAGTAAAACACCGTATTG
>NC_051178.1:184574942-184594702 GCF_013339695.2 Rhipicephalus sanguineus
CCAATACAAAGTCTTTCGCCCGCGCCTAATTGATAGTTAAGGCCAGCACGTCTGTCGGAACATTCCGTGCCGTAAAATGAGACGCGCGCCTGAAAAGCCTGATGGAAGTCTGCTTTAAACAGTTCGCTAATTGATAGCCGCGGTTCACGTAGTGCGCGGTTATCTACATATATATTGCTATAGAATGATGCAATTGGTGTAAACTGCGTAACATGATCGATCGTAAACATACACACCAAAGGAACTTAAAATTCCTGTTGCACGCGTGTAGTTCCCCATTGCCGCCGAACGCTAGTAACTGGTGACTCCAATCAAGAAATCGGCTCGTGGCATCATAGCTCCGTTAACTGAATCTTTAAATTCTGCCACCGAAATCACGCATAACTCTTCAGCTTCTTGCGTCGCGTCTTATTTGGGAGTATATACCGACCCTCTCACAGATGTTAAAGCATATGCGGACTTCATCGCTTTTCTCTGCCTGTGCGCGCCGCGCGCCCGCAGAGCCTAAGCGATGAAGTCCGCATATGCTTTAACACACAGACGAACAACACAACACACACACACCACACACACACACCACACACACACACACACACACCCACACACACACACACACACACACACACACACACACACACACCACACACACACCCACCACACACACACAAACGCGCGCGCACGCACGCACACACAGAGAGAGAAAGAGAGTGAGACGATATTAATTATATTTGAAGCAAAGCGCTGTGGAATTTCAGTGGATTAGATTGTGCTACTGTTCACATATAATGCCCAAAGAAAGAAACCATAGATGAAGTGTATCCCGTATTTTCTTACATTGACATAGTGGAAAAGGAACATCGCATTTCACTGTACTCGCGCGTGTGCACACGCATTCGCTATATGAGAAGAGACTAAGCCCACGCCACTGTCGCAGTCGAAGTCGGCATTCAAGACACGTTCTTTTGTCTAACCTACTGGGCAGTGTTTTTTGCTGCACTCCTACATTGAGATATTGAAGAGGAAACGAATTCTTCAGTATTCTTCCAGTGTCGATGCAAGAAATAACGGCAAGTTCTGCCACTATCCAACCATGACAGCAGAATTCGTTCTTAGAAGGAACGTCATCCCGTGCACTTATACCGCAACGAGTCGAGATCTCTGGTCTTTAAGCTTGTATTACAGGGAGCGTGCACCTCACTACGCGCCGTGACATGCTATAAAGCGGGAGAGCTGAACAGGGCGTCCTCCACCATGGGTGTTGAAAGCAAGAGAAGGCCGCTGACCTCATTTTTACACTCGTTTTGCTTCGACATCTCTTAGCGAAGCCGCACCCACGCAGCTATTTCTCAATGTCGACGAGTACCAAGGTATATAGTGTAGAACAGCACCTATAGCTATCTGCGGCGGGCGGCGGCGGCGGCTTATGATTTGCGGCCGTCAATAAGAACGCGGCCACGGCGTCCTCGCTGTGTAGCAATACCCACGTATCACCATTATCAGTGCTATTCCACAGGGGACACACAAAGAGGAAGCCCGGTGAGAGCTCGGGATGTTCACCGAGGAGAGAGCGCGACGCCAGAAAGAATCGGAGGTAGTTTGTTCTTAATGCTTATCAGGATATTGGACGGAGGAGAGAGCAATGCTCGGCGCTGTCAATCGCGTCGCCACCCAACGACGCGCGGAGAAAAACAAGCAAAGAAAGACGCGAAAAGCAGGCGCGTAAATGCTGCCCAGAATCACGCGTCATTGGAACTTGCATCACGGCGCCTTTCTGAGAGCTGCAAACGAATGGGTTGTATCACTGTCGCCTTCGTGTCTTGGCTTCGCTGGCTCCCGCCGTGTAATGCCTTACAAATCTCGACCGGCCATTCGCAACCGCTGAGTAGGGCGGGGAAGATTGTTGCGAAACTTGTGTTGCCCAGCGTTGACCTGTAAGGCAGGCAGAGGGCCAATGCTCCGCGCGTGGGGATGAAGAAAAGAAGTGGGTCTGTATGTGTTGAATGCCGCTATCTGGGGATAGTTTCGCATCGTTCTTTGATTATTATTTCAAAAGCCTGCCCGTAGGCATAGTACTACGTGGTTTCATCAATACACATACAAATTTTTCTTCGTGTATGAAGTCCAACAGTGAGCAGTTGAACTGTCCGCGAATACAGCGATCGAGGACGGGTGGTCGGCCAGGCCCCATGACTGTTGTACAAAGGTGACGAAGATGGCTTAAGTGCACGCCTGTACAGTGGCGCTCAATATGAGTAGCAAAACGGTGGCCACGATGAAGTGTTCCCAAACCTACACAGTAACACCAGCAAACGTGAAATTGATTTTGGAAATAGCAGTAGTTGAAACAGTGTTTACGTCACTGAGAGAGAGAGAGAGAGACTCTTTATTGGAAAAACAGAGATTTTTGCCGGCGTCAGTATATAACCGCTGGCATGCTACTCTGTGTAGGGATGGGGAAGGGGGTTGACAGACTAAAGAAGAGAGAGAAGGAAATAATAATATAAAGAAAGAATATAAAAAAATGAAATGCGCAAGTGAACCTGATAGAAATGTTTACAACGAGTGTGTCAGGTAAGTGAAGCCTTTGCTGTATGAAATAATCGGGGGGGGGGGGGTCAAACACTTAATGATTAATGATTAATGATTAATGACTTTAATGATTACGTCACTGATTTCTTTCTATGTCACGGGCAGCATGTTGCTACTCATATTAGGGTCGACTATACTAGTCCACAGCAAGTGTGCCGCAGTCACATTGCTTGCTTGTTGTCGAGAGTTTGTGGTTTATATTACCTCGGGTACTTGTGACTTTCTATTATCAAGCTTACGCGGGCTGAAGTCGCCAAATGTTTTGTTCGCGAAAGAGCTGTGCGTCATAGTCGTAAGTCTTCGATAACATGCCCGCAGTAATGATTCGTCGGCGCCTGTTACGCGAACCATATGCTGTGGGTATCGCGGCGTTAGTTAGCGCTTTCAGGGCTATCGTCTTGTAAAGAATCAAAGGGACTAGACAGGATGTTGATGGTTGCGTAATGTGGAAAGCATCATGCGAAAAAAATTCATCGCATGTGTAATGCGAATACAGACACCGCATAAAGCAAGGTTATTGTTTTTTTCGTTTCGTATTCACGTGCCTCTTCCTTATTGTTTCTGCAATGTCGTTTTAGTGGCTTCATTGCGTGTTTTTCTTAATTTGATCGTATAACCAACAATATTGTGTCGGAGACGAGATGTAGATTTAATAGATATTTACACCAGTGAATCGGCAGCCAAAGCAATATGGCTGATGAGCCCCACGCGCAAGCGCTTCACGATTACTCATCGTCTTTATCTTCGTAGAACACCGCACTAGTTCACGCCCATGTCGCGCCTTAACAATATGACGCATACGTAGTTTTTTCTACTTAGGTCTCAAGGCGCCGTGCAGTGACAAGATCGAGGGCATTATGTACATAGCTCCCGCATGGCGGTTGCGCTAGGTGTACTACAACAATGAGACACGCACTCTCGTACCCCTGTGTACTCTGACCTACTGCCTCTCAGGGCCATCCGTGTAGAAAATATTGAAGGAAACCTTAAATTAGTGAACAAGACCGGCCGTGTTGGGTCATGATCCGGCTATTCATGGACGGACCAGAGGCGGGCGACGCGTTCGTCGCGTTCGCCTTTAGTCCGCCCATGGCCCGATTTTCCATGTACCGCCCACTAGGCTGTGCGTTCGGCTGCATGTGAAAAACTCCATTGCATGTTGCCTATTACGTGTTGTTTGTGTGCATATGAAATCTTTGAATATACCATAGTCAAAATCCGACATCTAAAGTAGCAAGCCAGGCGATGAACCAGTCTAAAAATCTCCGGGGTGGTCATTAGGAAATTGTTATCTATCAACCTCCTGGAACAAACAGTCTGTCGAATGGCGGCAGTTACAAGCCCGATCCGACCCGAGTCCAGCTATCACGCGCATAATACACCCAGATTTATACACGACAGACAAGCGCATACATGGCTACTCTAGAGCCACCTTAGAGCATATACCATGGGGAGGTCCAGGCATAATAAACAATAGCCTTGATGCAGCCTTAAACAGCGACAGCCTTCGCGCGCGCTGTGAGTCTGCGTTGCTCAGCTCGGACCTGGAGAACCAGCTCTGGGCCGTCCAGCGAGTTGAGGAAGCCGCCAAGGGCCAGCAACCCTTGGCCGAAGCCTAGGCGGGATGCAGGCCCATCTCACCAATCCGCAAGGCACTCAATAAAGTTATTTGATCTGATCTGAACCTCCTGGAAAGCAGTGCCCGTGAGCGGAACCAGTGATTAAATAGATCAAAAGAAACCAAGCGCTTGTCGATAATGCCTTATGGTTAATTATACTTGCGCAATCCAATATAAAAAATACCCATTTTCCGGGCCGTCCTGTCCTCTGCGGACACCAACCACAGCCAAACATGCAATGCCAGTAGTTATCAGAGTTAAGTTTAAACCATGCCGATAATCACAAATAAGTGCAAGATCTCAGTCGTTACAAACATGCAATGCATGGTGAACGCGCATTTGATCGCGCAAGGTTGAGACCTCCACTTCGGTACTTTTTTCTATTACCCAGTACAACGAACAGAAATAGCAGCGCTATAAAGCAATCACCGCTACTGATAATAAAACGATAATGAAGCAAGTTCACTGGAAGAAAACGTTCTGATGACAGCCAGCGAAGGAACTCAAGTCGTACCAAGTCCCTCATCACGCAACTGAACATAAGAACAGGCGCGACGCGAAGTGCTTCATATACGTGTTCTTCTGCCGCGTGGGCGGCTGTTTGGAAACCGAAGATTTCCTCAAGTCGGCGTCGAGGAATTAGTGGAAGAGTCGGGGATTTTGTAAGGCGACTCGCGGGGAACCAGCTGCTCTTGGCGCTATACGAGTGCCGACTGTACAAGCCGGAAGGGGAAGGGTGCCACGCTGCATCCTAATTTACCTCTCTTAGCTGCAGCGCGTAAGCACGTCGCGCCTCCTTCAGTTTCGTTTAGAGCCTGGTACACTCGTACACTTGAGAACCCGGCAGAGGACGAGGATAAGGAAGGCACTGAATGAAGGGAACGTGAATGTCCAACGAAAGTCTTTACCGCTTGGAAGGCGAAAGGACGATTATGATCACAGGGACTGCGCGAAGCGTGACCCTTGCGTCTAACGAGACTTGTACGGACTTGACGAAGGGAAATCGAGATGCGAGAAATGTCGCTGACAGGCACGTGACTACTATAAGCGATAACGAGTTAACTGCGCAGGTGGTGATCTAATATAATTATATGTGCAGCGCTTTCTCGGGTGTTACTGAAGAAACCTGCAAATTTATTTCGTCAAATTTATTTTCAGGCCAGTGCAGTTAACCTTATTTGCGCGGTGGTTCTGGCAATCAATGTACTTCTTTTGATATCTTTCGTTCATGATAAGGCATCGACAGAAACATGCTAACAATACGTCAGTTCTCATCCAGTCCTTGATTTATCTTCTCAGGCACTCATCAGTCACCGGATGAATTGCAATTAAACCATCTCTCAGAATGAATGAATTAATTACAGAAGTAAAAAAGTAACGAACGAACAATAGGGCAACTGCTGTGAACTTTGTGATTTCTACTGTGATCGACTGGTTAGTCGTCCCTTTACTGTCAAATATTAGGCTAACGTGCGCATGGATTTACTTGACTCGATTCGCAATCACGAACACACGCTGGACCGCAGATGAACTCACTGAATTCACTCACTGTCTCAACACAACGCTTTGAGATTGGTATTTGGCTGACGTCAAGACTTAATCCACGGCGCGTCCGTCGTGTTTTTGGTGGTACTTTTATTGCAATAGCAATTATATGGAGACTCCTAGCGCATTTATACCGTCGCCGTCATGTTCACTATAGAGTTCAAATCGGTATCAATGCCCCGTCCGTCGTATTGTCTATGTGCGTGTGAAAGCGTGCGAGCGCTACCGAAGATCGCAGCTCTAGGAGAGCTGAAAAGCGCCGCACCGTCTCGGTTGCGCGAAAGGCGTATGGAGGGGTTTAGAAATGGGAGGGGAGGAGGAGGGGCGTTCCTCCGTCAGGAATTGTGTACTTTGGCCAGCCAGGCGTGTCCATCCGCGGTCGCGCGCGCCATATCTTTGCAGGGGATCAGCCAACGACTCATACTTTTGTACGTCCTATGTTATCATTGCAAAGTCTCGGTTGACGCTATGGACAGCACGAAGGTCGCATCGCTCGCTGCAGCGGCCGCGTTTCCTTACTACAGCGTTTCGTTTGAGTTACGCCTGGTCTCATGCTAAATGAGTGAGCTTGTAGCCTTACTTCGTATAACATTCCTATTTGTCGCTATGTGATTCATTTCGCTAGACTTTCTGGTGCTCACATTTAAGTCAACCTAACGCGGCTTCGCGCTTGAGGTGGTTGGATCGTGAGCCAAGAAATTACGAGGTTGTTGTCCCTCAGTGACACAGAAAGCTGAGGTTTGCGCAGCATCAGAGAAAGCCTCCCGTCCCTTGTGAGTTGGTTGCGAGATGAATTTCATAGATCAAGACGCCTCTACATCTCTGGACGCCTCCTTAAAAAAAATAAAAAAATAAACGAGAGGGGAAGAAGAATGAAACGTTGCCGGCACTATCACGGCCAGCGAATCCAGGACGAACACTAGTGGTCTTCTTCTAAACGACCTTTTAAAACGAGTGGTCAGGCAGCAGTCAAAGAAAGTAGACAGTAAAGTTTTCTTTGACGCAGCCTGCAACGAAACCTCTGCGAACATCGAGTTAACTTCACTAGCCCATCTTCGATATACTTGCTGTTCATTTTTTTTTAGTATTTAAGCGCAAGCGAGGACGCCAGGCGTCTCGACTTTCCTTGGATCTTCGCAAGGGAGGTATCACGACAACGTTTACGCTTCCGAGACCAGCGATCCATCTCACTTGAGCTCCCGTAGATATCCCCCGAAGCCTGCCCATCATTCACCCAGCAGCACCTTTCCCGGTAATGTGCTCACGTTATGGTTTCCATATTTTCTTTCCAGTTTTTTAGATGCAACACTATGCTACTTACTGAACGAGTTCGCACCAAAAGCACGGAAGGAGTGTTCAGACACAAGATAGCATTTTTACTGAAAATAAACGCACCGGTAGACGTTCACACGAAGTTATCCCCAGCTATTGGTTATTGTGGAAGATGAACAAGTTTATAAAAGCAAGATTGGCAAATACCTACCCACACTTACAGAGACTCGGGCCACAAGCCTGAACGAAACTTTGTAAACAGTGTAGTCTATGAATGTGTGTGAGCTTATCAGTGTAAATATCATAATCATCACCCAGAACCTGGAGTAGCATGTCAGGCAAATAGCCAGGCAAACATCTCCAGCTTTTTATTACAATATTTCTCTCTCTGTCTCTCTCTTCACAAAAATTTTCTCGGTTATTGTGAAAACTTAACGCCACCGACTGCTGAACCTCAATGAAGTATGATGAACGTTCACTTTCGAACGGTAGAGCCCGCCCTTTGTTGGAAAAACGTGCTTGTGTGTGTGTGTGTGTGTGTGTGTGTGTGTGTGTGTGTGTGTGTGTGTGTGTGTGTGTGTGTGTGTGTGTGTGCGCGTGCGTGCGTGCGTGCGTGCGTGCGTGCGTGGACTCTACCACTTTCGAACGGTAGAGTCCGCCCTTTGTTTGGAAAACGTGTGTGTGTGTGTGTGTGTGTGTGTGTGTGTGTGTGTGTGTGTGTGTGTGTGCGCGCGCGCGCGCGCTGCTTGTGCGTTCATGGGTATGAAAACTCATGTCAGGATACCAGCACAGCGCCACCTGCACTGGTAGGTTCGAATTTTCCCGGGTATCTGTTCTTTGTTGAAACTGAATATCAAGTGAGCCGGCCAAGTCATCTATTCATGGTTACGTTATTGCGCACCGCTTAGCAGACGAAGATTGAACCACACGAACACAAGCGCTTGTGTTCGTGTGGCTCAGTCTTCGTCGTCTATCCAAGGAGAACATTTAATTGTATATACGCGTACATGACATGCTAGTCTACGTAAGTGTGCTTCGTCAAAAAAAAAGAAAGAACTGGCAGGGCCAACTCTGATGGCTGTGGATGTCATGAGCCAGGATATCTTGTCGTTAAGCATCAGTATATTATGTGTTATTCGGGGTTTGCTTGCTTTGCTATGGCACTGGCTGCTGAATCGGCGCGACAACTAAAGTGACAGCTTTCCTAAGGCGAGAGCCTTAGATGCGCCATCAAGCGCGAAAATTGACTGTCGATGGCGTCGGCGTCCCGCGTCGGCGGCGTCAACACGCGTGACGCAAGATGTCATCATCACGGCATGAGAGCGAGATTACAACTTTACGTTGCCTCGTAACTCACCGGACTGAGCCGAGACCCCCGTGGGTTAAGGCTTAGCGAGCCGCAGGGCCGCGTCCGCCGTCGCCTGTGCACCGCTCCGCACTCGCTCAGCTAGCAAAGGCGGTGAGCGCTGCGCGCCAAAATACAGTGTTCGATCTAACAACACGACAAACACTGTATTGCCTTTGGCGGCAACCCAACACCGCACAGCGTCCGCTCCCGGGACACGGGGAGGCAAGGGCTTCCGCCCACAGATGGTACACGAAGGGCGACCGCGAGCACGTCGCAGCTGGCAATGTTCACTTTGACACGCCGCATGGGGAAAGGTCCCTCGCGGCTATGCCAAAGGAAAGTGTGAGATATAAAGGCGCGTTTGTGAAGCTTCCAGAGTGTGTGACGGAGGCGTAGTGGATAGTGTACTGGCATCTGTTGTCATGGAGCGAGAGTTCGTGGGTTCTACTCGCATTGACAGAACGTTTTTAGATGCGAAGCAGCTTTTGCTCGGTGCTGTCCGTCCTTCCATTGGCGACCGTCCGCTCGGGAACCATGTGTGCAGGCACGCACTGGCGCGTTCGGGCCTGTCTAAGGGGCTGGGTAAGACGCTGTGGCTTCTCCCCTTTACACTCTCTCAGCAATCATGCGATGGCGTCGGGGAACGAGATTCTGCAGACGCGCGATGAACCAACGCGTTGTATCCTAGTCAAAACGCGCTGGCACGCATTAGCGCGTTCGGGCCTGTGTAAGGGGCTGGGTGAGACGCTGTGGCCTCTCCCCCTTACACTCTCTCAGCAATCACGTAATGGCGTCGGGGAACGATATTCTGCAGACGCGCGATGAACGCACGTGCTCCCGCGTGGCGTGGCGATGAACACGCGTGGCGTGCTCCAACAAGAGTTCGGGACGAGTAACTACAGTGAATTCATGGTGTACTCCACTTGCAACGACGCGTTAACATCGGGCAAGGTGCCCGTGATGAACGGAACTTTAAAGGGCCCCTCACCAGGTGACATAACGAATTTTAGTTAGACATTGGAAGTTGTTGCGAGCCCAATAAATATCATTATGCCACAAGAATTTTTCTAATCGGTCCGTTAGAAGCTGAAAAAACAATATTTTTTGTAGCGGCGTGAAACCATGATGAAAGGAGGCGAACTGCAAACCCTTGCCGCTCGCCCCGTGTAGCCTTCGGAAGCCAAATCCCTTCCGTGCCTTCTTCGGCACGCGAGAAGGAGGATCACATAACGCACACGCACAAACACGTCATGCACACATAATGCCACGAGTGCCTGACGTGCACGAACCAGCCCGAGCCCTCGAGACGCGAGCGGTGTTGTGGCGGCGTTCTGTGCGCTTAATTTCTGCAAGTTATGCCGAATGCGCCTCGCCGATCACTTGGCTTTCGAAAGCTGCGACATTTGTATGGACGCGAGACTAGCGATATGCCGCAAGAACATCTAGTTGGACGCGGGAGGGTAAATGAGCCTAATGAGCGCTGGAACGCGGTAGAAAATTAGTTTCGTTGTAAAGGGTGGCGTCTGCCCGATGCTCAAAGCGCGAGAACAGGAACGCGTGCGAAACGGAGGTAGATTAGTCTCGAATCTCGCTGCTATTCGCAGTAAAAATTAAAAAGAAAACGCACACATTCTGGTTGTGTGTTTTATTATTGCTCTCAAGTTTTATTAATCTGTTCAAGCAACAAATTACACCAACTGCACATGTCGTGTCAAATAATTATCGCAGTGTCACGTGCTACTGTTGGCGAAGTCAGAGCACAGTCGTCTACGTAGAGGACCGACGTCACAACAGTACCATCTAGGCCATTTTCTCATGTACGTCATCCCCTTATTCTCTGGGCGCGCGCCCGCGAGAGGAAGGGCAAGCAGCGTTCACCTTGAAATTTGACCCATTTCCGCTGCGCGTAGCGTTGCAAATTTTGGCAGACGTGATCGTGAACGCCCAGTGTATGCATTGCGCTCGTTAGCTCAAAATTGTCAAATCTGGTGAGGGGCCCTTTAAGTACCTTTCTCATAAATTTTCAGAAGGACTAATCGTTCGCGTGCTATTCCCTCCATATTCGCACGTTTATCGCACGTGCAATGTTTTCTGACACACTGTATTAATAGCCACGAAATTACAGCGATCTAAGCGCAAATAACAACACAACGTATTCGCATTCTCGATTTACGTAAGTTATTGCGGCTTCCTTTCGCAGGGCTGTGCGTTTTTGTGTTTTACTGTTTTTCGTGCCAAGTTTCTCCGACGCTTCGAGCGCGTGGCTTCTGAAAATCGCTTGAACGGTACTTTGAAAAAAAAAAATAGCCAGAGTGTGTTGCTTTTCTTTCAGCGTTCCGTATGCAGAGAGCTGACGAATACAATTTTGCATAATTCAACGTTAAACACGTCCTGCTTCCTGTTCCTCATTGAAAGGTGCGAGGACCCCATCAAGAAAGACTGGACCTAACACCGGACAGAGTAGAATGTAATTTATTGAATCGAAGCGAATTTCATTACTGGAGCTTGTAAATTGCAAAATACGAGTAGAACGCATAAATGCATGAATCTGGCTGAATAAACATTGTTAGCATATTCTGAGAGGCAAAAATATTGTGCACGTCAAGAAGTCTTAAGAGAGACAGCGGCAGACCAGGAAAGGTCGTACTTGCTCTAAGGAATTCAGCACAGCGCTCGGTGCAGTGCTAAGTACCTTTCAAAAAGGTAGTGTCAACGCTTTTACAAAGGTGAGCGTAGAAAGGTGAGCAAAACGCCAAGTCTAACGTTGGTGCGGCCTTACTAAACCTTGCGCCGGCAGACACCCTACTTTTTAAGCAACATTTTAAAATTATAATTGCAGATTAAAAAAAAAAATCGGCCTGCTTTCTTTCCTACAAAGGAATATCCGAGAGACTTTGGCATTTTCGCAGGTCTCTGAACGCTCTTCATAAGGAGCTGCACCTCTAGCTTTTGAGAGTTGTGCCTGGCGAGTGGATAAATTAAGTGAAGCCGAAATATAAGACCCCGGATGAAGGAAATCTTTTTACTGCGAGCATTTCTTAGAAACAATGGCGCGATCAGTACTGAAAAAGACTTGGGTGACGGTTTGGATGTCTCCAGAAGGCTTATAGTATAATTACACGTTTCTCCCCGCTTTCCTTTCCATCTTTCTTTCCCCCTCCCCTTAGTGCAGGGTAGCAAACTGGATGCTAGAATTCTGGTTAACCTCCCTGCCTTTCTCTCATTTTATCATCTCGCTCTCTCTCTTTTCTGAGCATGAGTGTCTAAGTTTTATATTACCTGGAACCCCTTTGGATTCTTGAACGAAGTTGCAGTGGCTTCACCGTCTTGACAACAGTAACAATTGCATCCTAAGCAAACAAAAAGCTTCCTAGGCAAGGCAAGTCATCACCGCATAGCCTGATGTGCCATTGTCCTTAAAGCGGACTATGCCACTGAAGCAGTGGTGTATAAAGGCTTATCCCTGTGCCATGTATACAAACGCAATACATAAAGAGGAGGAATAGAAGGAAAAGTAGCGAGGTTAACCTGACGTGCACCAGGTTTCCTACCCTAGCCTAAGGAAAGAAAATAAGAGATGAAAAGAAAACAGGATTATGAAGGTTTCATCGGGGTGAAACATATGTGGCTGTTTATTACATTCATGCAGTCGATCACCAAGCTCGGTTGATTTTAGAAACAGTATCAATGCGCGTGTCGCTTTTCTGGCCTGTGAAGCGATGGGTCATGGTCCAAGAGTCTTTTGTTCTAAATATGCTCTATGTAAACAAGCTCGGATGCACACGAGCGTGCAACAATGGGTGTGCGCTCCGGACTGGCGTCATGAGCCGCACGGGTAGTGGCACCGCCTTCAGGGAACATTGATGAGTGCATGAGCGGTACTTTATTAGCTGAAGGCGATCGGCTGCCGCTCTTCGATTATCTGGGTGGGGCCTCTCCGGACTTAAGTTATACTGGCCTGTAAGTGCGAAGAATATCACGTTCGGTGATGAAGCGATCACAAAAACACAATATGTGTTTTATCGTCTGTTCAGTTTCAGGAATCACAGATGGAGGTGTCTGACATTACGATGCGAAAATAGTAGGCTTGCGTCATAAGCCTTACCGGAAAGCTCACACCCTGGTTTGACTAACAGGCAGGAGGAATCTCACAAGCGTGATAAAGAGCTTCATGGGCAAGTTGGCGCGATTTACTGTAAATTGGTCTTAAGAGAGCAAGGATTCATATAGGGCGCATAAAACACGATATATACAAGCGCCCTGTATATATCTACTATCGTGTTCCTAGCGCCCCGTCTATTTTCACGCTGTTTTCGCCGTTACTAAGAATCATAAAAAAAATTCGGCAGAACCCGCGTCATGTGGGAATCGGTTTCATGCGAAGCAATCAGCGAGTAATTGTCTATGCTGCATTTCTTGGCTCTGAACCCAACGTTACTAGGTGGGTTGACGTGTTTTTGTAAGCGTGGCAATGTGCACCTCATGGCTTTGCCAGGCACGTGGACTACACTGGCGTTTAAAGGGTAACATATGGTCTGACATAACGTCAGCACTCAGTTTAGAGCACAGACGTCAGTATTATAGAAACGAAACGCACTTTACGGTGCGATGATGTGAATGCCATACGTAACTTTCGTTAGCATTTTCCTCCGGGCTCAAGCAGCGCTTGAATATAGCTTGCTGAATCATAGCAACACAAATATAATATTTATTAGACTTCTATAAAAGCGGAGCCAAAACTGGAACAACAATTCACGTTAACCCAACATGACGCCTGCTTCATATGAGTACATATGAAATGTTTATTGATTGGTTATGAAATTAGATATCCAGAACCGCAACCACAATTGACGTTGCACCGACATTACGTCTATACAGGGTCTTTTTCCGAAGCCGTTTCAAGTTGTGGCGTGGCTCTGTGGTAGAATACCTGACTGCCACGCAGA
Source organism: Rhipicephalus sanguineus (assembly GCF_013339695.2). Lineage (NCBI taxonomy): Eukaryota > Metazoa > Arthropoda > Arachnida > Ixodida > Ixodidae > Rhipicephalus > Rhipicephalus sanguineus. Next base: position 184,588,262 of record NC_051178.1, read on the forward strand.
ATGCTTGGGTTCGATTCCTGCTGGGATCCTGATTTTTATTCTTTGAATTAGTCCGGTCAACGTTGCCGATGTCGGTCTTTCTTTACGCTTTCGCCTTTAAATTTCCAGTGTATGTTCTCGTCGTTCCTGGAAAGACATGAACTTTCAATCACCTGTGGCAGTTACCCGCTTACCGTGGCCCGTGCTATACCAGTGTACCACACGGGTCTGGAGAAATGGGTTTGACGACGTGCGCGACTAGGTTTTCACGTCATTCATGTAAGTACCAGACAGTCATATTTGTCAAGCCCTCTTACCCTCTCATGCCAATTTTGGTATACACCAAAGGTGATCACTAGAACACACAAAGGTAGGCGAATAGATAGATAGATAGATATAAACGCTCAAAGTGGCTTGGGTTCGCTAAGAAATGCTTCGCCTTTAAAATCTTCACGGTGCAAAGGACAAGCATAACCTCCCAAAGGCACCATCTTGAACAGCGCTGGGTGAAATCGATCAATTGTGATACAACCATGCACAAAAAAAAAAAAAGAAAATTGAAGGAGAGAGAGAGAGAGGGGGGGGGGGCTCGGTCCGTTCTAACTTAGTGACAGGGTGTCAAGTCCCTGTACTTAATGGGAAAACACCACGCCACGCGTTTGCGAGGTAAGCTAAGGAACGACTGAAACGTTCCCGCTAAATTTTAGCTTGTAAAAGTAGCAGTAGTCCTTGTTCTAGCGCATGTTTCGGGGCCACCAACCCGCATTTAATGGGGTCGACGTTACTGATCGACAGAAGTATGCATTCTCCTCTTGCGACACCTGGAACAGCGTCAGGGAATAGGAAGAGCTCGTTAAAAGTGTTGCGCAACTCTTCGCGCTGTCGGGCGCTAACAAGTTGTAATGGCAGAGCAGGATGGGACTGACGCAATCTATTTAAGCATCGATGCCAGGTAGCCGCAGCGATAAACACTCCGCTGCTAAAAGGCCATAACTTAAAGCCGACGCAGCGGAGTCAATAGTTAATTTCCCAGTTTGCTAAGTGAGTACGACGAAGTTTAGGAAGTTAGTGACGCAGTAATTCTTATTTCGAAACAACCAATGATGTAGCTCGCTTGAGAAAAGTATTTCTACCGGAGATTCTGCGTGTCTTGTGCGCCGGTTTGAACGGGGCTAGAAATATAAGAACCGCAGTCTAAACTTCGCATTGCGAACTTTCAAACGTATTAATTCATGCTAGTTTGTATGTTCGAATTACAAATATAGTTAGTGCTTCTTTCGCGTGTTTGTGGTCGGTATACTTTTGCTTAAGACTGTATGTTTAGTTGTTTATTCAAGTGGCTTTGACTTGTGGACCAGTAATGCCTGTCCTGAAGGGAACGAATGTATTCACGAATTTTGCGTGCAAAGAGGAAGTGCCGCAAATTTTGTTGGATGCGTATAAATCGTGAGTGTCGCAGTTTTCTCATCTCCGCAACCGATGCGCGTTGCTATATTGGAACACGTCCATCTTGAAGTACCCAGTCAATGTGATTATCAATAGTGCCATAAGGATTGATAAAAAAAAAGGGGGGGCGGGGTGCATATTACGAACGCACTAAGATTCTATCATGCAGTTGAAGGTGAACTAAAATTTAATTTTGCCTCCCCAGATGATTCTTCCCTACCCTCTGGTGGTAACTATGGGAGGTTGGCTGTGGCTTTCGCTGTGGCGGTGAATTTTCCGAACAAACGGATCACTGTGTATAGATATGTGTCAAATACAAAACTGGCGAGTATGATTTTAAGCAATTATGTTACGTCAAGCTAAAGTCCTTAAAATGTTTTATGTCTTGTTACAACACGGAATATGTCAAACAATGCGATCATATGCGCGAAGGATTATTTATACTTACTATCCTATATGTGGATAAAAGCACTGAAACAACTTTCACCGTAGTACGTCTTTTAATCACGGACAAACGCTGTTTGTTACAGGGCCGCTGAAGTTCTGTGTAGTTACTTAAGCAGTGAGCTTTGGGGAATATTTACAGCAAGTGCGATTGAACGCAACTCGCTGTGTGTGACGCGCTGACCCGTTCAAGAACTGGTCAAAGCGAGCGTCCGTAGGAAGTGGATTATTGATTGATATTACTTTGTTTATTAGTCACCAGTCATTGAAGGATCCGTACTCTCAACAGATTGCACAGCACTCAGCATGTATGCAGCAACTTCTTCGATGTTGGTACGTTTGTACTGTCGCGAAACATTATGACACGTTATTGTAAACTGTTGAAAACTAGAACTGCTTAAAATACTGCGCTTCTCGTTATGCAGTTAGAACCAAGTTATTACCACCAGCGTCGACACCTCAGTGGAGCAATACACCCAATGGTAAAGAGTGACGTTTCGCACAGTGTCGCCGTTGCAGTGAATGAGACGGTAAAATATCCCTATGCACTTGTACGTGTTAAGTAACGCATGATATCTTCGCCAGGTCAAAAAACATTCACGTGGAATTACGTGACGTGTGAGATGATGCCGGTATGCTACAATGTCCGTATAGTACAATGTCCTTTCTTAGGAAGCGCAATGCAAAATGTGTAATTTTCTCTCAGCCTACTGATGTACGTAAATGTTGGTAGCGGTATTTACTTAGCTGTACTTTACGGAATTGTGTCTGCATTGAGGTTCCCTCCACGTGAGATAAAGGCTGAGCTGGCAGTAACACTTTCTCACAATATTCGACGTGAAGCCTATAGCTATAGGCAAGAGTGGAGTTGTCATTGCTATGACCCGAAGCTCAGCTTGCATGAGCATGTTTCACGTCTAATGGTCTGTCTTGCTGATTCGCGAGTTACATGTATAAGTATTCTTTTGCAAACGATGATTTGCTGCGTCACTTTTGTATATGAAAAAATAAAACTTACGACGTGAACGGTCTTATGGCTTACGTAAATTCGGAAATCTTCACAAAAAGCCACATAATACGGTGAACACTTTTATTATAGTTTTAGATACATCGACAAATGAAACTGCGCGTTCTGACTTCATATACCATCAAGCTGACGGGACGGTAAGTGAATGCGCCATTGCGATGTGATGCGAGGAATAGCGGCACCGAGCTGTCCGAACCTTTCCAAAAGCCAATCACTCAACGCTTATTGCGTGCACCCAGGCTAGGCGCGAACAAGAGTTTACGCCGTTGATTCAGTGCTTTTTTGTGGATTATTCTGCACGCTTTTCCTGAGGGAAACCGAAGTCTTAATTTATTTATCTTTCGCGATATTATCATGTACGTTACAGAATAAATGCTGTGTTACATCAAGTAAAGCGTGCATTTAAGGTATGCAGCTTCCTCCGAAAGAAGAGCATCAATAATGTCAGTCAATCAAATGAATGAATCGGCACTAACTGACCTGGGCCGTACGCCTTTTACATTTTGCTGTGACAGCTGTATTTGATCAGTCTATAAGAAATAATTTTAAAGACCACGCGCTACCTCCTGTTTTTGCGTTCGCAGTAACCAACAGGCGAAAGAGTCGCGTAATTATGTTTGCCTTAAGCCATCAGTGAACTAAAATCTGAAACTTCGGAAAGGATACTCTCGTTAACAAATCAATAAGCACTCACCGATGCGTGCAGCCCAACGACGCTTATCTTCAGTTGTCAGAATGATCGGTTTCTTTCGCTTCCAACAGCTGCGCCCGCTCAGTCCTGCGAAGACCACCTGTAGGAGCAGGCGTATCTTCGTAGAAAACACGGCAAGTGCAAATCAATGTCCACACGCGAGCGCCTTGAGCACTGATAACTCCCCTCCACACCTATGCATAAACAATTGGTCTAAAGAAGCAGCGACAATCTACAAAGAATACGCGCAGTGTCTTCATTCCATAACTGGCCAGGGCCGGGAAGTAACTGTCAAAAAGTCCCGTTGCGCGCTGTGCAGAGCGAAGGAGAGGAGATCACGCAAGCGGTGGCGCGGCGTCCGATGCGTCCGGAGCGCGGAGATCAACTGATCGGCGGCTCCCGCGGTTCGTCAGCAGCAACCGCGCCCTTCCCCGAGGGTTCGAGGCGCGGAGGAAGCGGCCCGCGCGGTCGGGGCGCTGGCCGAGAGCTTCGGGTCTCCTCCACGTGGTCCCGCAAAAGGGAGTGATGCGCTGCCCGGAGTGGCAGCTTCTCTCTGCCGAATGCGCCGCCGAGACGGTCGCTGATAGTGACGCGACACTCGTGTACCTCCTTTCAAGTCAATTCCTCTTAGATGAATATCTACACCTTTTGTATATACTTTCCTCTTATACGTATATTAGACAAAGCAAAAAAGCCAGATGATTGGTATCCAGTTCGCTACTCTGTGCTTTGAAAGATAACGACATATTGTGGATTGTGCGCTGTTGACGTACGTTTCATGTGCCACTTGAACATTGCAATAGCGATGGCTTTTTGACGTCACAGACTCTTCTCTTTTGTTTACTTGCACCTATATGTGAGAACTTCGTCTAATTTATTCTCTTTATTTGTTAAATACTGGAACCGTAATATACGACACTGTTTCGCACAAAATATTATCCAATAATGAGAAAGTCTTTTCGTCTAGTTGATTTAGAGTTGTGCAGAAGGCTGGCTTTCCATCTTGGAGAGGCCGGATATTACAGTACAGAAAATGTTATAAAGCTTCTTCACCAACACGGGCATTGCATTCGACGCCATCTGTTGCGAAGGACGAGAATGGGCATGAATTATCGAAGCAACGCCCAGGTCTAAGAGACGAAGTGCTGCGTCTTTACTTTGTAAAAGACCACGCAACTGTGCCTGTTCCGTTCAGTGAAGTTGCCTCACCAACTATCTTCGAATATTCTTCGAATATGGCATCAGTGCGCACCTGAATGGGCGACATCCGTTTGCTCTGTCATGTGTAGTTGGGGTTTCGTGAACATCAGATCTCACTACCAAAAAGTGCGCCTCCCTCGTAACGAAATTGCTACGATCAATCGAAGATTTTTAAAAATATGGTGATAAAGTTTGTGGGTCTTGACAACCTCTATAGATGTTATACCTTCAGATGTTGCGTTTATGTCTCCCTTGAAATAATTTCTGACTTGCTTTAGAGTTGTCTGTATCATATTCACATACGAAAACATGTTTACGAATGTAGCATTAATACTCCGCAACATCTCCATAGATATTCTATAAAGCCTTCTAGTCTTCAGCGTGCATGCGCATTTATTATTTACACTCTATGTTGCTCAAGAAAGCAGGGCTGCAACCAAAATGAGTGCAAAAGCATTAGAATAGAGTTGTCGAACTGGGTTCTCCTGGCACAGCGTGAAAATAATCTCAAGTTTACGAAGAAGTGACGTACCGCGAGTCGGCGTGGCGTCACTGCACTGAAATCTCCCAATCAAAGAAGCCCTTTGGGGTAACGGCGGTATAGCTTACGGCGCCTTGGAAGACGCCGAGATGATGCAACTGGTAGCCGCTGTCATCGCTTTTCCTCTCATATTTACACTGGGAGCGCTCTAAATCGGGTTTTGTGCGAAAGGGGCAACGTCCGTGATAGACGGTCAGCCGTAAATGATCCTGTGGAGCCCTCATCGTATCTCCGTTTGCGCCCACGTGCTCACAAATGCGACCTCATTTTCCACTCGGGAAAACTTGAACTAGTTCAATCTTCGGTGGAGCAAGAGCGTGGGTCTTGGAGTTGTCTTCAAAATATCAAAAGTGAAGCAAGAGCGCCGAAAGATTACCGTTATCGGGGCTGATGTTCTTACGTAAGCGACAGGCGCCTTAAGGTGTGTGTATAAGATGCAGATGAAAGGAAATCTAGCTCGCAAACGGTGGCGGACTTTACGCAGTTAGGTGGCGCAACCTCGCGAATATGAGCGAGTTATTACGTCATGAAATAGCGATAAACATGGAGCCTACTTAATGATATTAGAAATCGAGCAAGAGGGCACTGGCGTATAGAAAGATTATGATTTATGTTCCCTGATTCAACATGCCGCATTTTTTTTTTGCCGTGGCGCGTGAAAGAATGTTAGCTGTCCTATATATCTTTTGTTGGGTACAAAAATGTCATATTTTTTGTTGGTTCACGTTACTATTATGTTTAGCGTATCGTAAATAAATAAATAAATAAATAAATAAATAAATAAATAAATAAATCCTAATCCTTGGTTTACACTCTGTGAACATGCGATGAAACTGAATCGCGCTGTTGATGTCGCTTTATCATAGAACGGTTTTTGCAAAAGCTCGTAGATTATATGTTAAATAGCTTGTTTGTGGCATTGAGATATCTTGTTCAGGTCTCAGTCCGTTTACTAGGTGATTTGCGGCGTTGAAATTATTCTGCATTCGTTACCTGCGTTAGTTTTACATTCTCGGGACGTTTATGATACATTTCACATTCTCGGAGCTCAGTACGTTTATACTAAAGCCGTGCGCAAGCACCACGTTTTCCCGTGCATTTCTCATAAATATA